>NC_090936.1:77452762-77762615 GCF_040938575.1 Ambystoma mexicanum
GTACAGGGAACAGGTAATCAAATCCTCCTCCCAAGCCCTTGTCCCAGGCACTAAGAATCATGGATTTAATACCGACTCCCAGAGTTGCTCTCTCAATAGTCGGCAATACCAGGCCATATCAGAAGGAGTGTGATCCATGATAATCATTTTGCACAAGACTGTGTGATTTGTCCCTGTGCATAATAGAATCCATACCTTCACCTCCCTATTGGTTTAGGGGACCTATAGTCGTCTGGCAAAAGAGTCCAGTTTCTCATCATTAACTGCTGTTTGTGCTTGAAAGTTTATTTTCACCAATAGGATAGTTTAAATACATCTCACATTGCACTAAATAACATTGTGCAGCAAACTGCCAACGTTAGCACATATGTGCTGTGGGGACCACTCTACAGAATTTTCAATGTTCATGATGCAGAGAGGACAAGGAAAGAGACAACGTGAGGCACACTCGCTTTTATTCATCCATATTCTTCTCCATCTCGTAAACCAGCAAATGTTGCCTATAAATTATGCTTTGCAGGCAACGCCTACTGATGTATTCCTATGGCATCCACCTGTTTTTGAGCAGGTGCAAAACCAAGGAAGATTCCATAGGAATCCATGTCCTCCTGCATTTGCGAAATTAAAGCATACTGAGGAGACAGAGGAGTTCTGCACAGCAGAGATAGTATATTCGCTATGTGTCCATCCTCAGCCTTGTCACTGCTCCAAAATAGGGCAGAGTTAAATAGAGCAAAAAAAGCATGACACCTTCATGTAATGCACTGCCCGATTTAAAATTAAAACCTGTATGTTTTATTTTAAAAAACGTTTCATACTGTCACTGTCCACTCTGAACAATCGATTCCCTTTGGGCCAGGCTTCCAGGAGATTGGGCCTTATCATTTGACCAATGCTCTCAGCCAATTGTTTTATCTGTCGCTCCAGATGAGAGAGCTTTTCCGTACCCTCTTGCTTGCAAGGAGGGCTTTGTTCATTCCCCTGTTCCTCCCTAGGAGTGCAACTGTCTTTTCTCGCTTATACTGACGACTATTTTCCTGAAACTGAGGAGGTGCAGGAGGATTGTTTTTGCGGTTGGTTCTAGAAGGTGGTGGCGATTGGATGCTTTCCCGGGGAAATTCTGGTTTACAAACTTTCTGAGAAGCTGGTCCTGGGTTTTCATTATTCTGCTCCTGCGCTGAGTAAATCTGTAGCGCAAGATAATCCTAGAACCTTGGTACCAGGGACTAATACAAGTCTTCTTTTGGGTTGGGTTAGTATTTTGAATGCCAGATAGAAGACTTTTCTGTGGGGTCTGGGCAGAGGGTGGTCTCTGTTGGTTAGTGTCCTTAACAGCATAGGAGGAATTTTATGTGCACTCAATCACTAAGTCCAAGTGAGGAAGGATCTTCACCTCAGCTACCTTAATGGCTGCAGGCAGGAGTATGTTTGATAGTCTTTTGAGTATTTTAGGTACAGTGGGATTTTGCATTTCATAGATTCTATTCACACCCAGGTGGGGGAAAGCAACCAATCAGGTTGTTTGGATCGCAGGCTGAATCTACCAATCCAAGCCCTCCAAGCCCGCATTCCGAGCAGCCTGATGGCGGCTTCACCCACCCACCACCATCGCTTCCCTTCTTAATTGTAATCCCCCCCGTTCCCCAGTCCCACTTACCTGATTACCAAGGCAGCGGCACCCACCACCACAACTGATGCCTCCTCTTGGTGTGCTCGCTGGCCACCATGGAAATAAAAGAGGGGCTCCGTACAGAGCAACATCTTCCTGAACCATGGCAGCCATCTTTAGTGAGTATTTCATTTGAATGAACGGGGCGCCGCGATAACAGCACCGGGCCCCCTCTTTAAAGGCCATCACTATGCTTGGGCCTTTAACTCCCTGCCCCTGGCCATTATCACCCATTCCAGCCCTTGGAACAGGTGATTATTGCTTAAGTGGTTTGAGTTCTTATCCACTCAGTCTCTAGAATCTTTTAGACGAGAAAATACATTCCAATTTTTCTTTCTAGCACATATAATCTTTATTTTGTCATCTCTAGAAGTTACCTGTCTAGTCTTGTTCTCTTATTCAGAGTTCTGACTTTCTTTGGAATATCAGTCTATGGTATGAATCCACTTTTAAAAGAGAAAAAATCAGTCCTGCCGCAACTGAGTTTTCTTCCTTTCCAAAGGTAATTGTCACATTTTTTTCTTCATTACATTTTTTTGATTTGTTTTCACTTTATTTTATGTAAAGAAAAGAAGACATGTCACTGCTGGTTTCAACTTTTTTTGGGGAATTTGGGAAACTCACACCGTTTGCATGAGTTTCCTGTAGGGTTTGGAATGTCCTTTTCTACCATATGTGATGATTTACAGGATCTCATCACTTCTCCCCTATGAGGCTAGAGAGGTGATGTCATGATGCCTACCCCCGGGGACCCAGACCAGGTCCAGCAACCCCGGAAGCATGTATCAAGTTATTTTGGGCAAGCCCAAAAACCCCTGCTAGGCGCCAGGCTCATATGGAGAGTCAGTCCTGGCGCCATAGGCGCCAGGCTCATAGAGTAGAACTTACCTGATGCAGACCATGCTGCAAGCTCACCTGATGCAGACCATGCTGCAAGAGCTCCAAGCCAAAAGAGGCTTGGAAGGGACTACTTTACCTAGGGACTATTTTTTTTTACTCAGGTTGGGCTGGGGAGGAATACTTACCTGGGACTACTTTGGAGGCTATTTAAACCTCGCCCGAAGAGCAGCACATGCTTTGCGTTATTCTGCATCCAGCAGCGTAACGCTCACCGTGCCTGCAAGTCTGCATCCAGTCTTCTGCCACGCCCGCCTTGAGTCTGGAGCTCCTAGAAAGAGGGAGGAAGAAGGAGAAAAGATTAGAACAAGAGCAATACCTTTGATCCTTACCTGAATTCCCGATCCATCGCGCCTTCGAGCTGGAAGAAAGAAGTTATTTTATGCGCGTCGCCTCGCCTGCTGTAGCGCCGAGCTGAACTCACCGGCCTTCGCAGCATCTTCACATTCCACCGCATTCTTCTGCATGTTCCCGCCGCACTCCGGCACCTAAGAGGAAGGCAAGAACAGCAAGGTAAGCCAAGGGAATTCACAGAGGCAATATTAGTTACCCACCATAGACTTACCTGATTTTACCACCGGGGGTACTATTCCTCTTCACGGGTCGGCGCAGCTTCCACTGCATCTTCGCCGAACTCCGGCCCCTAAGGGTAAACAAAAGGACAGCAAGGTGAAACAAAGGGACTATCAAGGGGAACCCTCCTCACCACATTAGACTTACCTGATTTTACCGCCGGAGGTATTATTCCCTGAGACTCCATACTTTCTCTCAGTGCCTGAATAAGGGAGAAAGCAACAGGTTGCATATTGACATTATTTATCGAACTGTGTTGGAAATACAAATCCTTACCAGAATATTACCGGTTGCCACGAGAAACTCTTCACTAGGGTCAAGCTGCAATCTGCAAGGAATAGGACAAGAGTGAAAGTCAGGCATTTGAACTCTTACGAACTACATACTTTTCGGAGTCAATATTTTTCTGGAACTCACCAATTCCTTCGAGCCAGTGAACCAACTGGTTGTCAACGCGACCCTGCGCTCAATGCAGGATGGAGAGCTCATCTTTTCAAACCATCAGGTGAGAATATAAGAGGGGACATCAAAGGTGATCCGTGGGGAGAACAGCAGGGGTGGGGGGATTTACACTCAACTCCATGGGTGGGTAATTCCTTTTCTCCATTTGCAGAAGAATATTCCTACGGGCCAAGCAAACGAAGCTAGGTGGGCCAGACCAGTCCGTCATCTTGGCCCTACGCGTCACATTGGTGGAGACCGCAGCTGTCCAGTTCAGATCGACGCCTCTGTGGGAGCCAGGTGAGCGTAACAGAACACAAAGCCTACCCACAAATTCCCACCCGGGCGTTATGGATACCTCAGAGACTGACCAATTGGCCCAATTACTAGGGGAATTGAGGGCTGAAGTGCATTCCGCCCGTCAAGAAACCAATGTTCTTAGGAGAGAAATGATTTTGTCAAAGGAGCGAACTGATGACCTTGCTAGGCAACTATTGCAAAGCCAGGCTGGACAAGCACCCCTACCTGGTTCCGGGGGAAATCCAGCTCCTGTGTTATCGGGTAACCCTGTGCAAATAAACCTACCAGGAAATATTCCATTAGCTCCACCCGAACGCTTTGCCAGAGATCCCAAAAGGTTCGCCGTGTTTTTGAACCAATGCCGCTTGCACTTTTTATGCAGACCTTGATCCTTCCCAAACGATCAAGCCAAGGTAGCCTTTGTATTGTCATATCACAGCGGCAGTGCAGCTGATTGGTCACTTCCACTAGTTACTCAGGATGACCCAATTCTTCGGGATTTTCAGGGCTTTCAAACAAGCATGGAAAGACTATTTGCCCGGCACTCCCAAGGACAGGCCCTGGATAACAAACTTTTGTCCCTACGACAGGGTAACCAGGACCTTCTATCCTACATTGCGACCTTTCATAGGTTGATAGTGGAAACTGGATGGCCGGAGGTAAAACAAATGACGTTATTTCATCGAGGGCTTCGAGGAGAACTCAAGGATGTCTTGGCTCAAGTCGTGAACCCACCTCAAGACTGCGCTGAATATATTGACTTAGTGGTCCAGTTAGATCACAGACTTCAGAACAGAAAGGCTGATGGAGCCAAGTTTGAGAATCGGGTGTTGGTCAAAGCCCACTCTAACCCCATAGGAGCAGATGCTTCAGAACCCATGCAAATCGGAGGGGTTAAAGGACCCTTAACCCAGAAGGAAACAGAAAGGAGACGTCAAATGCAATTGTGTCTATATTGTGAAACTTCTGGGCATTTTCTACGGGATTGCCCTGTAAAACCACCCAAGAAGGTGGTAGGAGCTGCTGATAAAAGCTATATGGAGTCAGACTCGGGAAACGACCACGCCCGACAAGCGTAGAGGTCTGCTTGCCGAGCTTGAAGGATACTCAGACCTCACATTTCATCATACCAACGGTCCTCGTAGATCCAGGGCAGCCATCGCGTATGCATGCAGTAAGGGCATACATTGATAGCAGGGCCTTAGGAAACTATGTGGACTATGAATTGGCTTCCAGGATGAATCTACCTCTCTGCCGAAAAACCACCTCAGATGTCATCACCACAGTCGATGGAACTGAAATTGCCTCTGGGCCTGTAACTCATTCCACCGCAGAGATGACACTATTGGGTCAGGATGGGCATTGAGAGACTATTGTGTTTGATCTAATCAAAGCCCCACAGTTCCAATTAATACTGGGGATACCTTGGTTGGAAACACATAATCCTTGCATTGATTGGCGAGAGAAGAGAATAACCTTCCCGGATTGTGCACAAACCTGTTACCCAAAGAAAAATCAGAATGCAGGCCTGGCCACAGTAACCACAGCAGTCATGCAACTACCTCCAGAATACCAAGAATTCCAGGATGTCTTCCAAAAAGAAGAGGCAAACACCTTACCTCCTCACAGATCGTACGATTGTCAAATCGATCTCATACCCGGTGCACAACCCCCTTTGTAGCAGGATTTACGCCCTTACGGAACCTGAGAACCTTCATCTACGACAATACTTAGACCAGTACCTTGCCAATGGCTTTATTCGCCCATCCAAGTCCCCTGCATCTTCTGCTTTGTTCTTCGTGCCCAAAAAGGAAGGTGACCTCAGAACGTGCATAGACTACCGCGCATTGAACCAGATAACTGTTAAGAACCGATACCCATTGCCTCTGATCCCTGAACTACTAGACCAAGTGAAGGACGCTTGTATATACACTAAATTAGATCTGCGGGGGGCATACCATCTGGTACGTGTAAAAGAGGGCGACGAATAGAAGACTGCTTTTCGCACTAAGTATGGGTTATTCGAATACCAGGTGATGCCTTTCGGGTTGTGCAATGCACCAGCAGCCTTCCAATACTTCATGAACGATGTCCTTCGTGAACTCATTGACGTTTGTGTTGTCATATATATCGATGATATTCTAGTATACTCCTCTTCAGAATCTGACCATGTGAAGCACATCCGAGCAGTCCTTGAGAAATTGCGCCAGCACAAACTATATGCAAAACTAGAAAAATGCCAATTTCTACCACAGATTCATCCCAGATTTTTCACATGTGGTACATCCCATCACAGCACTCTTGCAAAAAAATAAATGCTTTATGTGGACTGAAGAAGCTGAAAATGCCTTTCAAGAGCTGAAAGCGAAATTCACGTCTGCACCTGTATTAAAGCACCCGCGCCCTGACCTTCCATACATAGTGGAAACTGATGCATCCAGTCTAGCCATGGGAGCCGTCCTGTCTCAAAAGGACCCTGAAACTGGCCAGCTTCATCCAGTAGCATTTTGGTCCAGAAAGTTCTCAGCACCCGAGTTAAACTATGCGGTTACCGACAAGGGGTTATTAGCCATTAAATCCACCTTCAAGGCTTGGCGGCACTATCTTCTCAGTGCCAGGCATACCATTACTGTGATCACCGATCCCCGGAACTTACAGTATTTAAAAACAGCCATGGCCCAATCGTCACGTCAACTCCGATGGGCATTGTTCTTTGGCGAGTTCGATTTCGTGATAACCTATCGACCAGGTTGTAAGAATGGTAAAGCAGACGCCTTATCCCGAATAGGGATGGCAGAGGCAGAAGTGAACCCAGAACCAGTACCTATAATTTCTGAACAAATGATTCTTGGCATGACTACTCTACAGACACTAGAGGACATTCAGGTAAAGATCCAGCAACTCTTTGATCCTAAAGCCCTGCAGGACTGCGTAAAGAAAGGCCCGGACTACTCTGTCACCAATGATCTGCCTTATTACCAAGGGCGGCTATTTCTGCCACACAAGGAACTACAAGAGCTAGTCATTTCCCGTTATCATGATACCCTAATGGAGGGGCACCCAGGTATTGCAAACACTGAAGCTAAAATTAAAAGACAATTCTGGTGGCCCACCTGGCGAAAGGATATTAAATCATTTGTGATGTCTTGTGGCATTTGCGCCCAAAACAAAAAGTCAAAAGAAAAAACCAGCTGGACTCTTACAACCTTTAGACATTCCGCCTACACCATGGCACACCTTATCGTTAGACTTTATTACTGATGTACCTCCTTGTAATGGATTTAACACCATTCTAGTTATTGTGGATCTTTTTTCCAAGATGGCCCACTTTATTCCTTTAAAAGGATTACCTTCAGCCTCAATCCTGGCCAAAGAATTCCTCCAAAGCATTGTTCGCATACATGGATTTCCGTCCGTGTTGGTCTCTGTCCGGGACAGTCAATTCATTTCACATTTTTGGAAGAAATTTTGACAATTGGCGCAAATCGACGTGAGATTATCGACCAGTCACCACCGCCAGACCGATGGTCAAACGGAGAGGACCAACCAGACTCTTGAACAATACCTGCGTTGTATGTTACATCAAACTGAGAGTAATTGGAAGGACATTCTTTGGATCGCAGAATATGCATACAATAATTCAGTACATTCTGGAACTGGACAAAGCCCCTTTTATACCCTATATGGGCACCATCCTCGAACCTCAGACCTTGACTCACCCCAACACTTGAAATGCCCACAGTGGACCATCTACACACTGCGATTACACAAGCCATTAAGGAGGCAACTGCACATTTAAAACAGGCGAAGGAGAAATATAAGAAAGATGCTGATCGGCATAGAAGTGACAATCCACAGTACCAGATGGGGGACCAAGTATGGTTGGCCACAAATACATACCTCTCAAGGGAACGTGGACCTTTAACCCTAGATATTTGGGACCTTACTCTAGTAAGGCCATTATCAACCCGGTGGCCGTCAAGTTGGACTTACCTGCTAATATGCGAATTCACCCCGTCTTTCATGTGTCGCTTTTGAAACCAGTGCAACCAGGGACAAGACTAACCAAGCCACGAGACCCCATCCTTATAGACGGGGAACCCGAATTTGAGGTTAAAAACATCCTGGACTCCAAGATGGTGAAGTCAAAACTTTTTTATTCAATCGACTGGAAAGGTTACGGACCACAGGAAAGGTCTTGGGAACGTAGTGACCACGTGCATGCACCTCGATTGGTGAAAAGATTCCACCGAAATTTCCCAGACAAACCAAAGCCACGGGGAACAAAGACTTTAGGAGGGGCCTTGGGGGGAAATGCTGTCATGATGCCTACCCCCGGGGACCCAGACCAGGTCCAGCAACCCCGGAAGCAGGCATCAAGTTGTTTTGGGCAAGCCCAAAAACCCCTGCTAGGGGCTGTTAGGGTGCGGTCCTGGCGCATATGGCACCAGGCTCATATGGAGAGTCAGTCCTGGCGCCATAGGGTGGGGCTGAGGAGGAATACTTACCTGGGACTACTTTGGAGGCTATTTAAACCATGCCCGAAGAGCAGCACACGCTTCGCGTTATTCTGCATCCAGCACCGTAACGCTCACCATGCCTGCAAGTCTGCATCCAGTCTTCTGCCACGCCCGCCTCGAGTTTGGAGCTCCTAGAAAAAGGGAGAAAGAAGGAGAAAAGGTTAGAAGAAGAGCAATACCTTTGATCCTTACCTGAATTCCCGATCCATCGCGCCTTCGAGCTGGAAGAAAGAAGTTATTTTATGCACGTTGCCTCACCTGCTGCAGCGCCGCACTGAACTCACCGGCCTTCGCAGCATCTTCACATTCCACCGCATCCTCCTGCATGTTCCCGCCGCATTCCGGCACCTAAGGAGTAGACAAGAACAACAAGGTGAGCCAAGGGAATACACAGAGGAATATTAGTAGCCCCCCCATTAGACTTACCTGATTTTACCACCGGGGGTACTATTCCTCTTCACGGGTCGGCGCAGCTTTCAATGCATCTTCTCCGAACCCAGCCCCTAAGGGGAAACAAAAGGACAGCAAGGTGAAACAAAGGGACTATCAAGGGGAACCCTCCTCACCACATTAGACTTACCTGATTTTACCGCCGGAGGTATTATTCCCCGAGACTTCATACTTTCTCTCAGTGCCTGAATAAGGGAGAAAGCAACAGTTTACATATTGACATTATTTATCGAACTGTGTTGGAAATACAAATCCTTACCAGAATATTACAGGTTGCCACGAGGAACTCTTCACTAGGGTCAAACTGCAATCTGCAAGGAATCGGACAAGAGTGAAAGTCAGGCATTTGAACTCTTACGAACTACATACTTTTTGGAGTCAATATTGTTCTGGAACTCACCAATTCCTTCGAGCCAGTGAAGCAACTGGTTATAAACGCGCCCCTGCGCTCAATGCAGGAGGGAGAGCCCATCTTCTCAAACCATCAGGTGAGACTATAAGAGGGGACATTAAAGGTGATCCGTGGGGAGAACAGCAGGGGTGGGGGGATTTACATTCAACTCCACGGGTGGTTAATTCCCTTTCTCCATTTGCAGAAGAATATTCCTACGGGCCAAGCAAACGAAGCTAGGTGGACCAGTCCAGTCCGTCATCTTGGCCCTACGCGTCACATTGGTGGAGACCGCAGCTGTGCAGTTCAGATCGACGCCTCTGTGGGAGCCAGGTGAGCGTAACAGGTGAGCCCGCTATGCAACAATCCCCCTACAGGTGGCGTTCAGTGGGACCTCACAGGGAGAGACTCCTCTCTTGGGGACAGGGGCTTCGGTTCCGTCCAGGAACTCCCTATAACCTCTCCAGGGGAAGTAACTATAACATCAAAGATTCCAAATCTTCCCTCCAAACCTGTTACTATTTGCTACTGTGATGTTATCAGTAATCAACCTTAACCAACCACACTGAGACGAAGAATATAGGGCAAAGCATGACAAATGATCTATGGAAGGAGACAAAGGACTGTGGGCCTATGCTGGGGAGGGCCCAACACTTCCTGATAAAATCCATGGAAGGACCATTGTAGAGAGATCATGTTCCCGTAGGCCGGGAGATTTGAATCTGAGCTGAGGAAGCAGACGGCAAATGCAAGGCTGCCTGTTATGGAGTGGCTGATATAGAGCAAGAAGAGAGAGAGAGAGATGGTCGGGAATGTGATGAATCCTGTGGAGTCCTCACAGAATCCCTGCCTAAAGTTTCCTTCCAGGTGGCCAGGGGAAGACAGACACTTCCTGATCCTAACCCTGGGGGTGGTATTAGCCTGGTGGATCACATGGGAGGAGAAGGCCCCAAATGGATTAGGAGGGCTCTGCTAGGAGAGACGAAGTATTAATCTTCTTTGGAGGGTAAATTAGTGCCAGAATACTTGATGGCGTGCTGTCAGAGTCAGACTCCCCTTTCCAAAAAAAAACAAAAGTTAATTTATGGCCCGTCTGAGAAAAGAACATGTCAAGATCAAAACATAAATACCATCACTTCTGAAAAATGTGATTCTCCCTTTGGTTTGAGCTGTGAAATTAGGAACCAACCATTAAGGTCTTTAAAATCCTTGTCTAGAAATATCTTTAATAAATAAAATGAGGTAGGAACAGTTAAAACCAACATCTGTGGTGAAACGAAGAACAAGAACTTTGGGGGCTTAGTCCCATAATGCCATAGGTACTGATACGAGGAAGAGGGACTCAGGAGGCAAATAACTGCATTATGCAGTTTAGTGTTTCTAATCATCTACACCTGAGCGTGAATTTTGACTATTTAAATCCCCCTCATGTGCAGACTAAGAAGAGTAGCATTAGTAGTAGCAGGAGAAATTATCAGTGACCGTGTATGCAGCAGGAGCATAACTAAGACGCCGGGACCACCGTCATGTCTGTGGCGGTCAATGGTGCAGAGAGAGTCGTGAGCATGAGAAGTCCCAATTGCAGAGGTTACACAGCGGGAAGCGTTGCTGTTGCAGGTTGCCCCGTGGGAGAGAGGAGCTCTCCGCACATTGTGCCTGTCTCCGGTGGCTGGCGAGCAACCAGAGCTCTCAGAGGCTCTGAGTCTGGAGAAGAGAGAAGAAGCAGCAGCCGCAGCGGGATACTCGAACGGTCAGGGAAAGACCACTGAGTTGGCCTTGGACAGGTGACTCTGGGGCGCTGCGTAGTTCTCTATAAGACAAAAGGTCTTACAACTCAATGGTATATCCTTGCTTTCTAATACTTCCAGAGGTCAAATATCCCTTGAGACCATTGCATTTTTGTAAAACATGAGGAATTCAAATGTTAATGTCTAATGTGCAGCAGCAGGTATGCCCTGTAGTGTACCCTGTAGAGTATTCATTTTCCAATAGTTGTAGCACTTAATTACAATAAAGAGTTTTGAGTGTTTCCTTTTTAATGTCTGTAGTCTTCTCCACGGCTACCTTAATGGTAGTCTTTTCTAGGTACTATGGGATTTTGCATTTTATAGATTCTAGTGGTCCAAGTTATAATCCACGCAAATGACCAAAAGCTATCAAAATCACTAAATGAATAAACAAATATTTTGCTATGGCATGTGAGAAAGTAGTTTTAAAATCTCGACTATTATAGCAACGGAAAACCTATGCAAATGCACCCAAAGTTCCTGTGAAACATCTGTTGGTGGCATATCTTCAGCACACATTGCATCGTGTGCTGCCTCTCAGGTATTTTCTTTTTGATTTCTAGAAGTAGATCTATGGTTCTCATTGTTGGGCCCTTCACATGCTTTGGACTTCAGTTCCCACCAACAGTAGCCAGCGGTGAAGTGCCATGAGGATTGTAGTCCAAAACATCTGGATGGGCCACATAATGAGGAACTGTGGAATACAGCAATATTTTAAGAAGACCATCTACGTTGTTTTGGTGCAACATTCCAGCAGAGAAACTAGAGAGTTTGTGGGGAAATTACTTTTTTATGCTTTCCCTATTATTTTGGTGCCTTTGAGCCCAGAGTAAGTAATTGTCAACATCATCATCTGTTTTTACAGTTCTAACTGTTCAAAAGTATTTAGTTTCCGGGTGTTATCTTAAGACTATTGTTACAAGCATTAGAATGGATATTGTCATAAACTTATTTTTTTGTTCAGCCCTCCACTGCCCCCGGGCTACATGAACGCAATATTAAATGTTGAAATAAATTAAAATACATGTAACAAAACAACATTTTCTGCAAAGGTGTCACTTGATGGCTTTTCTCTTTTTGATTGGGTCATTAACAAGATGTGGTTGTGGTTTCCTTTTCTTCATTTTAACCTGGGCTCAACCCTCTGCATCGGAGTCCTCTGAGCTACTACTCAAACCCCTTTCCCTGCTGGCATATTTACCCTCCCTGTTGGGGCTTTTTATATGCTTGGCATACTGCATCCCATTTCTGATCTTTTCTTGTGTGCATGTTTGTTTTAATGAACTCTGAAGATTGGTAGAACATGGCTTTTCTTCCTGATTTGGTTCATCCTCACCCTAGCTAGAGCACTCATATTATCCAAATTAGATTATTGCAACACTCTTTTCCTCGGCTCTACTAACTCCAATCTGAACAGACTGCAGATACTGCAAAACAATGCCTTCCGCTGCGCTCTCAATCTTCCTCGGAAGGCCCACATCACCACATTCAGAAAGGAAGCCCACTGGCTCCCCATCCGAGATAGAATTAAACTCTGGGCGCTAGTCTTCACACACAAATGCCTATACTTGACAGCCCCATGGTACCTTTCAGACAGATTCACGAGACAGCACTCTACCAGACCAACCAGAACACCCTACCGTCACCAACTCACCATACCCAAGTTCAAACTGAAAACTGCTGGGGGAGCAAGCTTTCCGGTATTGGCAGCTAAATACTGGAACGCACTTCCTATGACGATTAGAGCAGACACCTCATTTTGGTCGTTTAGAGCCAAAGTCAAGGAACTGCTCCTCATCCAACAATAGAATGAATATAAGTCATAACAGTGGTACCCAAACTGTAACTTGATCACGTTACGACTTACTGTACCTTACCTTGGTCTACTCTGTAACAAGGTCCTCT
This sequence comes from Ambystoma mexicanum, assembly GCF_040938575.1. Lineage (NCBI taxonomy): Eukaryota > Metazoa > Chordata > Amphibia > Caudata > Ambystomatidae > Ambystoma > Ambystoma mexicanum. Next base: position 77,465,696 of record NC_090936.1, read on the forward strand.
GTACCATTACTGTAATGTTTGTTTTTCTTTTCATATTCTGTCTGTGCAACAATATGTAACCACTGTTGAGCTGAAAGATTTTTAGTGCCCACTTACCCAAGGGTTTGGCCGGGCTTTACAAATAAACAAACAAAACTAAAGTACAAGGATTGTCGCCTGCCTGGGAATCCCGATGGTCACTCCTGCCCCCTAGGTTGGAGAACGTTCTTACAGTGCCTCTTTTGGGGGGTATTCTTTGTCTCCCAAGATCATGCAGATGAGCTAATTGATCTCTTTGTTCCATCATGTGTTGCAGCTCTTGTTCCCGTGACTTGTGGTGATACATTTCTTCATTGAGTTTCTGGTTGGCAATTCTTTCAGTTCCCTTTCTAACCTCTTCTGACATACTAAGTGACCTGCTTCCCCCTTACATCTGAGGGTACAGGTATTCGTCTCTATTTCACAATGAATCCCCCTTCTGCCTGCTTGTCTGGTTATGCTTGAGTATGGGAAACGTTATACCTCATACCATCTATATCTTTGCAGAGGCCATGGATACCAGATTCCCTAGTATTATTCGGGAAACATCTGGGAAGTGGCGAGGGTATCTCGTAAAAATATTGTTTCTACATTTGCATTTTAATGCCTGACATGCCCTGTTGACGTTCCTTTTCGAGTTTCGAAAACAACAACTGTAATACTCTGCAGCTTCCACTAGATGTCGGCCTATGCATAGCATGTGAATCTAAGCAGATACAATCATCAGAAATACGATTACGGTGAATAATGTATCCCTTACAGTGTGAGACATTAGAAAGCGGAGGTATCCCTTTAAATTAATCATAGTGCACTCTACAGGGAGAGCTTTGGAAAGCAGAGCTATCCTCTTCATTGAACATACTGTGGCCTACACCCACAGGCTGTAGACAGCAGAGCTGTTGCATAAATTGCACATACTGTAAACCCTGGAGGGACTGCATGCCAAAATATGGCAGAACATATACAGAGAAAAGGGATACATGGTACTAAGGAGGCAAAGCTAAAGTCAAGCCTAAAGCGGAGTATCAAGAAGGCAAGAAATATGCAGGTGGGATATGATATGATAGGTTATTTATAACACACTTAATATCCAGAGGTTTCTAAGCGCAGACCGAACATGTGTTGCTCCGTGTCGTCTTGCTTCCAAGGTGAGCAGGTAGCCTCTGAGCTATCCTCCTGAGACCGGGCAGCAATAGGAAGGCAAACATAAAGCTGGAAGCCATGAAGGGTCCGCATGCCACCAGAACGCAGAGCATGTAAAGACAAAATAGAGAAAAGTTACCGAAGAGGCAATGGTAAAGCTGACAACCAAGTAGGGCCTGTGTGTCAAGGTATGGTAGAAATAATGAGCCAGCAGTACTTACTTGCTAGGGCAATGCTGGTGTTGATGAAGACATGTCTGAAGAAGGCAGAAAATCCCCAGGCAACCAAAAAAAGCCCAAATGACCAAACCATATGTTGTACTGTATCTTTTAGAGCTATCTTTAAAATAGCTAGCTTAAACAAAATTATTGATATGGGCAGGCTGCTATAATGACTGCCTGTCACCATAGTTGGAGAATTGGGGCAGGGTTCCAGTAAATACAAAAGATAAGGTGTCAGGATGATGGCTCCAAAGGTCTAGCTATAATGTGAGGGGAGGGAAGGGTGAGTCCCAACAAAAGGGGGGACACAGGGGTCAAAAGAAAAAGGGGTTCAATTTTTGTCCCAAAGTTGTCGGTAGCAAGGTGCTCAATGTTCCAGATTTTTGAAAAGTTAGGTGGCAGGTGCAAAAAAACAAAAGTTCCCAGTCCTTCCAATGTGCTCAAAACTGAAAAGGGAAGTGTCCACAAAGTCGTCTTGTTTGAAGGATGGTGTCTGTCCCCTTTCAAGTGTCATGGACACGAAGGGTTCCAGATCCTTTGACCGACTGCCAAGGTTGCAGGCTTTTCCCTGGTTGGGGCCCACGATTCTCTCGCAGATAGTTGTTTCCGGGGTCTGCTGGTTCACTGACTCCAAGGGTTCCTCTGCAGGTTTCAGTCCTGGTGGGCTGGTAAGGTTGGCACTTTCAGGTTGATTTGGCGGGCCATGGTTGAATAAGGAGGAAACGTGTGGGCCTACTCTCACCAATCCACTTCTCCACATGATGGTCTTTCCAGGCCCCTCTCCACCCTCCCTACTCCTGGGCTGTCCTCTTGATCACCCAGCATAGTAAAGCTGTCATGTACCTACAACCTCCTCTTTACTCCCCCCTACACCACGACAATACCACCCCAAATTTTAGGAGAAGAAACAGGCTGTTTTTAATCAGAATATTCAGTTTTATTGGAATTCATAAATTGGGAAATTGAAAGTGGTCCCCTGACATTAAATGTCGGGGAAGTCACCTACAATATTCCACATAAATGCAGGTAGCCTGTCTCCAGAAAAGAAGCAAATCCTGCCTGCTATTATCTCACTAATGTTTATATTCACAATACTCACAAACATCCACACTAAAGAAAGCAAATCTGAGCAACTATTCTAGGCAAAAGAATTAAATCTCCAATATGAACATAAACATTGTCATCGGTTTTCAGATTAAAAAAGACAAAGCAATTCTTGAAATGAAAGAATTCACACATTTTTCTCTGAAACCGTTCACAAGCCTTAGCATCAGAAAAACATGGGTTTAAAGCAGGACGCAGTGAACTATAAAATGTTAGACACTATTGGTTTCTAGCTTGGACATTCATACAAGATGTTTGGTAGGGTTGACTTGGTTAAACTTATTCTAAAGGTTTGGATTCAGGTAGAAGCATTTACTTTGGAGAGCAAAATATGTTGATGTATTAAAGGGCCACACAAAAATGAGAGTATACAATTTAAATAGAAAAGGGCTCTGCTGGTTAAGTTTAACTGCCATTAGGAGTGCACTTAAAGTAGAATCCTTCTATTTCTGTGCAATGTTATTTGGAAAAGAACAATGGTTATTTAAATGGACATTTTCTTGGGAATTAATGGGATAAATTTGCCTCCTTCCAATTCCACTATGAGGCATAGAAAAAACGCTGTCCAAATTTTTTTAATGTAAACTATCGTTTTCAAAGGTCAATGTTTTCCAATATCTTTAAAACATGTGAGACACATTGTACACTGTGCTCGCAAACACAGATTGAATTTTGCTCTGGGTAAAACTCAGAGAATTAATTAATAATTAATTACTGTCAAAGAAGAATGTGCCCTGTGCAATTTTGGATCCTAGGAGAATCTATTTTAAATCTACTTCCCCAAAGTTTCATTTACAGGCCCAGTCCCGTTTAGTGAGGCTGCACACACGGTTCCCCCAAAATACATGGTTACTATCTGGGATTTCATTAATTCTTTGGACTTTTAAATGCTCTTTCTTTTGGTTTTCCTTTCAAAGGCCCGGGACAGATAGGGACATCAAGAGCTCAAGGCAACTCTCCATGGCAGCTCTACCTTTGAGCCTGGCCACATGCTCCCAGATCCCTCTCAGTCAATCTGGTTATGTCTTGGAAAATGGCTTCCACCTTCAGTTCTCTGTGGAAAAAGCCTTCAAAAGGAGAATTTCCTCCAGCTCCTTGCAGCTGGAACCACAAACCACTTTTAACAGGTTGGGCAGGCTCTCCTTTGATGCTTTTACAAAAACTCTCTCGTCTTATGCGTTTGACTTTAAATGCCCCAAAACTCCACCTATGCAGCAAATTTTGGATTTGACAGATCCTGTGATAGGTTCTCTTTACTTGCTTCAACCCACAAAGCTCCTCTTCTTTGCTTTGATATGTCCAATGGATTTTAATATGTCATAAGGGATGTATGTAACTGTGAGAGAATTGCTGCATCTCTAGCACTTTTGCAAAACTGAACTTAGATATGCTACTGTTTGTGCACTTTGAATTGTTGCCTCTTAGGCCCCATTGCAAAAATTGAACTTAGGTGCTCTACGATTTGTATGCTAATTGCCATTAGCCACATTGCATAATTCCTATCCTGTTCACGCATACAATGTATCTCCCGCTGCTTTACTTAGATCACTATTATATATTATGAGCTCACAATACCCTACTATGTTACTAAATTGACATCCACTCGCGCCAACGCCCATTTTCCACAAACTAACTGACATGATCACCACACCTTGCACTTTCTACAGAGGAACCTCAAATTACGTGCCAGACTCCCAAGGCTCTATCACCCTTTAACCAAATCATTGCATAGTAATGTCAGTACCAGCCCCTGCAACACCAGCCATTCCCAGCATCCTCTTCAACTTAACAGCAGACTCTTCCGTGAGCCTATCCTCGCCCAGAAAGGCGCTCTTAAAACTCTGCTATCACCCTTGAAACGAGTACAGCCTGGGACTAAGGGCACACTTTTAAATGCCCGCTGCATGGTAGCCCACGCAACAGACATAGCCAACATACTGCACAATGAAGATTTTGTCATGATGCCTACCCCCGGGGACCCAGACCAAGTCCAGCAACCCCGAAAGCAGGCATCAAGTTATTCTAAGCAAGACCAACAACCCCTGCTAGGGGCTATTTGGGTGCAGTCCTGGCATCTATGGCGCCAGGCTCATATGGAGAGTGACTCCTGGCGACATAGGCACCAGGCTCATAGATTAAAACTTACCTGATGCAGACCATGCTGCAAACACACCTGATGCAGACCATGCTGCAAGAGCTCCAAGCCAAAAGAGGCTTGGAAGGGACTACTTTACCTAGGGACTATTTCTTTTACTCGGGTGGTGTTGGGGAGGAATACTTCCCTGGGACTACTTTGGAGGCTATTTAAACCACGCCCGAAGAGCAGCACACGCTTCGCGTTATTCTGTATCCAGCAGCGTAACGCTCACCGTGCCTGCAAGTCTGCATCCAGTCTTCTGCCACACCCGCCTCGAGTCTGGAGCTCCTAGAAAAAGGGAGAAATAAGAAGAAAAGGTTAGAACAAGAGCAATACCTTTGATCCTTACCTGAATTCCCGATCCAACACGCCTTTGAGCTGGAAGAAAGAAGTTATTTTATGCACGTCGCCTCACCTGCTGCAGCGCCGCGCTAAACTCACCGGCCTTCGCAGCATCTTCACATTCCACCGCATCCTTCTGCATGTTCCGCCGCACTCCGGCACCTAAGGGGAAGACAAGAACAGCAAGGTGAGCCAAGGGAATACACAGAGGCAATATTAGTTACCCCCCATAGACTTACCTGATTTTACCACCGGGTGTACTATTCCTCTTCAAGGGTCGGCGCCGCTTCCACTGCATCCTCGCCGAACCCCGGCCCCTAAGGGGAAACAAAAGGACAGCAAGGTGAAACGAAGGGACATACAAGGGGAAACCTCCTCCCCACAATAGACTTACCTGATTTTACCGCCGGAGGCATTATTCCCCGAGACTTCATACTTTCTCTCAGCACCTGAATAAGGGAGAAAGGAACAGGTTACATATGGAGATTATTTTATCATACTGTGTTGGATAATACAAATTCTTGCCACGAGGAACTCTTCACTAGGGTCAAGCTGCAACCTGCAAGGAATCGGACAGAGTGAAAGTCAGACATTTGAACTCTTACGAACTACATACTTACGGCATCTTGCCGCGACTCTCAGAGTCAATATTGTTCTGGAACTCACCAATTCCTTCGAGCCAGTGAAGCAACTGGTTATCTACGCGCCCCTGCGCTCAATGCAGGATGGAGAGCTCATCTTTCCAAACCATCAGGTGAGACTCTAAGAGGGGACATCAAAGGTGATCAGTGGGGAGATCAGCGGGAGTGGGGGGGGGGGTTAACGCTCAACTCCACGGGTGGTTAATTCCCTTTCTCCATTTGCAGAAGAATATTCCTACGGGCCAAGCAAACAAAGCTAGATGGGCCAGTCCAGTCCGTCATCTCGGCACTACGCGTCACATTGGTGGAGAACGCAGCTGTCCAGTTCAGATCGACGCCCCTGTGGGAGCCAGGTGAGCGTAACAGATTTAGACTTCCTAGCTGTCACTGAATCTTGGCTCCACCCAGCAGTTGGTCCCGCATTTATGTCAGCCCTACCAGATGACTATACCCTACTAAGACTCGATCGTACCACCTCTCGAGGCGGAGGTCTTGCTATAATAGCTAAAACCAAACTCACATTGAAAATCTCTCCACCCATTAATATAGGATCATGTGAATCCCTAACTGCGAAGTTAACCCTATCTAATACACAGTCTATATCTATTCACCTTATTTACCGACCTCCCGGCCCTCTATCATCCTTTGAAAAAGACCTTACAAACATCCTATCAAATAATCTCAAGAACTCCTCCCAAAGCATCGTATTAGGAGACTTTAACCTTGGTTTTAGTGACCCTTCAGATGCCAATGCCACACTAATTAACAACACTTTAGAGGAATTAGGCTTTACCCAGAAGATCACAGATCCCACCCACATTAAAGGCAGAACTCTTGACTGGCTAGCTGCGCATAATTGCCCAGTCCTGATTTCATCCATATTGCCACAGCCTTGGACAGACCACTACTTGATCTCGTTCTCCCTAGAGGCGACACCAGCGGAAGCCGATAGTATAGCTCCAGCTGTCCAGACCAGAAACAAAAGAAACATTACTCCTGAAAACCTTGTACCCTTGATCTTACCGACCCTGAATGCCATTCCGGACCACACAGATCCCTTCACTATGGTAGACCTGTATAACAAAGCTATGCTTTCATCTCTTGATGACATAGCACCCCTGAAGTTGAGAAAGAGCAAACCTTGCAAACATGTCAACACCTGGTTCTCTCCCCATCTTAAGGCCCTCAGACAGGAGAAACGACGCTGTGAAACAATTTGGAGATCACATACCTCAGAAAACAATAAGAAAAACCTGAGCATACTAGCCTTCCAGTATAAAAAAGAAATTATCCTGGCCAAACAAAGCTCCTATAACACCCTGAATCTCGCAAGCCAAATCTAACACCAAAGAGCTCTTTGCAATTCTGAAAGAGGTAGATTCCCCCGTACAGACGCCTGACTCCTGCCTCAAGGATAAAAATGCGGTGCACGGGTATACAAAACGCCCTAGCTAATAAAATTACTTCTCTACAGGCGAAGATAAGCATCAAAAAAGATTCCCTTCTCTCTACTACTAAATCTAGTATCTCTAGTTCTATAACGGCACATTCCACTCGGACGCATCCCCCTGCGTCCATTCCCCACTTCAATTTCCGTAAAGTATCCACCAAAGAGGTCGAAAATGTCATTCTCACGCTCAAACCCTCGAATTGCCATGGGGATTTATGCCCTGCACAATTGATAAAGGATGCGGCTCGCGATCTTGCACCATTTATCACCAAACTAATAGATGCTTCCTTCACATCAGGCACCATACCTAATAACTTGAAACAATCCTGGGTCCTCCCCCTCCTCAAAAAACCTAATCTAGATCCCTCTACTCCCACTAATTACCGCCCCATCACCACAGTAACGTTCCTACTTAAAATCCCTGATAAAATAGCGTACCAACAAATCCAACACTACCTTGAACACTTCTACCTCCTAGGGGTCCGACAGTCTGGCTTCAGGCCTCAGCACGGAACTGAGACTGAACTCATAGATCTCAAGGCACAGATAGATGAGCTGAGAGACGAGGGTAAGACTGCATTATTGCTACTTCTTGATCTCTCAGCTGCTTTCGACTTGGTTGACCATGAGATCCTCTGCAATCATTTACAATCGGCAGCCCATTTTTCTCAAGAGGCAACTGACTGGATCCAATCCTTTCTTAACAACCGCACTATGAGAGTCCTCTCCCCATTAGCAGCGGCCGACCCAACGCCCATTACCTGTGGCGTGCCTCAGGGCTCTTGCGTCCCTCCCACCTTGTACAACATTTTCAAAAAGCCCCTTTTCGATGATCTAGATGGTCTGGGTATCACCTACACTAATTATGCTGATGATACCCAGATCCTCATCCCGCTGACGGGGGATTATGACAAGGATTTGGCCTTTGTAAATAAAGTGTACCTCATCATACAGCCATGGATGGCTTCACACGGTCTACGCCTGAATGGTGACAAAACAGAACTCCTCATTCTAGGCACCTCATCCAACCTTAACAAACTAAGCCAAAACTACTCCTCATTTGTAATTGACAATAACAAGATCACCGTAGCCAAGGAGGTCAAAACCCTTGGTTTCTACCGAGACTCCACACTCACTTTCAAAAAACAAGTTAACGCTATGGCATCCGCAACATCTTACACATGCAAACTTATTAGAGCAGCTAAACCATTCTTTTCACCATCCAACTGTATCACCTTAGCCAGAGCTCTGATCCTGTCCAAGCTGGACTATTGTAATGCTCTATATGTAGGTTGCAACAAATATATCACAAATAAAATTCAAATTCTACAAAATAATGCCTTAAGAGCTGCCCTAAGCATCCCGAAGAAAGCCCATATTTCTGAGACTAGAAGATCTGTCAATTGGCTATCAACGAAAGACAAAATCTTCCTCAAATCTGTCTCTCTGACTCATAAGTGCTTTCACCAAGCAGCCCCTCAATACCTGATAACTAGATTCACCAGACCAGCATCCTCCCGCCCTTCTAGAAAGGTTAACACTAATCTCCTTCTAGTGCCCAGATTTAAACGCACAATGTCTGGAGGGAACAGCTTTCCGGTCAAAGCAGCACAATTCTGGAACTCCTTACCACCACCCTTTAGGGATGACCTCCTGTACTTACAATTCAGATCTAAGACCATCCTTTGGCTCAAGGAACAGGATACACAACGCTCCTCCTGCTGCGACACACTACAATTACTGTAAATTCTGTATATCCATGTTTATCTACTGATCTTCTTAGATACAACATATTATATAACCTGTAAATATTGTACATCTCGTGTAACTATTTGCCGTATCGGTTCTCATTGTTCTTTATGTTTCCAGCACTGTAACCTCAGCTGGACTCCAACTATTGCTGTTATGTAACCAAGCTTCACAATCCTCTTGCTGCCTCTGCGCCTTGTTACCCTTGGGTTAGGTGCGCACTACAAATAAAAATACAAATACAAAATAGCACCCCCCTCAACAATTATGCTCTCATTGAACTGAAATATGTCTTTCCCTTATACTCAGAATCGCAAGAATATTCTGAATTCAGAGTCATTCTCCACGTTTCTTTAGCTGAATGCATTATAGTTATTAAATGATGAAAATGTATTAATGATTCATACATTTTAATGTATGCATGTGACTGGTTTGCTATCCTGAATTCAATTCTAGTTTCGGGTTTTAAATCAGACAAAGGTTTCAAATATTAGGGCTGATAATGTATTTCATTATTTGTCACTTTAAAACCCCTTCTTTTTTAAGACTTCACAGTATTACATGTTTTGCTTGGGTCTTGCTATTGATGTAGCAGGATAGCCCTGCTACTAGACCTCCTAGGAATCACACACCCACTTTAGGCCCAAGATCCTCCACCTTGTCTTAGCCTTGTATTAGCCTGGGACCACTTAATGCACCCAGCTGTTCTGACATGCCCACACTCCACCTTAACCCTACCAGAGCCAGACCCAGTGACACCCACAGGGACATGTCAGCAACCATTTCAGCAGTGCCATTCTATAGCTGGCCAGAGTATTTCCTTATAATGAATATAAGAGTTATTTACGCCAAGGGTGCTTAGTTATATTGCCACACAACGTATCCGCGAGGCTTCAACACACCCAGCTGCTTCTGTTATTCCAGATACCTCCATATGACATAGAAAGTAACATCGACCATTATGAAACTGTAAGAACATATTAGTGATATTGCTATGCCATGTTATCTAACGTGGGCAGAGCGCTCCATCTGACAACTGCTACTCACTTGTCATTCTATATTGCATTTTCTGTGCTGTACTCTCCAATAAGAAACCTCGATTTGTCTATCAAATTTGTGTCCAGTTTCTTCCTTGCTGTGGGGTCCTTTCCGGACCGACTGCTTGATGATGCACTTGGGGATTTCCCTATCACTATCAATAGAAAATATCTGTTGAGACAGATATCCTGTGAGTCAAATGAATCATTTTAATAGGTTGATTTCATAAAGCAGACACATAATGGAAGAAGCTTTATTTCTCTGCCAGGTCAGGTTCATGGTCTGTTCGAGGATTCAGCTATTTTAAGTTGACAGTACTGGCTCACTAAACTTATTGACATTGTTCTCCACTTAAAAATGCAAGGTCATCAAACTGAGCGGAATCCAATGTGTCGCTCACATTCAGTTCTATTTTCTAGGTATTTTAAAACAAGACTTTTGTTCTGGGTACACACAGCTGTGTGTATTAATCTCTTTAATGGCTTGGTGACAGTGATGGATAATGAGGTCTGTTTTACAGAAAGCGAATATCTGCATAGCAACTGTTTCAGAGTTCAAAATAAGTTTGGTTACATGTAAAAGGAAACTGCTCTCTTTGTGTATTTTATATTGGTAGTGATGATTTAATAAAGTGTCGGCCTATCAACAAATGTAAATCCATCTATCCTATACATTATAACAGACATTCTAGAATTCCCTTGCAGAATATTAAAATAAGAGTGCACAGTTTGTCATATTCTTCATGAAAAATGGCTGAATAAATACAGAAACTCTTTTGCATTAATCTATTTAGTTTTCCAAATAAAATATTTGTCTCGTTATGTCATTTGTCTCTTTTGCATTAACCTATTTAGTTTTTCAAATAAAACATTTGTCTCGTTATTGTCTCAACGTTGCACGATTCCTAAAGAGGTTAAGAAAGTCATAGTTTATCCACTGCTGAAGAAGGCAGGTTTAGACCCCACATGTTTTCATAACTACAGACCTATTACCAAAGTGCCCTTCCTCTTGAAAGTCGTGAACCGAGAAGCTACTTTGCAGCTACAAAGACATCTAGAAGAGGTCAATATCTTTTTTTAAATTTTTTTTATTTGTTTTGGCTACACAGTAACCTTTACAAAAATAGAAATCTTAGATAAAATTACATAAAATTCCAATGGATTAAAAACAAGCACACATATAACAATTTCTTCTTCAGGCAATTTACATTTAGAAACTTTTCTTCACCCAAGATGTTTCAAGTTACATATCTCAATAAATCTTAACGACTTTATCATTAAGTTGTTCTTCAGCAAATGATTACAGTTGAGACTTAAAACATAACTTTTTCATAACCCATGATGTTTCGTACTACATTTCTTAATATGGCTCAGATCCAAAATAAAATCCAAATTCTAACATAGCGATTTAATTAATTATCATCCATCTTCCTAATAATTCACATTTGATTTTTAGAAAGCGCAACACCGCCAATTGCAGTTTGACCCTTGAACCATGCAGCATGTCCATCCAGAGTGCTTCAAGATTAACACATTCTGGGTTGGCCACATATTTAAGAAAATATTCAATATGTGCTGGTCTAAGTCCCGCACATTGAGTCAGCAGGTGCTCTAGTGTTACGTCCCTGTAATCTGAGTTACAGAATCTGCATTCCGAACCTGCAGCTTGCAGACCTTGCCTTATGCTCAGGATTTGACCCGTCACCAAAACATTAAAACAAAATCTCATAAATTCCTGTCTAAGCAATTTGCTTGGGAATTTTATGAGATACGGTTCCATGGTACCCATTTTTTTGTTGTTGTTTGCCAAGTGAGCGTACAGTTTTTTGCTGGAAATTACACTGACCATCAAATTCCAATCCGCATGCTGCAGGAGCCTCTTAACCTTCAAGGGATTATTAATAAGTAGATCTTTAGAAACCCCAACTTCTGCAAGTGATTCCTGAGCCTCCCTTTCTAATTCCCGCAGGACTGTGGAGGAACCCTCGCCAGCTAACAGTGACCTTCCCATGATTCCGTACATAGTGGACTTCTTGCCCACAAGCAATTTCTTATACAGGGATATTCTATGCCAAAGAATTATACTTGATAATGAAAATAGCCCAAGTTCATAGCGTATCGCTGCAAGTGGGACGCACTTAGGGAGGTACACTTTCACACACGGTAGCATTGACAATTTTCCATATTTATTATCCATTTTACGCAATTGCGCAATCAGTGGCGTGATCTTCTTACCCAGAAAACTACATAGATTAGTCCTGGTTACAAACTCAAAAATGGGGTATCCTAGATAGCGAAAGGCATGGCATATTATGAGTTTGGCATGATCTAAAAACCAGGCAAATCTAATTGCGCATTTCTTATAGCTTAGTCTCATGATGAAGGTTTTTGTACGGTTAATAGCCAATGAATTTTCACCAGTATATTTCTTAAAAAAGGAAAGCACACGCTGCAAAACAATGGGAGTCAGATCAAAAAGTAAAACATTATCGGCATATGCAGTCCAGACAATTTTCGTACCCTCCACTTTATGAGCAGCAAAGGATGCATCTTCCAAAACCGGACCAACATCGGATAAATACAAATTAAAAATGGTTGGTGCAAATATGCACCCCTGTCTGAGACCCATTAGTTGTGATAATTTCTTCTGAGAGAGTTCCCTCCATGTTTAGTCGGATCCTAATCTTAGTTTCAGCATGGAGGTGGTAAATAATTGATAGAAACTGTGCGGGCATGTCAAGGGCATAAAGTTTGGTCCACAGCGTGGCTCTATTTACAAAATCAAAAGCAGAGCTCAAATCTATTGACGCCAAGTATATTGGCCTGGTCTGTTGCTGCATAATAGACAGGAGAAGGCCCCCAGCATCCGTGCCCACTGTTTTCCTAAAGCCAAATTGCTGGGGAGATAATATTGCCTCTGTATCCATCCAAGAATGGATATGTTCCAGGACCAGGGACGCAAAGATTTTAGAGTCAGCGTCCAACAGGGCGATAGGTCTATAGCTGGATGATGCAGACCTATCGCCCTTTTTATAGATGGGTACCACGTAGGATAGATGCCACCTTGTGGGAAATACCCTAGATATGACAATATCCTTAAACAAAAGAAACAAAATCTTAGCCCACAAATTCGAATTACCCTTGAGCACTACGTTAGCAAGCATATTTAGCCCTGGAGCCCGCGAGGACGAGCATCTTGATATAAGACTTTGTATGTCCAGTAGTGTGAAAGGGAAATTCCAATGACATATCCGAAGATGTGCCGGCACAAGCCAGTTGGTGGTAGGTTGACAGTATAAAGAGCCAAAATGCCCTTCCCAAACAGCTGATGAGATGCACCCACCTTGTTCTCTAGCTTGGCTTTCGCATCTCCCATTAACCAGGGTCCAGTATTTCTCATATTAGTTTTGGATAATGCCTCAAGCATGCTTTCCGCATCCTGCTGAAAAATGTTTGCTTTTAATGTTCGCGCTTTGGTTTTCCACTTATTTTTTGCCTTTTTTATCACTTCCACTAATTTCGGAGTGTATGGCTGTTTAACTAGACGACGAATCTCACGATTCCTCTCTTTTTTAAGTTGATACATTGTTGGGTCAAAAACATGTGTATGAGAGGGACTCTGTATCTTAGGCCTCCTGATCCCTTTGGGTCCAAGAATCACACCCTTAACATAGTTATTAAAATCCCCATGTGTGTACATGGTAATAATTTTTTTTTTTCGCAACCATTACTATCATAATCCTGGAAGAAGACCTTATTTACTTTTTCAACATTATCACAATGCCAGTTAATTCTATTCCCAGCAGTGTTAGGCTCCATCGTCAGTGGATATACATCCCTAGCAGTGGCCAACATCGGGGCCTGAAGCGTCAGTTTAAGCACATTATGATCACTGACCGCAGAAGGTATTATTATAAAATCAGAAAAGCAGTTAAATAAATGCATGTTTACAAAAATATAATCTATGGTTGAGAATTCAGATCCATTTGTCCAAGTGTAACTGATAGCTTCCTTACTCAGGCAGTCATTTACACAACTTAGGCCCCAACTCGTCAGGAAGTGATTCCACTGTAATCCCTGGACTTATTTTCTAGAGGAGCCAGCATTGTTGGGACAAGGAATCAACTCTCCAGGTACCCCCTTTGAACACAAACCTGCTTCAGAATTAAAATCACCCAGGAGCATGATGTTCAGAACTTTGCACGACATTTGGCATTCATGTATGATGCCATTGATTAAGTCAATAAATTTACTTAGGGCGAGCTCAGGAATCCAATAAACATTAACTATCAACAGTTGACCGAATGGCACAGGGGGGGGGGGGGGAATGCACCACATCGCAATGCAGCCCTTATGCGGGGAAAAAAGCTTAAGACACTTCAAGGGCAACGAGTTACTAATAGCTATAAGCATGCCTCCCGCTGGTCTGCCTCTAGCCTTTTTGACTGCTAGCACTTGATGCATATAGTACACATCCAACACTAGGGGAGATAGTGCCCATGTCTCCTGGGGGCAAAAAATACTTGCTTCGATTAGGTGACTAGCGCTATTGGACGCCAACCTCAGAGATTTATTTCCCCAGGAGTTCCAGGATACCACTGTATATGTTGAGGTAGTCTATGGTTTCACATTTAGAGCTTGGATTTTAGCTAAGGATTCACTCAATGATTGTACCAGCCATTTTAAATCTGTTTCTGGACTTGTATTCTGTACAGTTATCCCCTCAGTCTTTTTTAAGAGTGAGTATGAGGAGGCATCCAACAAACTGCTCCCCTCTGCCTCAACCCCTCAGCTAATCAATCTATTATTAAATGGTTCAATTTCGGAAACTACTAGTCCCATGATGGCCTGGGAGTAGAATACAAGTCTAACATAATCAAACCTCAGTGGGTGGATGAAGTCCACCAATTTAATGTCACCCAATGAGATCATGGAGAGTCTCGGTATTTCACTTAAAGGGATAAGACTCTTGGGCAATTTACTGAGACTGGACCGCCCTGAGAAAGCATAGAGTATTACATAATGCTAGAGCAGTCCGTTAAATGGGGTGATCTCCAGTCCATTCTATAGGACATCTCGTTGTTTAAGGCTAGATTCTTTGATCTATAAGGATTGCGATTCTCTCCCCCTATTTGGTATTCGGGGCCTTCATGAAACTCCTCTTTTTTCTGTGGACAGTTATCAAAAGCCCTTGTGTTGTACGGCTTACGTTTTTCCTCTTCTATTGAGAGCACAGCTTGTGCCAAATTCTCCCATTGTTTAGTCGAGTGAGGATTGTTATTTCTTTCAGGAATATTTCTCATTTCTTGTTGTTCAAACATCGAGCTTAGCTTAAAATTCAGGGGGTCTGGGCAGGGTAAGTTAGACCGTACTGTAGTTCCCTCCCTGAGATGTGTTTCATAATTAAGCAAAGCTGGAGGTGCATTGCCAATGCCACCCTGCCTTGAAGGATTATGGGGGCTGTTAGATGGATTATTTGATTCACGATCCGGCCCAGTCATGGTTGAAGACTCAGTTTGAGATTTTTCTTTCCCAACAAAATCTTGAGGAGGCCAAAAATTTTGAATGGCATTGGGAGGCCCTTCCATATTGTCTTTCTTCTCAGTGGGATGGTGCCGTACTTTGGTCCAATTATAAGAAGCTGGAAATCTGGCACCCTGCCTGCTAGAATCTTCTAACAGTTTCTCCACACCTTGTTTTACAAGAATTTTAATGTCTTCACTAGGAATCAGAGTAGGTACCGAGGGCGTTGACCAGTCCCTCTCCCCACTCCTTCCCATAGATGCTCCTTTGGCATTGAGTTCCCCTGCATTAATGGCCTCCCCACCAGTAGAGGTGTATTTGCCTCACACTTGGAGCTCCACTAACTCGGCCTTCTCTTTAGGTACAGGGGAGACATTTTTCAACACTTTGATTGGAAGTATGGAGTGTGGATCAGGTAATGTACCCGTGGTTTCCTCTCCACTTCCTTGATTATTTGTAGATTTTGGTGTAAAAAAAAGCTTAATGTCCGTGTTGTCATTCGTACTCAATATTTTTTTGTTTGTACTGTTTTTTTTTGGAGGGTTTGGCATCATTACAATCTTTAAGGCCCTGAGGGGGCTTTCACCCGTATTACCTTCTTCTCTTATCGGGTTATTCTTTTTTAAGTTTTCTTTTTTTATTAGTTTAAGTGTTTGTGTACGGCCCTTATGGCTTATAGCCTCCATCAATGTATCAGAGGCTTTCCCATATTCGCCCTCCTTCTGATCAATGAGCACCGATGGGCGCAAGACGTGGTCCTTGTCTAAGGCCAGGTTGATTTTTTTAGGTGTCCCCAGTTCTTTCAATTCAAGGGCTTTTTTGCTTTCCTCATCGAGTTGTGACAGATCTATGCCACCTTCGTGAGAAAGACCACATATGTCTTTTATGTTGGCACTAGTGTTGGCGATTTTTAGGGTGGGTTGATTCTTGCTTTTTTTTGCAAGATTTTTGGAGGATCTGTGCACCCTGGCAGCTCTCCGCCTGATGGCCCTAGCTCTCATTTTTTTCTCCCTACAGGAGATGGGTTGATCAATAGTGTTTGTGCGCTCTGCGGAAGAGTCCCCCGCCCTGGGTCCCCTTTCATCCCCCTTAGGATCACCTCCTTCCTCCAGTACACTTAAAAGTGCTGAAGGGCTGTCTGGATTGGTGTCTATCTGCGGGTCATCAGAGAAACTGTCACTAATAACCAGCTTCTCTTCTAATCTTCTAAAGTTAGTTTGCACTACTCCGATGTTCTCCTCTAGATTTTTTATCTGGGCGCTATTTGTAGACACCATTAATTTGAGTTCCGACAGACAGCTCAATATGGCAGGCAAGACGGGGACATTGTTCCCTTTTGTGAGAACCTCTGCATAGGATTTGGGACAAGCCTCAATCTCAGGTTCCGTTTGCGAGTTCTGGTCGTGGTAATGCATTCTGCTTTGCGCTTTACCTTGTCCCCCTACCACAACACATCTCTCCATGGCCAGAAGATACCCCTCCAATTTACACGTTTTCTCTGCGTTAGCTATTATCAAGGATCTAAGTTCCTGGATACCAAAATGGGTCCACTCATGGCCCTTATCCAGGAGATTAAGAATTCTTGTCAACACAGGAAATGTGGCATATGTTGAAACCGTGTCCTCAGGATTGATACCTTCAAAAAGCGGACCAATGAGAGGATCATTTGTACCAAATGACTGATATTGTATGGGGGAAGAGGAGGAAGGGGGGCTGGAAGATTTAAAAGGGTTAGTAGCCTGGCTACCCAGCCCTTCTCTATCCCTATTAGGTAACCCTATTTCCCTTACCCCAGAATTGGTGTCAAACATTTGCGCATCAGAAGTGGAATTGGGCAGGGGAAAAAGAGGTGCTTCATCAGTGGCCTCATGCAAGTGTACGTAGTCAAAACCATCTGCTCTGGGCCTAGCAGGAGTCGATGGCCCAGTCGACAAGCGGACCCTTCTATCTAATTCAGCAAGTACCACAGTTGCTAGGAGAGAGGTATCAGCCCCTGTTTTATTTTGAGCAAGTAGCACAGGTGCTAGGAGAGAGGTATCAGCCCCTGTTTTCATTTTGACTCCCTCCCCTGTTTGTCCCATAGCAGAGCTACCCAGATTTTCCTGTACACTTAGTATACTTTTTAGAGTAGGGACCGAGGTTGAGCCTGTGTTTGTCACTCTATCCCCCATATTCACTTCCACCTGTGGTGTAAGAACCGGACCTCTAACGGACGCCTTGCACTTCCCTAGTGACAATTGATCGCTTATTTCTTTAACATTGCTTAATACACCTTTCCGTGAAGGTTCAGGTTCAGACGAGTGACCTCCCGTCTGGATGCTATCCATGTTAAACATAAAAACAGGTTTGGCCAATGAATACATTTTTTTTTTACCAACTAAATAGGTCGAACAGACTTACAGCTGCGAAGCGTGCCGACCATGCTCCGGCAAAGCCGTCAGAAACTGTTCTTAGCCAACCGGACGCAAAGACCTCACGCTCAGCCAAGACGATAAGTCCTTGCTACTCAGATAGAAAAAAAAATATAGGTACCCAAGTATATGGAGAAGGGCTTGCGTGTGACAATATACGCAGACACGTTCCACTAATGGCCCTCGAAAGCCCCTTCCAGTGCTTTAAGTGTTTTCAGGGTCACTGGTCCAGACTCCATACAGTGACCAGACAGCCCCAAATATCCCTTTACACCTTCTTGACCCTTATGAGTCTCATACTCACACGAGCCGCCTCTAGCATTAGTGTTCAGAGAATTTCTCGTTATAGGCACAGATAAATCACACTAGGAATATGCACTTTATCACCTGATAGAAGAAAAGGGCATTTCAGTCCGGACCCCCGTGTCCCGCGCCGCGCACCGTGAACAGTAAACAGTACTTAAAGTACTTGTGGGTGCGCTGGTTCATGGGTAATTATTGCAAAAAATAGTGGGCATTGCTGCCCGGGGGGCGGAGTAGACGTGCCTTGTCAAAACCTTTGAATAAATTACAAAAAGAAGTGATTCAGCAATAAGGCAAAGGTCGAATTTGTCAGTAAGCACAACATGGACACAGCGTGTGCAGTGTGCACAAGCAGTGTGGACAAACACCTTCTTCTGTTTCCAGTGTCCAGGCAAGTAGGTGCAGCAAATAAAGACGTCCTCCCGGCGGCCGCACACATGAACAGCAATGCTGTATTCCAGTCTCCAGCTGAATCAAGAAAACGAATCCCCTAGGTCCTCTGAAGCGTCCATTATGGTAACCTGTGTTGTTCTGATGTTGGAGTTATGTGATGAGATGTTTTCTTGGTTAGGGTCTGAGGAAGAATGATTTTAAAATCCTTGCCATTCTTTGGGCTATGGCACTGGCCCAATACGCTTTAAATTGCTCCATTTGGGGCCGATTTTACGTCATTTCCCACAAACATTCCTTGTTAGAGAAGGGGGGGCTGCGCAAGTACTCTGTTGTCACCCACTCCTTCTTGACAAATGTCTGTCTAGCTGCGCCCCCGCCCCTCCCCGTCACCCCACAATGCCTGTGACCCGTGACACCGGGGATATTAGAGCTCTACAGAGCACAATACAAATAGAACACAACACGTCTCAACATCCTAAAGTCCGGCCCTCGCGTGCGGGTCAGGTCAATATCCTTCACTCCAGACAATCTGGCTTTAGAGAGCACTATGACATGGAAAGTGTGTTACTTGTTCTCTTCAGAGCCAGATGATGGGCTGTATGGACAAGAGTAAGGTAGGATTATTGATGCTCCTCGATCTATCTGCAGCTTTTGACCTCCTGGACCATAACAAACATTTATCTACACTGTCCTCAGTAGTTCACTGCACTCCATCAGCCGAGGAATGGTTGAAGTCCTTCCTCTCAGATAGGATGTCAAGAGTGTGTTGGGGCCAAGCTTCCTCAGGCAATTACTGCCCGTTTGTGGAGTGTCCCATGGAGCCTTCTATCCCCTTCACTCTTTAATATCTATTTACGCCCTTTATGCAATATCTTGGATAAAGCAGTGGTGACATTTACAAACTATGTTGACGACACTCAGTTGTTGGTAGAACTTAGTGGAAACTATAGTGATGACCTGAGAACCCTACAGAATATTTATCAAATCATCCAGGATTGGATGACTCAACACTGGCTATGCCTCAATAGTGAAAAGACTGAGCTGTTGGTTTTCGGATCTTCCCAAGTAAGGTAAAAATTGTGGCTAAAATACACAGAATTTAACAATGATGGCCATTCCATTAGGGTTTTAGAGCAGGTCAAGACTTTAGGAGTGATAGTGGATCAGTCACGGGTGCAGATTCCCACGTAGCAATTGTTATAAAAAAATCTCAATACCATCTAAGGCTTCTCAGGTTGGTTCCTTGGTCAGAGCCATAATAATGCCCCACATTGACTAGTAATGCTCTGCTTGGGGGAGCTATCAAAAATTGCATACAGAAGCTCCAAGTCTTTCGAAATGACACGGTTCGCATCATAAAAGTCGTCTCCAAAAGGGAGCACTTAACCTCAGCCACGAGGGAACTTCACTGGTTCCCTGTTGCTTCGAGGATTACCTTCAAGATTTTTACCCTGACACATAAATGCCTTTATGGGTTTACCTGAAGCTACCTGAAAAAATGCCTCACCCGTCAAACGCAGGAGAGGTCAACTAGATCAAACAACACCAATCGCATTATTTGCCCAAGGATTAAAAGAAGCCGGGGCAAAGGTCGCTCTTTTCCAGTTATAGCGACTCTTGCTTGGAATGACCTTCCAGTTGAAATGTGCACAGAGAAGAGCCTTCAAATTTTCAGAAAAAGGCTCAAGACGTTTTTATTTAAATAGGAAACTTGCTCCCCCACAATGCCTACCTTCAGCCAGAACTCTCATTATCTGCAGCCCATCAGGCACATGTCTCTTCTTCTGTGTTTTAGTTCCTGTCCTGTATTATACGTGCACCCTGATGCCTGCGGGCCATGGCGCGTTATAAGCATAAACATAACATAACATGTTTAACATTAAGTTGATGATGTTTCGATACAACACTTCAAAATAAACATGGTTTAATTAAAATATGACATTACTATTAAATCATTACGACAGTTCTTTGAGGAATCCACACTCTGCCTTTTTATCTTTCCTGCTCATCATCTTATAGTGAAGAATCACCCCCTTGCAAGGTTTCGGCATCATTTTCAAACTGATGTTATAGAGCTGCCTAAATAATAGGTGAGGGCTGGTGGGTGAGGATGAGAGGGACTTTTATTTTTAGCTTTGGCTGTGTGCAATGTATGAAAGGAATTTGAGTCTTGTGGGATACACTCCGGTAGACTGCTGGGAAAAGACAGGGATTCAGATGCCTACCTCGATTGCCTGATGGACACTGGGCAAATGCAGTTCTTTGCCTTGATGGGCAAAGGTCGCAGCTGACCACTAAACATGGAACCTTACCCACTTAGAGTGAAGTTTAAGATGGCTCTCTGCTACCAACCAACATTCTACAGAATGTGAAATGGGTGCCTGTGGTCTTCATATGTCAAGCAGCCCTTTCTCTGAATCAGTAGTTCGTACCTCTCGTAACCCTAAGCACTCAACCTACAGTATTGAGGGGAGTCTCCAAACAACCCCCTTCCTTTGTCTGCCAATTCTCAGATCCTTGTTGCACTTGTGGTACATGTATCCATGAGAGAGAGTGTCACGAATCGTCTCAGCCTTCCCAAACTCCTCCTCACCTGTCTTCTCCGGTACTTCTTCCGTCCTTACTACAGCCTTCTTCTTCTTCTCTCTTTCTCCTTCGGTGGGTTTCTTCTCCTTTTTCTTTTGTCGAAGGTAAGGACGCGCTCCCTCCGTGATCTGGCTGATAACAGACCAAGGGAATACCCGAGGAGCACGCCCTAAAGAATGGGGAAAAAGCCTCCTGGCAAAAAACCCCGATCAGTATTCAGGTGTCCGTGGAATACTGATGTCCGGCAATTACATGGAGATCTTGATTCCTGTAGTCGCAGAGCTCCGGACACGTAGTATGAATGTCCACACCTTGCTCAACTGTAGTATCGGCTGAGTTGTGATAGGAGGGAGGTCTCGGCCTGTCGGAACACCGAAGAGGCGTTACGAACGGAAGAAAGGAGGGAGGAAAGGAAGAGGTAAGGAAAAGGACAGGAAAGTATGGTCAGTCGAAAACGCTCACAGCGAAGATACAAACGCTGAAGCGCCGGCTGAGTGAAAAAGTCAGGAAAAATACTTACATGGAAAACGCAGGGGTAGAGTGCGTTGTGCAAGAAAGGACAGAAGATAAGACCCTAATCACCTTACCTGAAAACCTGAAATAACCTCCTGTGTAGGGAAGGAAAGGTAGGTAATTAAAGACTTTGAACGCAAGGCAATGTTGAAAAGCTAGACGCTGAGAGCGACTAGCTGGGCACGTAACGGAAACGATACAACGCGCAGAGCGTTGCTACGGGCCGCTAGTTATAGAATATGTCGGCCATGTTGGAATAAACTAGACCGATAGAATGGAACAGGCCGCCATCTTAGTAGTATCTCCAACGACTAGCAATTCTCCAGGGCTGGTGCATGACAGTATGCCCCCTTCGATACCTGCCTCCTCCAGGTTTCCCTGGGTACAGCCTATGGAATCGCTGTACAAGTCTGGGAGCGTGCATATGGGATCTTGGTTCCCACGATCTTTCGGCCATGGGAAATCCCTTCCAATGGACCAAATATTGAAGGGTTCCTTTCCTGTAGCGGGAATCTACAATTCTGGCCACCTCATATTCCTCAGGTTCTTCGGGCGGAGTGATCACCGTCCTTCTCAAAGGTCTCTTGTACAGATCTCTTTGATAAGTCTTGAGTAAAGAGGAGTGAAAAACCGGATGTACCCTCCGCAGAGAGTGAGGTAATCCTAGTTTGAAGGCTACAGGATTGATCTGGGCCAGGATTGGGTAGGGCCCTATGTATCGTGCTGTGAATTTCCCCTTATGCGTCCAGCGAGGTAGATATCGCGTAGATAACCGAACCAAATCTCCTGTTTTCCAAAGGGGAACCGGATTACGTTTGGTGTCCGCATAGGTCTTATACCTCTTGCGGCTTTCCTCTAAGGTTTGTAGGGCTTCCTTATGTGTGCGCTTGAGATCCATCAGCATCCTCTCCAAGGCGGGAGTTGTGGTCTGGCTGCTGAAAGATAAGGCTCCTAGATGATGCGGGTCATAACCATAGGTGCACCTGAAAGGACTCATCTTAATTGCCGTATGAAAGGTGTTATTGTAAGCGAACTCTGCCATTGGTAACAGAGCAGCCCAGTTGTCTTGTTCCCTATTACAATAACAGCGAAGGTATTGTTCTAAACCAGCGTTCAATCTTTCGGTCTGTCCATTGGACTGGGGATGATATCCCGAGGATAACGCCTTCTGTATAGCCAACTGGTTACATAGCGAGTTCCAAAATTTAGAAGTAAATTGCGTTCCTCTGTCCGAAATTATGGACCGTGGTAAACCGTGTAACCTAACTATCTCGCGAAGGAAGACTGTAGCGGTCTCTGAGGCTGAAGGAATTCCTGCGAGAGCGACGAAATGAGCTAACTTGGTGAAAGAATCAATCGTCACTAGAATCACCTTCTTTTCCTGGGAAACTGGAAGTTCTACTATGAAGTCCAATGAGAGGTCCTCCCAGGGGCGTGTGGGAGTCTTGGCTTGATGTAGGAGTCCGAGTGGTCTGTGACGAGGGGTCTTATTGATGGCACAGATGGGACAAGTCGACACATAAGAGGTGATGTCTCTTCGCATCGACGGCCACCAGAAACTCCTGGACACCAACTCGAACGTTGCCTTCTCCCCCTTATGTCCAGCCAGCCAAGGGTAGATCGTGGCAGAAGCTGATGGCCTGTCTGCGAAGATCAGTGGTGGGTAAGAACAATGCTGAATGATGAAACCACAATCCTTCGCGTTCCTGCAATTTGTATGACTGTTTCTCTTCCTGATCATAATCCTTGAGGTCACCTTGAACCTTCTCAAGGAATAGGTTAGCAATGGTATGAAAGTGGTTCTCAAGCAGAATCTTCTCCTTTTTAATCTCCGATAGATCTTCCTCTAACCAACTTCGGGATAACGCGTCTGCCACACTGTTCTGGGATCCTGGTTTGTAGGTGATCAGGAAATCAAAGCTTGAAAAATAATAGGCCCAACGGGCATGCCTGGAATTCCTGCATTCCATTTGTTGGAGAACCTTGAGATTCCTATGATCAGTACGAATCACAAATTGGTGAGAGGCTCCCTGTAGCAAATGTCTCCATTCCTGACAGGCTGCCCGCATTGCTAATAATTCTCTCTCCAGAACTGAGTAGTTTCTTTCGCTTCCAGTTAGGGTGTGAGAGTAATAGGCGACAGGGTGTTCTTCTCCATTGCTTCCTTCTTGTAACAAGACTGCCCCTAAAGCACCTCCCGAGGCATCGGTCTCCAAAATAAATGGTTTATTCTGCTCGGGCTGAACTAAAACCGGGGCAGTGATGAATCGTCTCTTTAGTGTCTCGAATGCTGTTTGAGCCGCCGAACCCCACTGGAATACTATACCCTTTTTGAGAAGTGCTGTGATGGGTAATACCAGATCAGAGAAGTTGGCTATAAACCGGCGGTAAAAGTTCGCCAGACCTAGGAAACGTTGAATCTCCTTGACAGACAAGGGCTCTGGCCATCTGTCTATGGCCAACACCTTCTTGGGGTCCATACGGATACCCTTCTCCGATAATATGAATCCCAGGTAAGGTACTTCTGTGGTCTCAAAGAGGCACTTCTCTGGCTTGGCGAAAAGTTGGTTTTCCAATAACCTACGAAGTACTTCGCACACATGTAGCCGGTGTTTCTCCAAGGATGGAGAGAAAATAAGAATGTCATCCAGATATACGACTACCGATATGTATAACATATCGGCAAAGATCTTGTCTACAAATCTCTGAAATACCGCTGGGGCGTTTACCAGTCCGAATGGCATAACACAGTACTCAAACAACCCCAGCGGCGTCCTGAAAGCGGTTTTCCACTCGTCTCCTTTCTTTATTCTTAACAGATGATATGCACCACGGAGATCTAGCTTGGTGAATACTTTTGAATCTCTGACCCCTTCCAGTATGTCTCTGATAAGAGGCATTGGGTACCTGTCACGGATGGTAATGCTGTTCAAGCCCCTGTAATCGATACAGGGGCGTAATTCTTTGGAGTCCTTCTTTGATATGAAGAACAATGATGCCCCTCCTGAGGACTTTGATGATCGGATAAGCCCATTCATTAAGTTGGAGTTGAGGTACTCCTTCAATGCTTCCTTTTCAGATAAGGATAGTGGATACATTCGACCGAAGGGTAAGGAGGTCTCTTCCTTTAGATCTATGTTGCAGTCCTCGTGGCGGTGAGGTGGGAGGAGCCTGGGATTAATGTCTTCAAACACTCTAGCGAAAGCCATATACTGTCTAGGTATAGAGGATATTGAGAGATTGCACTGAGTTGTAGGGAGACTGGAATGTATCTCCTTCTGGGATTCCATAGCATTCATGCAGTGTTCCCGGCAGTATTCGGAGTCGAAGCTTAACTTGTTATTAGTCCAGTCAATCTTGGGGTTGTGTCTTCTTAACCATGAAACACCTAATATCAACGGAAAATGAGCTGCTCTGATGACATCAAATGTGAGGGTTTCGACATGATGATCCATCCCTACTGTTATAGGTTCCGTCTCCATGGTAATGAGTCCAGATAAAAGTGGACGGCCATCTACTCCCTCGACCGGTATCGGTCTGTCCTTCTTCCTCAGTGGAATCTGATTTTCCTGAGCCCATGTTACGTCTATAAAGTTTCCTGCTGCTCCGCAGTCAAGCATTGCCAAAACCGATAGGTTCTGTCTCAGACTGTAAAAAATAGACAGCTGGAATACCATCAGACGATTGTCCTCTATTCCTTCATTAATGGGTCTTGTGAGGTTGCAAGGGTTTGTACGGTGGTCCCCATGGCTTCCCTTGCAAAAACCTGGGGTCTGGCGTTTCCCTTTCTCTTAGAGGGGGTATCTGGACAATCTTTAAGCATGTGAGTTGATGAACCACAGTACATGCAAAGGTTGAGCTCCTGCCTTCTTTTCCTTTCAGTCTTGGTTAGTGGTCCCCTGGTGGCCCCTATTTGCATAGGTTCTTCTGACATAGGTCTTTCACTCCTTCCTGAAGGCGGGCTGTAACGTGGCACTGATCTTCTTCCTCTACTCTTCTCTGCCCGTCTTTCCTGTAGACGGTAGTCGATCTGTAGTACTAGCGTAACCAGTTCTTGAAAGGTGTTGGGACGTACTGCTCTAGCCAGTTCGTCCTTTAGTTCCTCATTTAGCCCTCTCCGGAAAATAGTTTGTTGTGCCGTATCCGGCCATCCAGCTGATACTGCCAGTGTTTGGAATTGTGCAACATAACCCTGTAAATCTTGGTTTCCTTGTCTGACATCAAGATAAACATCATATTTGGAATACTGTACTTCGGAACGCTCAAACCGGTTCTTGAAACCTTGTATAAACTGGGCATAATCGTTAACCAAAGGGTCTTGGTTGGTTACCAAAGGGGTAGCCCATGCTAGGGCGCTTCCTGTCAAGTTGGCTATGAGGAACCCAACTCTGGCCCTTCCAGACTCGAATGCCCGAAGTCGGAAGGAAAAATAGACTGTACAAGCATCGAGGAATTCTTTGATATACCTAGGGTTTCCATCGTATTTACCAAATGTAAATGGCATTGGAGGTAAATCATCTCTACCAGCTTCCCTAGTGGCTGCTTGTTGTCGTAAAAGAAGGTTCTCGGCGTGCAGTGATTGCATATCGACTCTGAGGCTCTGAATGGCATTACACATATCTTGAATTTGTTCTGGTGACGCCATTGTGTCTTCTAGGCGTTGTATACTGTCACGAATCGTCTCAGCCTTCCCAAACTCCTCCTCACCTGTCTTCTCCGGTACTTCTTCCGTCCTTACTACAGCCTTCTTCTTCTTCTCTCTTTCTCCTTCGGTGGGTTTCTTCTCCTTTTTCTTTTGTCGAAGGTAAGGACGCGCTCCCTCGGTAGCCTCCGTGATCTGGCTGATAACAGACCAAGGGAATACCCGAGGAGCACGCCCTAAAGAATGGGGAAAAAGCCTCCTGGCAAAAAACCCCGATCAGTATTCAGGTGTCCATGGAATACTGATGTCCGGCAATTACATGGAGATCTTGATTCCTGTAGTCGCAGAGCTCCGGACACGTAGTATGAATGTCCACACCTTGCTCAACTGTAGTATCGGCTGAGTTGTGATAGGAGGGAGGTCTCGGCCTGTCGGAACACCGAAGAGGCGTTACGAACGGAAGAAAGGAGGGAGGAAAGGAAGAGGTAAGGAAAAGGACAGGAAAGTATGGTCAGTCGAAAACGCTCACAGCGAAGATACAAACGCTGAAGCGCCGGCTGAGTGAAAAAGTCAGGAAAAATACTTACATGGAAAACGCAGGGGTAGAGTGCGTTGTGCAAGAAAGGACAGAAGATAAGACCCTAATCACCTTACCTGAAAACCTGAAATAACCTCCTGTGTAGGGAAGGAAAGGTAGGTAATTAAAGACTTTGAACGCAAGGCAATGTTGAAAAGCTAGACGCTGAGAGCGACTAGCTGGGCACGTAACGGAAACGATACAACGCGCAGAGCGTTGCTACGGGCCGCTAGTTATAGAATATGTCGGCCATGTTGGAATAAACTAGACCGATAGAATGGAACAGGCCGCCATCTTAGTAGTATCTCCAACGACTAGCAATTCTCCAGGGCTGGTGCATGACAGAGAGAAAGAGTGAATGAGAGAGAGAGGGGGGGGTGGCATTGGTAATATGAGAGATTCACCTAATTTGAAAAGAGTGGAACACATAGGAAAAGGGAAGAGGATATAGCCAATATATTTTCTTTATAACAGATCTGAGAGAACACTAACCTTGTGTCCCTCTGACATCAATACCCAAACTAGTATGGATTTGCCATACAGAGCATGCTTGATGGTTAGCCTTGGAACATAGCAAAGATATGTTCATGTTTAATACTTCTTAGGGGAAAAAGGCACTTCAATATAATATTCCCTGCCCTGCCCGTTATGCAACATATTGCATGGAAATAGAGCACAAATGGCTGCCTTGCCCCTACATGAACTTTGAGTCATAGAATAGCGACCTGTGGATGCTGGGTTATTCTTTTTTATTTTGTTTACCTAGGCATATGTTCCACCCATTCCAAACCTGGAAAATACAGAGACTGAAATAAAAAGTAAAATGAAAACATATTTGTGATTTGTGACTGTTCGCAACAGAAAATAAATGTGATCAGAGTACAAAAGTATTGCCATGTTTGTCCTACCCAGGCTCCGCCTACAACCCTGCAGACAGGACTGCAGTCCTGCGCAGCCATTGCCTTCCCTTGCTGTTGTATTGTGCTTGGATAGATACATGGAACTTATGATGTCATAGAGAATGCTGTGAGAATGTTGTTGTATGAGTGAGTGTTTATGGGATAAGCTTCTTTACTTAGGCAGTTGGAGAGATCTTGCCTGGGTGATGGGTGCCAGTGGGCTCCTAAGAACTACCTTGATGTAACCTGGTACTTAAGGAATAAAGGAACGTACCTGTAATTGAAGTGAAGGACCTGCGGACCTGCTGTATTTCACTTACCTTAAGTTCACTTTACTTACCACAATCCTCTCATGGCAGAAACAACAAAGATCCTTGTTTAAAGACTGCAAAATGCATAACTATAAACTATGACAATGACGATTTAGAAAGCCTTATTCCTGTTTACTGCCTCGATCAGAAAAAGCAAATTGTTCTGTTTTTAAATGCACTCCAATGCAGTTTTTTTTAAAATCTGACCATTTAAAAAATCATTTCTATTACCATATTGCTGCATTAAAAGGAAATAGAAAAATCAGCAGGCTGACTCAGAGAGTGTGCTTAATTGCATGCCTTATTCAGCTCTTGGGATTGCCTTTTAAGCAGCTCTATTCTCGTACCGACATTTATTTTCACGATATTCTTAATTCATGGGCAGAATGTTTTATAACGCACCAGGAAGAGAAAGAAAATGCTCGCAAATACGTGCTTTCATTTATTTATTTCCAGGAAAGGTTTAAATGCATTTTGCCTCACAGGGGGCTTCAGGGCGCTTGGCAGAACGTGCATCCCACGCAGTACAGATGGGATATGTGGAGGCATTGTAATAAACAGAACATGACTGCACGGCCTGCAGACAGGCATCCAAGGATCTGGGGTCTCCATGCAGGAATCCGATCAGACTTATGAATTATGACCCGGAGGACAGTTCTGGCACCACACACTTTTGATCAATCCGTACCTCTTTATTATAAATTTGATGGTGGTGGTAAAACACCCAGTATTTTTTAATACTGGATGTTTTACCAGATTGGTAAAACACTAAGTACTTTTTTAATGCTGGATGTTTCACCAGATTGGTAAAACATCCAGAATTTTTAAATACCAGTTTTTTTTTACCACTCTGTTCAACTACGAGTCTCAAACTTGAAACTCTTTTTCTGCGCCTCTTTCTTTGTGCGGCAGTAACTACCGCCACACAAAAGCAATATCGCATGCCATAATTAGCACTTGCAATGATTACCGGATGCAGTAACAAAAATACTGCCCATACAGTCCCACAGAACAGCAAAATGGGAATAATGTAAGTGTCCGCATGACTGCATTGGAATTACGCAGACCCGTAAAGTTACCACGTGCTTAATGCATGCAGTAACGGTATTATAATTTGGCGGTATTTCCAGAGGAAATACTGCCCAACTCAAAATGATGCCCGGATGCTCTCATCTGTAATGAACTCGGTAAAACAAAAGAGGTGATGGCTGGGAGGTCTAGAATTAATCTCAACCAATGGCATTGCTCTGGGCATCCCTCAGTCTAGACCATCGTTCTTCACCTGTCAAGCAATTACAAAAGGGTAAAGAGCATATGCAAATCAGGTGTGGTCCACCCCAAAAGGGGCAGTCCAGCCGGAACTACTTGGGCGCATACCGTCTGCACGAAACCGCAAGCATCCCCAGACATGTTTCGGCCTCGTTCAAAACAAAAAAGAGGTGATGGCTGGAAGGTTTAGAATTAAACCTGCCAGTGCCGTCCTACTCTGAAGCCAAAATGCATCCCAAGAAGTAGTCCTGGGGTGGGACCACATACACTATTTTTGGTGGTGCTTTTTTTTGGTTGGTTATAAATTAAAGGGGGTGCACATTTATAAGAGTCTCATAAAATGTATGTTTCATTTAATTTATTTTGCACAGATTTATTTTTATCTGGGTTATTTTTAGAGTAGTTATGCATGAGAGCTGTGAAGTGGAAGCCTGCCTGGGAAGCAATGGCATGCTACCAAAGGGGACGCGGCCAAGGAGATACAAGCAGTGGCGTGTCGAGGGAGTGGCCTGGGGTGGTGAATCTGACTGGCCACCCCAGGTGCCTCCCCATTATCCTAAACTATGATCATTATGTGTGTGTGTGCTCGTACTTCATGCCACCCCTGCATAAGTCAGTGCCCTACTTGGGCCACCCCAGTCAAGAGTCCAGACACGCCACTGGTTACAGGTTGGGTATGGGTGTAGATATGCACAAGCCTCCTATTACCCCGCCACTGCATTGCTAGTAGGAGAAGAGCCATGGAGATGGCACTTCAGGCCTACCCTCCAATCCAGAACTTCTGGCAGCCTTCCCCATTCTTTTCAATCTATCTCTTTGCTTCTTTCAATCTCAAAATAAGAAAGAAACAAAGAGCGAAAGAAAGGAAAGGAGAGGAAGGAAGATGGACACTAAGGCAGATGGGAACAAAGGGAGAAGAAAGAAAGAATTATGCAAAGAAGGGCTGTCAAATGAAATGTGAGAAAGCAAAGGCTGGCAGCTGGTAGGAGGCCTTCGACCTACTCTGTGGTGGAGGCACGGTGTACAAATACAAATAATACGGACACTTTTTGGACAACCATAAAACATTTTCACAGCCTGACACTACCACTTGTTAAGGCAAAATAACACCACTTTTAGTACAAAATTAAGACGGCCTTGTATGCTGTTTGAGGAAACGCAATATGTGATCCGGAATGGTGCTAACCCATAGGAAAAGTATGTGCAAATTAGCACTGTTTCCAGTGTGTTCAATGTGATCCAGCTCCAGGGTTTCAGCAGTGAAAGTATACAAACAGCTGGGGGAGTACAACAGTACATTTGTAAGTGAACAAACAATGTGCATGTGCAAGCAAGTGCCAGCCCAAATACACTGTGTACCAAGGCACAAGTAAGACCAAGGCAAAGCTAAGGGATAAGGCCTGATTCTAGGACCTTCAAGAAGGTGGTAGACTAATTCCTTGCTAGTTGCTGCACATGGTGTCAGGCCTGCACAACGACATCCAGTCTGCCTCCAATAGAGTCGCTGCAGAGGAGCACAAGCCCAGTCTCTAGACTCTTGGGTGCATGGCCGCAGCAGTTGCTCGCCGAAGGATGGATCTCCCTTCTCTGTTTTCCCTTGTCGGCTTTGTATCGCCTTGGTACAGTCAGGTACATTAAACCACTAAACTGCTCACAACAGTTCCCTGGAGTGATTGTTTGGCTACTCGACGTCTTCTTCTTCCCAGTACTTGCATTGAAAATGTGTTGAAGACAAGTTTGCTTATTAGTGGTATCTATTGTGTTATGAGTATTGACTTTACTATAGAGACTAGTAGTGTTAAATACTTTAAGGGAAGAATGTTTGGATGAGGAGGGAGGGAATACTATAGAGGAGGTATACCACAGTCTCTGGGAATGGTCGTCCCTAATCCCATAAAGGGCTTCCTCCCCCATGCGATCCTCCCCCGGTTTACCACCCCCAGGGGGACTGTTGTACCATTGACCCCCCCGCCCTGGCCTCATGAGGAAGGTATCCCCCCTAGGGGAGAAGGGGCAACAATCCCATTTGTGGGTTTGCAGGAATTGCCTGCTGAGCTTGTCCACCAGTACGTTGTCCTTTCCGGGAAGATGTACTGCTCTTATGTGGATCCTACCCAATTCCAGAGTTGTTGAGCTTCTTGTGACAGGATGCTGGATCTTGTGCCCCCTTGTTGTGTAGTGAATTGACGTGGTGTTGTCCGTCTGCACCGTCACCACCTGTCTGGTGAGTACTGGCAAGAAAGATCTCAGTTCCCATCAGATGGCCCTGAGCTCCAGTACATTTATGTGTAGGCAGGATTCTGTTTGTGACCACACCCCGCTGGCCTGTAGATTGCCGAGGTGAGCTCCCAAACCCGACAGCGAGGCGTCCGTCCTTAAGAGTAGACTGGACATGGGTAGGTGGAACAGCATGCCCTGGAGTAGATTGGTGTCCTTGCCCCCCCATTTCAGGGCTTTGTGGCGCACAATGGCCTCCCATGATCCACTGTGTTGGACCCATTGTATGTCCTGCTCCTCCCGTAGCGGTCTCATCTTCAGCCTTCAATTGGGCATGAGGAAGATACAGGTGGATATAATGCCCAGAATGGATTTGTATCATCTTACAGTGGAACTTGTTTTCCTTTGGAACCATGTGATGAGACCTTGTTGTGTCGTCAGTCTGTCTGGAGAAGGACAAACCATTGGAACTCGAGTATATAGATCTGCCCCTAGAAAGATGGCTTTTTGAGCTGGTATGGGCGAGGACTTGTCCTTGTTGATTCAGAAGCCAAGGTTTTGGAGGAAGACTGTCGTCCTTTCCACTGCCTCTGACACTGCTGCCATGGAAACTCCCTTTACGAGCCAGTCGTTTAGGTAGGGGAAGACTTGTACACCTGATCGTCTGAGATGGGCGGCAACTGGAACCAGACATTTTGTGATGACTCCTGGCGCTGACTTGAGCCCGATAGGGAGAACCTTGAATTGCAAGTGCTGTTTGCCAACAGAAAACGGAAGCAACTGCCTTTGGGAGAGATGGATGGGAACATGGAAGTAGGCGTCTTTCAGATCTAATGTGGCAAGGAGCCATGGCAGGACCAGCTGGAGAGAAGTCATTTTGTATTTTAAGCAACAAACACATTTGTTGCGGGCGCTTAGATCCAGTATTGGGCGCCACTGCCCATCCGTTTTCCTTATTAGGAAGAAATGTGAGTAAAAAACCTTTCCCCCTTTGTTGGAGAGGAACCTGCTCTCCGTAGCATCGGCTTGCCGATTTCTGCTTGTAGTTGTTGTAGCAGATGTGTCAATTGTTCGCCTGGCTTCTGCCCTGGCCCGAACCCCTCTTGCTTCACTGGTTTTGATACCTGGTGAAACTTTGTTGGTATTTTCCTCCTGTTTGGTAGGAGCCTGATGATGCCTGTCCTTGAAAGGATATGCCGTACGACCTGTATTTGGAACTGGAACCTCGAAAGGAGCAAAAGGGACAGCGGTCTTTGTCCTTGTCTCTTAGGGAACTGATGGCCCTAGCGGTGTCTGTGTCTGACTTGATACCTTTCAAGTGGTCCTCGATTTTCTTCCCAAAAAGTTCCTGCTCGTCAAACGGCATGTCTAAAATTTTAGCCTGCACTTCTAGTTTAAAGCTAGTGGCCTTCATCCAGGCCTGACATTGCAAGACTGTGTTGTGAGCCATACAAAGGTCTCTATGATGTGGTCTGAGACTGCCTCGCCATCTGTGATTACGGCCTTAGCTTCCTCCTGGAACTCTTCTGGCAGGTGGTTTGTTAGACGTGACATGCAGAGCCATAGTTCTCTGTCCAGCCTGGCCCTCATTACCAAGGCATTACTAGCCCGTACAGCTAATGAAGCTGCTGCAGAGACCTTTCTCGCCATTGCTATTAGCTTGCGTCCCTCTTTATCGGGCGGAGCTGTGAGAGAAGAGGCTGGGTTTTGCAGCCTTTTTCTCACTGCAACTGCAACTATGGAGTCAGGCTTAGGGTGACTTCTTAGGCACTGTTATGATATCAGGAATCCTAGAAGAACACCAATAAAAGGATACCAGAGTATTCAAAGGATACACGTGGAGTCTTCTTTAGATGACTCGGGGTATAGTGCAGTCGGTCGAATTCAGACCTTCCAAATAATGTCACTCTTTGACTATTTTGATTTAACAGTCAAAGGGAGTAATTAGTGGAAAGGGTGTGTACAAGAAGAAGAACCACCATCCTGCTGAAGGAAGCACAAGAAGGAGTTTTAGGAACTGACCCAGAATGAGTGGAATAGGTATAAGTCTACCTGAAATACACTAACATGCTCAATAGGACAGTCACCCAGGATCATCCAAGGAACAACAAGAACCAACAACAGGGAAAGGAAGTTAGTAAGGGAACTAACCCGAACGGAACGAGGGCCACACTAGATACGGGTTGGTGCACACAGGGTAGCGTCCATAAAGTCCAGTGCACTGAATCCTGTAGCCTTGAACAGAGAGAGTGGAGGTGGAGACTAAAGATCTGGTGTAGTAACCAAAGTCTTGCCCTTGGGTAGTCAGTGGGTCAAAAGAGTCCAAAATAAGGCAGAGACTGGCAGACCCCTTTAGGTGTAATGAGATATGGGTTGGCTGTAGCAAGTGAAACAGCGAATAAATCGGAACACAACAGTAGGATCCGCTCTCACCTTCGAATGCTGAATGAAACACCCCCCTGTGGGAACAGCTGGACAGGAGTGGCTGAAGGCAGGTGAGCGCCACCGCAAGGCAGCGTGGTAATGTAGCGGAGATGAAGCTGCTCCGGGTGTTTGCTGGAGCAGCCTTTCAGCTGAAAGAAGACACAGCAAGGGAATGCGGTGGGGCTCCGGCAACTAGCGCTGGAACAGGAAGTTGAGCAACAGGGAAGAAACACCGCTAAGAAAAGTGGTAAGAGGCTTGAAATAATACCAAGCTCTGGAACGTAGGCTGTAACAAACAACGATCAGAAGCGTCGGATCCCAGAAT
Source organism: Ambystoma mexicanum (assembly GCF_040938575.1). Taxonomy (NCBI): domain Eukaryota; kingdom Metazoa; phylum Chordata; class Amphibia; order Caudata; family Ambystomatidae; genus Ambystoma; species Ambystoma mexicanum. The sequence goes on from NC_090936.1 coordinate 77,499,931, forward strand.
GCTTCTGATTTAAATACAAATCAGCTGACGCTCGCGTATAACGCGGAATGACGTCTAGTCAGGTGACACTCGCGTATCCCGTGGAATGACATCACATGACCGGGACTACGCGCATGCAAGATGAAACGTTCCCTTCAATGCGGTAGGAATGAAGGAAATACGTTGTGTTATATAACATAAAAAGAAAGCGTAAGGAAAACGTTGGAAGTATTCAATGTAACCGCTTGCCAGGAAGTTTACCCCACAGCCGCCACCGTGTATAAAACGGCCTGGGTGTTCTCTGGGCTGTGTGGGTAGGGCTCACCCCCTGTTTAGGAGAAAGGCCGGGCTTGATGAGGCTGACAGGCATGACAGTGCCATCCCCCAAAGAGCGTCCCACCCCTCTGGAGGCGTGAAAACGGCGCAACAACAAGGGCGCATGGATGTTAGCCAATGGTTCCCAGGAGTGGTCTTCGGGGCCGTACCCCTTCCAGTCAATAAGGTAGTGAGGAACACCCGCACGCATTTATATGTCCAATATCGCCTGTACCTCGTACTCATCAGAGCCTTTCACAGAAACTGCCAAAGGTCGAACAGGCAACCGAGTCCCGGCTACAAATGGTTTCACTAGGGAAACGTGAAACACTGGATGCACTCTCCACCGCAAAGGTAAATCCAAACATACAGCCACGGGATTAAGCACTTTGACGATCTTATATGGCCCTATAAAACGAGGAAGAAACTTCCTCTTTCCTGGTATTCCAAGGTTTTTGGTGGATAACCAGATTGACAGACTTTGTAGGGCGGAGCAATACGTCTGTTTCTGTCTGCATAATATTTAGAGCGGGTCTGTGCCTCCTCCAGGTTCCTTTTAATCCTGACATGTAAGGACGTAATCGCCTTCAGCTTGTCGGCTGCCCCAGGGATAGACCCGGGAGGCTCCAAGTCCACTGGAATGGACCTGGGATGCTGACCATATAGTGCGTAAAATGGAGAGACACCGGTTGAGGAATGTACCAAGTTGTTATACGCAAACTCAGCTGCGGGCAATACTGCAAGCCAAGAAGTCTGGTACTGTAACGATAAACACAGTAGATACTGTTCCATGGTACCATTAACCCGTTCCGTTTGTCCATCAGTCTGAGGGCGATAAGAACTGGACAGGCGTTCGTCCATCAGAAGGGCCGATGTCAATGCCTTCCAGAAACGAGATGCAAACTGCGACCCCCTGTCGGTAATTACCACAGATGGCAATCCGAAGAAACGGAATACATGTTTCAAAAACAGATCAGCCAAGACACTGGCAGTAGGGATGCCCTGACAAGGTAGAAATAACACCATTTTGGTGAAGTAATCCACCACAACCCACACTGTATCGTATTCCTGAACGGGGGGTAGTTCAACCACGAAATCCATGGATACCATGTACCAGGGCTTGTTAGGCACGGGTAAAGGATGCAACAACCCCGTAGGTTTGCTGGGTGATGCGTTGCATTGTGTGCATAGAGCACAGGAGGAGACGTAGTCCATCACGTCCTTTGACATTCTCGGCCACCAACACTATCTCTGGATCAAATCCAGTGTTTTTTTTTACCAGGATGGGCCGCAATTAAGGAGTCATGACCCCAATTCAATGTCTTGGTACGGGTTTTTTCTGTGGGTGGGTACAAGAGGCCTTTGTAGTAAGGGAGTCCACCGTTGATGTCCAGATTCAGGTTAAGCACCTCTTGGGGATTCTGAGAGACCCAATCCGCTATTTCTTGTTTCAAAGAGGGTTGAACAAAGCAGCTACATATCACCTTCTCTGCCAATAGAGTTGGCGTCTTTGTGTCGCCCTTGGCATTACCCGTATGGAGACGGGATAGTGCATCTGCTTTGGTGTGGTCTCTGGCAGGATGATATGAAATACGGAAGTCAAATTGGGCAAAGAATGAATGCCATCGAGCTTGGCGTGCAGTCAGGCATTTCATAGTTTTGATAGCTTGGAGGTTACGGTGGTCTGAATAAACACACACCGGATGCTTTGCCCGAAGGAGATGATGTCGCCAAGTCAGGAACGCATCTTTAACAGCCAATAATTCCTTCTCCGTGACTGTGTAGTTCCTTTCATAGGGAGCCAGTTTACGAGAGAAAAACGCCACAGGATGTTCCACCCCAGTGTATGTACATTCCTAAGAAAGGATAGCACCAATAGCCAAATTGGAAGCATCTGCTTCTACTATGAATGGTGTACTAGGGTCAGGATGTTATAAGACCGGGGCTGAGGTAAAGGTCTCTTTCAGTAGATCGAAGGCTATTTGGGCTTCTCTCGTCCAGTGATACGGTTTCTTAGGACTTGTCAATGCCGTGAGAGGTGCTACTATTTTAGAGAAAGAGTGGATAAACCTTTGATAGAAGTTCGCAAAACCAAGAAATGACTGCAAGGACTTGACGGAGGTAGGCACAGGCCAGTCAAGGATGGCTTTGACTTTGGAACGACTCATTCTCACCCCCTGACTGGTAATGTCATAACCCAGAAACTCCACGTCTTGGGTGTGGAAGACGCACTTTTCTGCTTTTACGAAAAGATGATTTTCTCTCAGCCTTTGAAGGACTTTGGTGAAAAGTGTAATATGATCCTCAACGGAGGCCGAATAGATCAGTATGTCGTCGAGGTAGATGACTAAAAATTGATCGATGTAGTCACTGAAGATGTCGTTCATAAAATACTGGAAGGTTGCGGGGGCATTGCACAGGCCAAATGGCATGACGAGGTATTCGAAGAGACCATACAGGGTTTTAAAAGCGGTCTTCCATTCGTCACCTTGTCGAATGGACACAAGGTTGTACGCCCCCCACAAGTCCAGTTTCGTGAAAATGACAGAATTACCCAATTGATCCAACAGGACATTGATTAAGGGTAGGGGGTACTGATTTTTCGCAGTTACTGCATTGAGAGCCCTGTAATCAATGCAAGGCCTTAGGTCCCCCTCCTTTTTTGGGACGAAGAACAAAGGAGAGGCTGCCGGAGATTGTGAAGGGCGAATGAACCCATTTTTGAGGGCTTTGTCAATGTATTCTTTCAGGACTTCATCCTCCCGTTGGGTGAGTGAATACACACGCCCCGTTGGTGTCTTGGCACCCGCAACTAGCTCAATCGTACAATCATACGGCCCATGTGGAGGTAATAACTCCGCTTTGCCCTTGTCGAACACGTCGGCATAAGCGTTGTATTCCTTAGGCACCAGGACGGTGTTGGAACAAAGTGCACCAATACTAGGAGCCCCTTCGAGGAAAGCCAGTATAAGTGTGTGTACCACTTTTGATTCCAGAAAGCACTTCTCGTTGCAAAAATCAGAGGGGTATTGAATGTGACCGGTGACCAAATCTATGACGGGATTGTGCAGTCTGAGCCATGATAAACCCAAAATCAATGGGTATTGGTGTGCAGCAATCACGTCAAAAACCAGATATTCCGTGTGACCATCCGGTAGGGACACCTTAATAGGTATAGTTTCTTCAGTTACCAAACCAGAAGACAAGGCTGAACCATCAATGGTATTCACTGATTCGGGAACTGGTTTGGTTACTGTAGGTATAGCTCATTGGGTAGCAAAAGTAGTATCGATGTAGTTATTGGATGCGCCAGAATCCACCATTGCCTTGGAGTGGACGGTGTTCCCATTGAACTCTAATGACACTGCTACTGCTATGGAGGACGCCAGGTACAAAGAGGAGTCCGGTTTGGTACTCGACAGAGGGAACCCTGCTATTGCCGAGCTTTGGAGTTTCCCGCCTTTCTAACCGGCTTCTTTGGGCATGAAACCAGTAGATGTTCTGCAGAACCACAGTACATGCACAAATTGTTCTTGCAGCGATTCTCACGTTCAGCAACCGACAAGCGGCCACGTATTGCACCTATCTGCATGGGTTCGGGTTCACTGAAAGCGGACTGAGATGCTTCGGAACGACCAGGTGCTGACAAAGGATTTCTTTTCCCCTTTTCTAGCGGATCGCCGAGCATCTATTTGTAGGACTAGGTCTAGAAGGTCCAAAAACCCAGCAGGAACCACAGGGACTGTTGACAAGGCATCTTTTAACGATTCTGACAGTCCTTTATAAAAGACTGCCGTTTTCTTGTCTTCTGACCATTGGGTTTCGGCTGTAAGCTGGTTGCAACGAGCGAGATAGTCCAGAAAAGTCTGATTGCCTTGCTGCAAATTCAACAGTTCTAAATCTGTGGCCTGGGTAGCATATATCGCATATCGAAAACCTTACTCATTGCTGACAATAGTGCGTCACAATCATATAACAATGGGCTGTTTGACTCCAGTAATGGGTTTGCCCATGCTGCAGCAGTACCCCCCCAAATGCGACAGTACAAATGCCATTTTGGTAGTCAAGTCTGGAAAAGAGCTGGGCCTACATAGAAAATGAAGGCAACACTGATTTACGAAGGTACAATAGGCCTTGCGGTCTCCTGTAAACCTCTCAGGTGGAGCCAAGGGGAACTGAGTTGGCATGAGTACCTGTACGGGTTCCCTTTGAGGAGCAAGGAGACCTGAACCAGAAGCAATTGGTTCTGTGCCTATCGCCACTTGTGGGGATGCGTGCATGGCGTCCTGCAGCACATCCGTGCGATGGCGCAGTGTATCCTGAGCTGAAATCATTTCCTGCCTCAGATCAGCCACTAGCTGAGTGAGTACAGTTAAGGGGCCAGAGCCCTCCATTTAAGGCTTCTGATTCTGTTATATCAGGAATCCTAGTAGAACACCAATAAAAGGATACCAGAGTATTCAGAGGATACACGTGGAGTCTTCTTTAGACGACTTGCGGTATAGTGCAGTCATTCTTATTCAGACCTTCCAACCAACGTCACTCTTTGACTATTTTGATTTAACAGTCAAAGGGAGTAATTAGTAGAAAGGGCGTGTACAAGAAGAAGAACCACCAGCCTGCTGGAGGAAGCACAAGAAGGAGTTTTAGGATCTGACCCAGAATGAGTGGAATAGGTATAAGTCTACCTGAAATACACTAACCTGCTCAATAGGACAGTCACCCAGGATCATCCAAGGAACAACAAGAACCAACAACAGGGAAAGGAAGTTGGTAAGGGAACTAACCCGAACGGAACGAGGGCCACACTAGATACGGGTTGGTGCACACAGGGTAGCATCCATAAAGTCCAGTGCACTGAATCCTGTAGCCTTGAACAGAGAGAGTGGAGGTGGAGACTAAAGATCCGGTGTAGTAAGTAAAAAGAAAGCGTAAGGCAAACGTTGGAAGTATTCAACGTAACCGCTTGCCAGGAAGTTTCCCCCACAGGTGCCACTGTGTATAAAACGGCCTGGCTGTTCTCTGGGCTATGTGGGTAGGGGTCACCCCCTGTTTAGGGGAAAAGCTGGGCTTGATGAGGCTGACAGGCATGACAGGCACAATGTTGCTGAGTCAGTACCCTTATATTTCTTCTCTGGCCTTGCCACCAGTGCTGATGACGAGAGAGGGGTAGCCAGAATCTTTTCCCCTGCTTCCCAAAGTGTCTTCAATATTGGCATTGTGGTTATTGTCCGGCACCTCTTGTCCCTATGTTCACAGATGACTGATGTCTTCTCATCTGTAGCAGCCTGAATCTTGAAGATTTCTGCTGACTTTGCTATGGTACAGTGAAACAAGACAATATCCTTGGGAGAGGAGGCTCCCACTGGCGAGTCTCGCTTTTTCTGCTACGCGATAACAACCAATTCCCAATCACCTGGGTTTGTGTCAGGTGCATCTTGTGTTAATTCACCCTCCTCTGGTTCTTTTTCATGTGTGTCTGTATCGGAAAAATCCACAAAAGGGTCATCCGATTCCCTTGGGTCTCCCGCAGGGTTGTCAGGCCATTCCAAAGTTGTGATGACAGATGGCGCTCTCGGTCCTATGAGTCTTTGAGGTGAGGACCCCTTGGTGGGGATGGAGAATGTCTCCTTCTTTGAGGTCTGGGTGACACACTGTAGGGCGATTGCTGCCTCTGGTGACTACTGACAGACGATGACTGCTGTGTAGGCGGTGAATGGTGTGGAGTGCAGCCGCTGGAGGGATCTGCTTAAAGCACAGTGTGCCCGAGAGCTGCTTTCCTCGAGGGTCTGCCCTCCTGAATTGGTTGGGTAGCAAGCAGCCTTCCTCTCTGTCTCCTCTGGAACTCTTCCGTTATCCTGTGCATAGATTGCATCAGAGCCGGGTCAAAAGGATCTGCTGTTTCCTCCATGACAGGTTGCCAGAGTGGGCTGTGTTCTTTAGGCTAGAAGGGCTGTAGCTCCCCCGACTCTGAGAACTCCTCCGGTAAGATAATGTTGGGCAATTCTACCATCTCTGTTATAGGAAACAGTTGTGTAGTGCTTTCTAGGCACTCTAATTGTGGAGTTTTTGTTACTAATGCCTCCCCTGGTTGCAGTGCTTGCTCAGGGGGCTCATCGATAAGGTCTGCTGATGGTGTGGCCATTGACAGGGTCTTATTGTGTTGTTCCTGGTTCCTCATCGACAGGGTTTCAGTCAACAGGGTTTCGTCGAGTGCTTCAAGGACGAATACTTCATGGGCGAGTGATTCGGCAACGACTCCGATGACGATGATGTTGTCGACGAGGTGATAGATTTGTTGGTCGATGCTAATTTGTCTGTCGATGGTAGCAGCGTCTTGGATGGGAGAAGGCCGCTCGTGGACAGCGAGGCGTGTTTAAGTGTGGACTGTGTCCCTGTGGATGGCCGCTTCGCCGACGAAGAAGAAATTTGAAAGTCTTTACCTTTTTTAAGTGGATTTTCCTTTTGCAGAACCGTGGCAACTGTTTCTAGTCCCAGAATGGATTTCTCACTCCTCTTCTTTGCCTTGGGTGGTGGAGACTCTGCCATGTCCACTAATGAAGCTCTCCTCTTTGGAACTTGCTTCTCAGGGTGCCTGGTGGAAGTTGAAGGTGCAGTTTTAGAGGATTGTTCGTCAGACATCTGCCTGCTCTCTAAATGAAGCAGGAGCCTTCAGAGTCTTCTTGGAGAAAGTCTGACCGATTTTGCAGACCTGAATTTCGTGTGAATACAGGCAATAAATGCACAATTTGTGAGGGTCTCTAATGAAGATTAACCTTGTGCTACATTTACTGCAGTCCCTGAAGACGGAGGTCTTCTCCTTGGCAGCCTGCATTTCATTCTCTGCCATGGGGTGACGCTAGGCAGACCAACACTCAACGTTTTCGGAAAGAGAAAAGAGAAACCTGAGCCCTTGAACACTAAGCCAGCAAGTCCCAGTCTCAATGAAGGGAAAAAGTTGTCAAAGTAGAGAAGAAATTAAGATTTTATGTGGTAAAAGTAAACAAAGCTCAGAGAGCTAAAGAGGATTCCGCTGTTCAGTAAGACCATAGTGAAAAATCTGAAAATGGCTGACTGGGGTGGAGCTTAAGCCATGCCACCTCATTGGCTAGGGTCTAAAAGAACTAAAGGAGGTGGAGGGACTGCACAAGTGAGAGGCTACACAGGCCCTACATGTCTGGGTATGTAGCATTTCCTAAAGGAAAAGTGTTTATTATAGTTAATAATTATTTAAATTACAGAGGATTCCCAATCTAACAACAGGGAATATTCAAGCATGTCAATCTATGAAAGATCCAATGCTGGAGAAATATGTTTTGTGATAAGAAGTTCTACAGTTAAGTCTGGGAGGATAGTGAACCAGACTTAACACTACGTTTGTGAATGAAAGAGAAATCAAGGGGAAGAGACACCCCCTTGATACTTGGGAACTGTGTTTAAAAAGTCACTTGTGTTTTCTCTTTGAGAACTGAACATTAAAAGTCTATAGGGGGTCATTATAAGTTCCCGGTGCGAGAATAAAGCTGGTAAAAGTGCTGGTAATGTCGCCACTGGTACTTTTTCTGCACTGGAAAACTACAAGTGTCCCAGTGGGGGGGACTGATTTACTTCCAGCCAAGAGCTGGAGTTAAGTCAGGCCCCCACCAGCAAAAGCCCGCCAGAATTACCGGCACTGGTAATATCGGTGCTGGTAATTCAGGTAATTCCCCCCATGGAGTACTATTGGACTCCATGGAATGGGGAATTACCGGCATTCCCACCACCTGTAATATCCCGGAAATATTGGGATATCAGGCAGCGGGAATGTAAATTTCATTTGGTGGTATCCCGCCGGTATTACCAATGGGATACCATCAAACTGACAATCAACCCCTATTTCCAGAACGAGAGAAGCCTCCTTCTGGATCAAGAAGACACCCAGTTTTACCTTAGCTAATTTAGTGTAAGGGCAGGGCCGTCACGAGGAGGTGCAGGGGGGGACAAACTGCCCTGGGCCTCGCAGCCCCCTCTACTAAGGAGAAGGCAGCACAGTCCACCCGTGTCCATTATTCACACAGGGGACTGTGCTGTCTCCTCTCTGCACCTGAAATGATTTTGCTGTTTGTTGCGAAGTCGTTTGGCTCCGCAACAAGTAGTAAAATAATGGGAGACAGCAGGGCTCAGAAGTGAGCTCTGCTGCCTCCCGTTATTCAGCTGACAACGTGGACATGCTGAATGACAAGAGAGGGCTCCTCTCCTGTCAGTCAGTGTGTTCACGTGTCGTGCGTGGAGGTAAGGTAAGTGTTTTTTATTTTAAATAAAAAGTGTATATATGTGTATGTATGAATGCATGAGTGTATATATGTGTATGTATGTGTATTTAAATTAGTATGCATATGTGTATGTATGAATGCATGCGTGCGTGTTGGTGTTTGTTTGTGTCAATGCAGTGTTTGATTTTATATATGCATGTATGTATGCATGGATTTGTGTAACTGGTGGATGAATGCATGGGTGGAAGTGTTTTATGTGAGTGTGTGTTCAGCCCCACCCCTAAATAGTATGGATCAGGCATGTGATCAGGAAGGGAAAGGAAGAGAGAAGACAGAAGCAAAGAGACAGGTCTTAAATTGCTTCCGGAACCGGAGATGGTTCTGCTCAAGTTTCAGAGAGGGAGGGAGGCTGTTTCCAGAGGGAGGTCCCCAGCCGAAGAAAGAGATCTGCCCTCAACTCTTTGCTTGCAAAAGTGACTGACCCTCAAAGAATTGGAGGTGGCGCAGTGGAGAGCTCATGCCATCCTATATATATTTTTGCATATGATACAAATGTTACTCTGGCATAAATCTTTGTTCAGTAGAGAAATCTAACTTTGTTTTAGTTGATTTGGAGTTGTATTAATAAACCATATTTGAGATCCTGCACACAAACTCAAGGGAAGATTTCTCAAGTCTCCTGTTTGCGGAGGTGCCGCCGCTGGCCGAGTGGAAAAAATGGTAAGGGTGCCTCACCAAATGTTTTGCCTGGGCCTCACCACAACTTCTGACAGCCCTGTGTAAGGGATGGAAACAGGTTTGGACACCGGACGGTGGACACTTTACAAGACATCCTGACAGAGTCCTTAGTGTTTATGTTGAGGTAGGGTGACCCCACATAGAAATTGGGCAAGCTAGATCTTTTCTTTACTTTCATAATAAAGTCTTTGCCAACAAGAATTGTCAAAGACTTGCTAAGAAGAATAGTCAACTATTGAGAGTCCAACACATCGTTAGCAACAAAGAAGAATGTGAAAAGGCCATGAAATTCAGCGGCAGAGGTTATGCCACCAATGAGATGGATTCAGCATTACAGAAGGTTAACTCTAATATCAGGAACCCAACCTGATAAAGAACCCAAAATAAACTAGCGTATATTTAAAAATTCTATGCTCAAAGCAATATGATCAAAAGATGCATTTTGAAACATTGGCAAATCCCTACCAGTGACGATAGAGTAAAACATTTGTTTAGTGGCACTCCCCTTTTTTCCTACCCCTGAGGTTCCGTCTTAGCAAAACAGACACTGAATGCAAATCTAGGTTTCAAAGGAAAAGGGTTGGTACTTTCCCATGCTTTCCCATGCTTGCATTGCATGATTTTCATGAATTGTGACTTTGTCACCAAGGGAGACACTATCCACCATCCTCGAACAGGCCACTCTGTGTCATGAACCGCCGCCTGCGTCCATTCTGGACTTTGTGGTCCCTGACCCATAGAGGACTGAATTCCGTGATCCTTCCAACATGGCCGTTTGGTGCGGAACGCAGCTTGCCAGTCTTTACACGCTACATTCAACATTCTACAAAACAGACATGCCCCCGCGGCTCAGCGTGTCTCAACGCTACCGCTCAGAGTAGTCTGACATGTGTTGCCGGAGTTCGCTCGGGGCTTCCTTCCGAGTCCAGTATCCCGATTCCTTGAATCCACTTCCTTTCCTTTCCTCGAACGTACCTTCTAGCTTCTTCCTGGATCCTCGCCTGAGCTCGGGTCACGGCATTCCGTGCCTCTGAGCTCGGACATTGTTTCCTTCCTGGTTCCCGGTCCTGGACATCTGAACGCCTCCTGGTGTAGGACTGCTATCCTCACGCTGGAACCCGAAGACCAGCACACGGGTCTATACAAATCGCGGACCATGCGAAAGAAATCACCCCAGAAGGTCGCAAGCAATGAAAAACAGGTGAGAAGGGGTGAGACTTGTGACAGATTGAGATGCCTAAAAAACGATACGAATACAGAGATGGAAGCCGCGGTTCAAGACTTCATGCGAGGTATGCAGGAATTAACCTCTGAAACCCAGAACCTTAAGGCAGAGAATGCTGCTTTAAAGCAGCTAGTCTTGTCTCGTGACTCTGCTACTTAAGAAAGTGTCTTATTGGGAGGAGTAGTGGACAAATATGATGGCTCTTCAAAGAACCTTCGTGCCTTCCTTGATTCATGTTTGGTGCATTTCACCTTCAAGCCCTACTACTTTTCCACCCCAAGAGCCAAGGTGGGGTTTATGATCTCACACCTCACTGGTAACGCTTGACCTGGGCAACCCCCCTAGTCAATTCGGACGAGGCTCTCCTGGATGATTATGATGGGTTCGTAGAAGCCCTAAAAGCCATGTTTGATCGTCCAGAGCTTGTTTACAGCACCCAAGAACGACTACTTGAATTTCAACAAGGATCCCAGGATATGCTTACCTATGTGACCCGCTTTAAACAACTTGTAAAAGAGGCTCATTGGTCCCAAGAAGCCAGCTTCACCCTCTTTTGAAGAGGCCTAAATGAAGAAATAAAGGACGAGTTAGCCAGGGTAGCTCGCCCAAGCTCCTTCCGGGCCCTCATGGACCTCTCCCTACAAATTGACTTTCGTATCCAGGAAAGAAAGGCAGAGAAAAGAAAGTCTAAGTCAACATCCCAAAAGGCTGCCACAGACCATCCATACAGACCAGAGCCCGCAGCTTCCCCAACCTTGGATCCAGAACCCATGCAACTAGGGGCCTTCCGTGGACCCGTTACCGCACAAGAAAGGATGCGCCGGATTCCCACTGGACTGTGCATGTACTGCGCCTCCGATAAACACCTTGTGAGGGAGTGCCCTATCGCTCCACCACAGCGTTCGGGAAATGCCAGCTCCCGATCCTAGATGGGACACAGTTTCGGGAGAAAGGTCTGCTCCACATCAATTCCTTCCTTGAACTCTCCTGGACAAAACAATCTTGTGATTCTACAGGCATTCCTATCGCCTTCCAAGAAAGAATCCTAACCCATACTGGCATTAGTGGATTGCAGAGCCATGGGCATATTCATAGATCATGATTGGGTCACTAGTCACAACATCCCCCACGAAACACGAGAGACAATGCAACCTGTTGAAGCTATTGATGGGAGATCCTTATCTTCAGGACCCATAACCCTTCAAACCAAAGAGATTCTTCTTTCTATAAACCACCACCAAGAAAGGATTAAATTTGACATCATAAGGTCTGCCCACTATCCTATGGTCCTAGGCATGCCCTGGTTACAGAGGTATAACCCCTACATCAAATGGGCAGCAGGCTCCTTATTTCTTGGTTCAGAACATTGTATGTCCCACTGTTTGTCCCCAATCACCTTACCGAGTTCCTCTGAAGACTCTCAAGAAACTCAGCAAATTCCGGTCACCGTCTCTAACATTATCCGGATTCCAAGGGCCTACCAGGCATACACAGATGCATTCTCAACAGCAATTGTTCAAGCTCTACCACCCCACAGACTGGAGGATTGTGCCATTGACACAACCTTCAGCCGTGATTCCTTTCGGAAGAATGTTTATTCTGTCAGAACCTGAAAAAAGGGCCCTCCAGGAATACCTGGACACCAACTTGGAAAATTGAACTATTCGACCATCCAAGTCCCCAGCGGGCGCCTCCCTTTTCTTCGTCCCTAAGAAGGATTCCAAGGAGTTTAGGCCATGTTTGGATTACCGTGGCCTTAACCAATGCACTCTCAAGGACCGTTACCCATTGCCTCTCATCTCGGACATCCTGGAAGCAGTGAGAGGTGCAGTCATCTTCACAAAACTAGATCTCAGGGGTGCCTATCATCTTATTCGTATAAAAGAAGGTGATGAATGGAAAACAGCCTTTAGAACACCCTTCGGCCATTTTGAATACCTGGTCATGCTCTTTGGACTTGCTAAGGCCCCTGCAATTTTTCAACGTTTTATGGATCGGGTCTTTTCTAATATGTTGTTTCTCTTCATCATTGTATACTTAGACGACATCCTGATCTACTCCAAGGACCATCTGAAACACAAAGAGCACGTAAGGGCAGTCTTACAACATTTACGAGAACACAAGCTCCTGGCCAAACCCGAGAAATGTCTTTTCCATGTATGAACTGTTCACTATCTCGGATTCATTCTTAGCCCAAAGGGGATTGGAATGGATTCTTCCAAGGTTGATTCGATTCTACCTTGGCCTGTTCCGACCACTGTAAAACAAATTCAATCCTTCCTGGGGCTTGCTAATTTCTGCAGGAAATGTATACCCGCATTCTCTGAGATTGTGCACCCCATTGTTACATTATTAAAGAAAGATATCCCCTTTCAGTGGACCTCAGCCCAAGATTCGGCATTTCAACGGTTGAAGTCTGAGTTCACGCAAGCTCCCATCCTAGCTCAACCTGACACTGACGACCCTTCCTTGTTGAAACTGATGCCTCCAACTACGCCATCGGGGCAGTCCTGAAACAGGAACATCACCTATCTGTCCTGCACCTTGACTCCCAATGAAACTCATTATTCCGTCCTGGAGAAGGAATTGTTAGCCATTCCTCAAGCCTTCACTGATTGGCGTCATCTCCTTCTGGGAGCCAAACACCCAGTGCAAGTCCGCACGGACCATCGGAATCTTCAAGTCCTACAATCCCTGGAATGTAGAAACAGTCGCCAAGCCCGTTGGGCCTTCTTTTTTGCCCAATACCAATTTCAAATCCATCATTTTCCTGGAACACATAACATTATAGCCGATGCCTTATCCAGACGTCCTGATTACGAAACCCTTGAGGACCAGACCTTTCCTAAAATGTTTCCCTACACAATATTTGTTGCTCAAGCAATTACTCTCCTGGAGGATATTTGAGCCCAAACTCAGTCCTCTGAACCCTGGAAGGAGTTTAAGCGAAACAATCGGTGGAATCTCAAAACAAAAGACGGATATCTATCCAAGGACAATCGGCTGGTCATCCCTACTCCAGGATTGAGACAAAAGATCACAAGCTTATGCCATTATACTCTCCTTTTAGGACACTGTGGCATAACCAACACCCTCAATCTTATACAAAGACAGTTTTGGTGGCCAAGGATGAAGGCTGACGTCAATATCCATTTCCAGACTTGTGCAGTCTGTAATCAGAACAAATATAAGACCACCAGGTCTCCTACACCAACCAGCACTACCAACAAGACCCTGGGAAATCATTGCAACAGATTATATCATAGAACTACCTTCTTCCAGAGGCTACACGACTATAATGGTTACCATTAATTTGTTCACACATATTGCTCATTTTACGCCTCTATACAAACTACCATCCTCATCTGAACTTGCTGGGATTTTTTTAGAACACATTTTCCGGCTTCATGGACTACCTTCCAAAATCATTTCTGACAGAGGACCCCAGTACATATCCCAGTTCTGGAAACAGCTATGTCGTATATTGGGAATTCAACGTGCATTGTCTTCGGGTTATCATCCACAGACCGAATGAGTAAACCAAACCCTGGAACAGTATCTTCGCTGTTTCGCCACCAAAGTCCAGGATGATTGGTCACTCTTAATACCTGTGGCCGAATTTGCATACAACAATTCGGATCATTCTGCTATCAAGACCAGTCCTTTCTTCTGTAGTCAAGGATTTCATCCTTCAGTCCTACCATCCGTTCTCCCACATCCTACCCCAGTTCCTGCGGTTGATTCCTGGATTGAAACACTAATCAATGTGCACAAAGAAGCTAAGGAACACCTAGAAAAGGCCTGAAGAGACGTGAAACAATATGCAGACTCCAAAAGAAGGCCTGGACCTTCCTATTCAATTGGCGATAAGCTCTGGTTATCCTCAAAAATCCTTCCTCGTCACCTACGACCAAATAAATTGGCTCCCAGATATTACAGATCTTTTTCTATAAAGGAAATTGTTAATCCAGTGGCCTTTCGACTCCGACTACCAGAGTCATGGAAAAGGATTCGTCCAGTCTTCCACACTTCTCTATTAAAACCATATGTTCAGCCCTCTCGAACTGCTCCAAGATTTACCCCAGTGATTGTCAATGACCAACCCGAATATGAGGTCTCCAGAATTTGTGACTCTAGGTACCGACGAGGTCAACTACAGTATTTGGTCGAGTGGAAAGGGTATCCTCCCAGTGAGCGCACCTGGGACCCCGTTTCAAACATGAATGCCCCTCGGCTGATACAAAGATACCATCTCATCCATCCAGGTAAACCCAGAGGAGCTGGGTTTCAGAGGAGGCATACTGTCATGAACCGCCGCCTGCGTCCATTCTGGACTTCGTGGTCCCTGACCCGTAGAGGACTGAATTCCGTGATCCTTCCAACATGGCCGTTTGGTGCGGAACGCAGCTTGCCTGTCTTTACGTGCTACGTTCAACATTCTACAAAACAGACATGCCCGCGCGGCTCTGTGCGTCTCAACGCTACCGCTCGGAGTAGTCTGACGTGTGTTGCCGGAGTTCACTCGGGGCTTCCTTCCGAGTCCAGTTTCCCGATTCCTTGAATCCACTTCCTTTCCTTTCCTTTCCTTGAACTTACCTTCTAGCTTCTTCCTGGATCCTCGCCTGCGCTCGGGTCACGGCGTTCTGTGCCTCCGAGCTCGGACATCGTTTCCTTCCTGGTTCCCGGTCCTGGACATCTGAACGCCTCCTGGTGTAGGACTGCTATCCTCACGCTGGAACCCGAAGACCAGCACACGTGTCTATACAAATCCCAGACCGTGCAAAAGAAATCACTCAGGAAGGTCGCAAGCAAGGAAAAACAGGTGAGAAGGGGAGAGACTTGTGACACTCTGCAACATATGACACAGCTAACATCGTCTACACCAGGGGTCTCCAACCTTTATGTTAGTGAAAGCCATAACCTTTATGTTAGTTATAGTCATCGGCCAATAGGGAGGAGTTACTGGCAACAGCTACGGGGGTGGCGATGTTCATGAGTATGAGAATTTGTATTAAAATGTATGTTGTGTTCCCATGCAGGATTCACATACAAGCAGAACAAGAAGAGACCCTCTCCAAACAAATTGACGGAGTCCCTGAGAAAAAGAATGCGGTACCTATATTTACACTTGTGATCCCTGTCCGGAAACTGGGACACTGTCCTAAAGAAGGCGGTTAGACTTAGGCCAATCCCGCTGAAACCGGTCGACCACATTTTAGAGGTTCAGGTTAGAATCCTGAACCTTAACAAGGGAGGTCCTGGGAGTCCCACTGCCAGACATTAGTCCTGGTTACGAGCGACTTACCCAGAGTCTTTAGCTCACTATCTTTCAGATAGTGACAGACAGAGAAGAAATATCCCAAACATATCAGTCTTTGTCCTGCCCTGGGGCAGTCCAGCACCGAAATGCTAGGCAATTCTCCACTGAACAAGAGTAGCAACAGCAACCCCAGACACGTGTTTCCGCCTGGTTGGACCTCATCAGTAGGGTGGAGCTGTGCCTCTCTAAGAATAGTGAGCAAGGGGTCCACGTCTGGATTCCCCTAGTAACTTATGGTGAGACCGAAAGTTACTTAAATATGCAAATTAACAAGGGGGGATCCTGGGGGTCCCTCTGCCAGACATTAGTCCTGGTTACGAGCGACTTACGCAGTCTCTTTGGCTCACTATCTTTCACAGAGAAGAAATATCCCAAACATATCAGTCTTTGTCCTGCCCTGGGGCAGTCCAGCACCAAAATGCTAGGCAATTCTCCTCTGAACAAGAGTACCAACAGCAACCCCAGACACGTGTTTCGGTCTGGTTGGACCTCATCAGTAGGGTGGAGCTGTGCCTCTCTAAGAATAATGAGCAATGGGTCCACGTCTGGATTCCCCAAGGCAGGACAAAGACTGATTTGTTTGGGATATTTCTTCTCTGTGAAAGATAGTGATAAGAGTGTGACACACAGCCGAGTCGGTCAAGTTTCCATCCCTCTCGAAGATAAAGCACATCCACAAGCTTTTTTCGCTTGTAAAACTACAACATAACAATTTCATAGGACTCGATTCCTGGGTTTTGAAAGGAGAAAGCCTGCTTCCTCTGCAGACAGATGTGACTCTGTTCTAAACTACTTTCTCCACCCTTCACGAAATTGTAGAAGAGATCCCACATCTTTATAGTGCAACCAAGCTCAGAAGTGACAAAATCGCCTTCAAACATACGTCTGGTAACGTATTCAACGAAAGCGAATGGCCCATGAGGGGACCGATATTTTAACGCTACATTTCCAATAAAACTACAGTTGAACATCAACTTGGGGTATAGATGAATTACCGACTATATTGAAGAAATTCTGTCCTGAAGATGGCCCATAAATTTATAGCAAAAAAAGACACTAGGGATAGTGTCTAATGTTTAATAAGGCCGAAACATGTCGACAAATAATCTGAGATACACACAAGAATAAGCTTGGGTTCTCTTAATACAAAGTGGTCACTAATTATATGTGCTGTTTTGTTCGCCCCGTTTCTGAATTGTGAATTCTGTATTATGTTTTTGTATGTATTCGCGTACACTGTTTGAGAAAAGATTTTTACGTGTGTCAATCATGACAAAAAATGAAATTCATATGTTTGTTATGATACGCCTCTCTTTTTTTTATCTACTTTTGACAATTAATAAATCAGTCTTTTTTAATGGAAATGTTTGTTGGGTCCAATTATACATTTGGTCTGTAGAATGATTCTTTAAAACTACATGTCCAGTTTGTAAGCATCACCACTCCAATTGCTCTTAGCGCAAAGAGGGGTAATCCGTCTCTTATCTTTATATATATTTTTGATTAAGTTCCCTTTTGAGTACTGGTCCGCGTCATCAAAAAAGTGGGACTTAGAACTTACCTGTTTGAGGTAAGACCCTTGGCGCTCAAGAGCCTCCTGGTTCTACAACTCCAGTGCATCCTTGCAGAAAAAGTAACAGTGACTGAGGATTTCCCAATGGTGATCAGTGTTCCCATAAGCTTCGGAAAACCATGGTTTTCAACAGAGAAGTACGGAAAGAGGTGCATCAACAGACCTTTACTGTCAGGTTGGCATTGAGCAGGCATATTCGATCACATCTGACAAGCCTTTGCTTGGTATACAGCACTACGGTTGTGACGGAAGAGCTTGCCAAGGACTGCACTCGAGCAGTATTTTCTAGGGTGACTGTAGGTACTGATGGCAGTGTGCTGAGTGATAGTTGGTCAGAGGAGATCTGTAGTAACGGTCCTTTGAATTCCTCTTA
This sequence comes from Ambystoma mexicanum, assembly GCF_040938575.1. Taxonomy (NCBI): domain Eukaryota; kingdom Metazoa; phylum Chordata; class Amphibia; order Caudata; family Ambystomatidae; genus Ambystoma; species Ambystoma mexicanum. The sequence goes on from NC_090936.1 coordinate 77,517,706, forward strand.
ATCACATGCATGGCAATCCTTCATATTGGATGCCACAGGTCTTGCACCTAAGTTGAAGCCAGCCTTGCATCAGCACAAGACTGTTTGCAAAGAGTGTAGGTTGCAAAGCTCAGTTGTTGGTTGTCTACGTTGGCGAAAGAATTCCCAACATTCAGATGTTTGTCCTGTGCTAAAACATGGTATATGCTCATCAGGGTAAGCCGATGTGCTGGGCAAAGATTCTGGCAATAGTTTTGGTGTGGGCTCTTGCACTTTTAGATCTGAGAGTGTGTTTTTAAAACAGACTATACGCAGGTGGACCGGCATCTGTTAGTGCCTGCATCATTTGCTTCCTGAGCCAGTGCTTCGATCAGTGTCTGACATTAGTCACCTCCATCACTCCCTGCTCTATACTTGTGACATTGCCCTCCTTAGTATCAATAGTGCCCATAGATATGTGTTGCGGCCTTGCCCTTGCCTGGAAGGGAGCATAATCTCCATCTTGGTTATCATCACTGTATGACTCAGCAGGGCATTGGGGGTACATAATGAACTCCTGATAGCTTGTACAGTGCATTTTGTTTCTCTGGGTCTTTGATTAAATCTGCTCTGCGCAACTGCACCTTCCGCCACACATAAGCTGAGCTTAACTTTGTTCTTCACTGTTCACCTCATCATTCTCCAACACCTATGCATGTGGTGCCGTTTGTGTGAGAGCAGATGATGGTACTAGGCTACTAAATGTGATTTTCTAATCCCTCAGAAAACATTACATGTGTGCATCTTACATGAGGCAGTGAGTCATATTTTCTAATTCCACTGAAGAAAAGTCACATTTTGGTACCTCACTCAAACCATTAAGTGGAATTTTCTGATTCCCTCCAAAAAATAATATTGTTTATCATACACTCAAATCTGCCTCTGGGATTTTTGCCGCCTCTGAGAAAAGTCATGTGTCTGCATCCCACTGAAGCCAGTCAATAGGAGTTTCTGCACCCCAACTGAAAAGTGCAACCTGTGTGTATCAAATGCTGAAGCCATTCTATGGGATTTTCTGCTACTGCAGAAAAAAATATATCAAACACTCAAGCCTGTCCTGCAATGTTTTGTTCCTCATAAACAAATCATGTGTGTATCACACTCAAGCATGAGTGTGATATCTAAATGCATTTAACTTCAGTATGTTTTGTTGGGAAGGGGAATTGGCTTTGTAGAAGGTATTGCTACGATAAAATAAATGCTGAATGCGTGTTTACTGCGCATTCGGCCGCAACCAAAATGCTGAATCCCATTATACCGAACAAGAGGAGTAGCGGGTGCGGAGGTGTCCCCCACCCCACTTCTTCAGTATTATGGGATAGCGAGGGTCAATAAAGTAGAAATTGAAAAAGGCTCCTGCTCTGCCAGTTCTGACCCACGTTAGAGAAAGGGAACTGACATCACAGGGAGAGAGGGGAGTCAGTGGGACAGGAAAGAAGGTACGTGTGCCGCCGACTAGTGTGTATGGGAAAACGGGTAGCGGGCACCCATATACGGGTGATGCGGGAAAGAGTGATCACTGTACGGCTCAATTTGTGAATTTGACATTTTCTAATTCGAAATTAAAGGACAGGCAGTGATCACACAGATCCTAGAATATTGGGGGTGTGGGAAGGGCGAGGGGCACGGGATAGAACAGGAAAATGGCCGACTGCATAAATAAAATGCAGCAGTAAAATTCAGTAAATTGGCCCATTTGGCCAGATGTCACGGATCCCATATGACCTCACACCATATAATGTGGATATATCCTTAAGAGGGTTATTTAAGGCATGACTTAAAGTCTAATGAATCCGTAGTACTCCTCTACTATTACTGAGCATTGTAAAGTACTTTTTCAGAAATGTTACATCTATGTATGCAATTGCTCCCTTTGTGAGAGATATTCATACTGCAAGAAGGAAGTTAGATTGGCCGTAACCCCTTATTCAGCCATCAAATGCATGACAAAAGAGGGCTACATGCAACGAGAGCTTGTGGGTTACTGTGACAATATGACGTCTGCTCGACACGAGTATAAGGATGAATAGTGGCCAAACCGCCTACTCAGCTCCCACACTTCTACAAACCAACAGTGATCCCAATCATAACGCTAAAAGATGAGCAGCTAAGAGATACACCCCCTTTGCCTTTTGTGGTAATGTGGGCAGAGGGGTGGCTATACTTTCAGAAGGGGTACAAATGTAACCAGTAGCAACCCAAACAGCAAAGTACAATAGTTCCAAAACAAAAGAATGTCCAATCAAGGTTCTATGACAAAATATACTTTTAATTACACAAATCAATTGTACATAATGTGAGGAACTCATGGTGGCAACACTAAAGACAGACACAAGTGATCACAGTTCAATGGTGTTGATTGAACAATGTTTGCAGGGTGGAAAAACACCTAAACTAAACCTAAATCTAAGATGGGAGCCACCATCAACCATCGAATGAAAATAAGGCAGTCATAGTGGCGTGTCAAAATAAAAGGGCCTATACTAAGAAACCTATTGCCAAACCTCACAATTAATACAAAAAAAGGGGTGCGGGATAGTTTACAAGAAAAGAATGAAGTGTTCTCAAATAATATGTCACGATGCAGCAGCTTGGTTCTCCCATCCCTATGTTTTGAGCATGGGGTAAGATGGGAGCTTGGATCCCAGTACAGTCTCTGGCTTCTCCAGCACGAGATGATAGTTCTGTTCCAGCTATCAGGGCTGTCAATGGCCAAGTCTCATTTCACTTGAAAGTCTCTTGCCTTCAAGGACCCGACTTATTCAAATAACAAAACAAATAAACAGTCTCTGTTCCATGGGCTTTGGGTGACGACTTTCATCCTGGGATTCCCCTCTTCTTGGTGCAAATCTCTAGAAAGTTCCTTAATGGTGTAAAGACCCCGGATAACTAGGTTCTCTCGTTTTCGATGGCCTCTCAGGTTCCAAAATAAAGTTCCTTTAACAAATGAAAGTTTGTTTCCAATGTTCGCTGGGTAATGAATTCACCCCTAGGTCCCCCTCTTCTGGGCGCTGACCCTTCTCACATGTTTACCACAGTTTCACGTAGGGTGTTGGCTTCACCACTGGGTGCCCCTCTTTTGGGCAGTGACTCTTTCTCAAACTAAGCCGGATCTCCCTCGGTCTAACTCGGACGCTTCCCTTCTCTTCAGCGGGTTTCAATTCCCTTGGTTTCTCAATGTCTTTTTAAACAGTTCATAATGAACATCCTTCGGTCGGGTTCACCTCTGTCAACACACTGTTTCTCAGGACTTTAGACTTTGCCCCTCTCATCAGCATCCCTCGGTCGGGCTCATTCTTGCCAACTTCACATTCACTTGAGTCTGCGGGATTCTCTTCCCTTGCTTTCACACAATTTGTAGATCAAAGTCTTTCGATTGTACGGGGATTTTACTAGACCTCCTGTATGACCATTTTGGGCTCTTTCGGTGACTCTCCTATGGCCCTCTGGTACCCGTAGTTTCACTCTGATGGGGATCAACCAGATTCTCTCGGGTGAGCACCCACGTGGTGCCGACTTCCCTTTGTAGCTGTCTCCCCTTAACACTTTGTACAGTTCATTTACTTGGTTCAAATTTGCCACTTGGCGATTGTCAATCAACACAGCCCAGTTCCTATTGGTTCTCCCCTCGACTCACTGGCTGTGTTGAACCACTTGGCCATCCTCTTTTAAGAGTCAAAGCTGGTACCACGGTCGCAGGAGCTTCCCTTGTTCCTGCTTATCGGCATAGGCTTTCCCCGTATACCACTGACAACTGTTGCAAAACACTTGTGCTATTGTTCGCGTTCTTAGGCTCGCTTCCTCGAAGGTTCAGCGATGTGTGATGAAAAGGAGAAGGTCCCTTCTCTCCTCGCCACCCTCTCGATTCCTGCCGCCTTTCTCTTTCACTTGAACTGCCATGCCTGCTTAGCCGTCTCATGCTGTCTGCTGTGCTCGTACTGTGCTCTCCTGCTCAACCTTCTTTCGCTGTGGGGAAGGGAAAGGGCTGTCAGGTGTGTGTGATTCTGACCAATTGCCTGACTTTGCCTGACCCTTGTATTGGGACATGCCTTGGTGTTAGTCCATTCTCCGGTGTGTCGTGTGAAAGCGTCTGTGTCAGAAAAGGGGGTAGGGGCAGTGGTGTTGAATGTCCTAAGTGGTACGATGGGGATACCGCGTCTCACCCGTCAGTGTCCCACTACCACTCCCACGAGGAGCCCTCATCCAGGTGATCCTCCCTCAGTGGTCCTCCCCAAGGAACTGGATCCAATAGCGATGGCCATGTCCAGGCCACCTGGATGACAGATCTGCGGGGACTAGCCAGAGAGACACCTTCAGGTTTCTCACAACAAGTATCAATAGCGCCATAAAGATCCACCCTTGTAAAGGAAAGACAGAGAAAGGCAGAATGTACTAACCAGCACTCTGGGTACTTAGCAGGGAGGACAAATAGGCAAGAAATACAACAAGGGTTTCAAAAAGGATATGTTCTCAGTGGGAAAATGTGGAAAAGAGACTCAGTCAGTCTCTAGAGCCCCAAAGGGTTGACCAGGGGCAAAGGATCAGTGCAACGTGCCTTATTACAAGTTTAGGTGGTTCAACAGTGTTGAGCCAGCCTATTAGCTGTTGTGTCTGTGGGTTGTACTGGATTCGGAGATGGCGAGTCATGTTGATCCCAAGCAGCGAGTCAGCGTAAAGTCAGATTGGAGCGGGTGCTCCTGTCATGATTCCTGCCCCTCATGTCCCCAGCCCTCCAAGATGTCAGGCTGGAGCCAGGCCACGATCACCTACATGGCCCTCAAGGGTCTCTCCATCACTCCAAAGACTCACTTGGAGTCAGACTTGGCGCTTGTGGCACCAGACTCACTCACTCCCATAGGATAACATTGGGGATTGGACTTGTAGTGCATTGATGGGGACAAGATGGATGCCCCCACATATTTTGGTTCCCAGAACTGCGTGTACGGTCTAGTCTTTTGGGTGTGGTTCAGCCCAGAGACACCTGGGATACCCAGAGACTATTTAAGCCACACCCAGGCTGAGAAACATGCTTTGCGTTTTCTGCACCTGCAGCGTGACACTCACCGTGTTCGGATCGGTCTCCAGTAGGCCTGCATCTTTCTTCTGCGCTCAGCTCCTGCAAGAACAAGAACACCATTAGGAAAAGCCTTACTTTGCAGTGCTTCTGCCCATCATTCATCGCTCTTTCTGTTCTGCGGGCATCTTCAGCGGTGTCATTCCCATCCCGGCACGCCGCTTCCTAAGGAAAAGGGAAAAGAACAGAAAAAAGGCATTAGTAAGCATTCTGCAAATCTTCGCTTATTTTTAAATACTGTACGAGCTTCAAACGCTTACCTGAATCCCAGCCGCTCTGGGGGACCTCTGTCTCCGGAACTTCACATCCATCTGCAAGAGGGAAAAGACACTCCAGGTCAGTGTGGAAACATCTAGAGGCGCTGCATACCGCGCTTACCCACTGCATTTGTTCTTCATAACCGGCATCCACGCTGAAAACGTTGCAGCACCTAAAAGACACAGAAAAAGAACTCAGTTCAATGCAAATACGAAAGGGGTGCATCGCGCATCTCGCTCTCACTCACCTTCAACGCTACTCATCTCAGCAGCATGCCGCCATCCCCGGACGCCGGCCATCATCTAAGGAAGGAAAGGAACGAAGTTAGAGAACTGTTCAAAAGACTCATTATACTTACCTGTCGGACTCTTGCCAGTGAAGTAACTAGGCAGCAACGAGCCCGCATCAATCAACGCGCCCCTGCGCTGAAAGCAGGACGGAGAGCACACTATCCAAGAAAACAAGGTGAGCTGTGGATCAAAGGGAAGGGTTTGACCCCAGGAAAGAAGGGGTTCAAGCACACAGAGACAATAGGGAGTTAAACTCTACCAATCCTGTGTTTCAGGCCCAGTCTCCAGTCGAATAGCCTCCAGGGAAGGGTTCAAGGTCATAAGAGGTCAGAACAGGCTGAGTGACGTCCCCATGGATACCAGGTGAGCGTTACAGCTCCGTGCAGTTCGAGGTGGTGTTGAGCGATGTAGGTCAAATGGGTCACCAAGAGCCGTTTGTTGATCAACCGCGGTTCAAAACGGTGAATACTGCTGTTTCGGGTCAATAAGTGATCCAATGGTCCAGCGGTTCGAGTGAAGCTGTGATGCAAAGTCCTGGTGTTTCGATTCAGCAGTTTGAAATGGCCTGCACAGTGTGCTTGTTCTGGAGCCGGACAGGTGACTGTGCTCCGCTGGGGCGATACAGTGTTGAGCCAGTTCGATGAGACAAGCATGGTGGTGTGAAGAGCAAATGAGTGCCAAAGGCAGCACCAACAGAACCTTCTAGTCCGAATGCAGCAGACACAACTCAATGCGGCTTTATCAGTTCAATGAAGTGAAAAGGACTCTGGCTACTAGGTACTCAGGATGTTGTGAGACCCAGTGCGGGGACTCCATTCGGGTTCTGCCCTCCCAGCCTAGGGTGATTTAAAAGCAGAGCGGCAGGTCATGGTCCTCAATAAGAGATAACCCCAATGTGCCCGGGAAGTGGGTAGGGAGCAGAGCTTGCCTCTGCCTTGGAGCAATCCTTCACCTGAATGGCCAAGGGCTTTTGAAAGATCAACTCTCCCAAAAGAGGTCCACATGAATTCTTTCATGAGGCCTGGATTGTCCAAAAGTGAATCAAAGAAATGGTGGGAGACCACCTCTTTTATAGGCAAAAGGCCTAAAGGGATTGAATGAAAGCAAGCCTGCTTTAAGGGGTCCAATCTTTGTACTTGTAAAAAGTGATCTTTGCTTGGTATCATACCCAATTTGCTTTATGCTAAAGGAATTGTAGGGGATAGAAATGTAAAGAGGCACAGTGAAAAACAAGATGGTCGAATCCTTCCCCAACTGTGATGGGTTCCCTCTGATTACATGAACTCTGCCCCCTTTAGCATCAAAGGCCCTTTGGTGCAACACCATGATCTGAGGCTAGCCTTTTTGTTTAGAGTGTGCTTTTTTGTGAACGGAGGATAGCACAGAGGCAAAGCGTTGGTTTTGGAAGCAAGACCACGCAGAGCAACAGAGATTCAAATCCCGGATCCGTGCTTAGAAACCAAACTCAAGTATGATATTAGGCGCGTTATAAAAAAACAATTAAATAGAGAAATACATTTCTCTTTCTCAGGACAGATCCTGCTGAAAGTCTGTCTGCTGGTGTGAGGGGACACTTGACCTCACAAAGGATCAAAAGAGAGGTAGCCCCACTGGCTCCGGTGCAGCTGGGTGCAGTAAGGGCAGTCAGTCTAGGGGGAATGCACACAGTTTGTCCATGGCTGGCCTGCACGCTCAGTGTTCACACATTCATGATACAGCTCACATGTGGCTTTAATAATTATGCAAATTACCAGGCACCAAACCCCACCTGCACTAGGACTTATGTTTAAAGATTAAATGCCACCAGGACGGTAATTCTTCATACTTATGTGGTTTTCGAACAAAGGTGCAGATTTTAAATGCAGCCTCTGCGTTAATTGACTTTGTTGTCACTTCAGCTGTCCAGGAGCACCGGTTACCTCTGAACCTGCTCTGTGCTACTGAAGAGCTGGCATCGCAGGTCAGAATACTGATGCAGCAGGGCACAGGTGTACACTATGCTTTTGGCATAGGGTTTGATGAAAGGGGGCCTGGTTAGCAGACCACACTTTCTGAGTATTACTCATATCATTTTACCATTATTTTAAAAAGTTAGGGCTTTTGCAATTCTTCTACACTCTTTGAAGGGCTGTGAATGTGAGACAGCAACAACCCAAACAGCAATAGTACAGCCGTTCCCAAAATAAAAAGGTCCAATCAAGATTTCACAACAATATATATATATATATATGTATATATAGTCAAACAAATTAATTATACTCTTAAAAACACTGTAGAAACACACCCGGGTAAAAGAAAACAGAATATACGGAACAAATGTGTGCAGACACTCTGAATACTATAGTATGGAGGAAAAAGGCAAACATTGCAGTAATGTCACTCAAAAGGATATGTTCATTCAGAAAAGGATGCAATAATGGCCTTGACCAAACCATAAAAAATGGACCATGGCTACAGGCGCTCTTAATAGTACCAGATTCCAACTCTTAGATTGTTGGAGCAGGTTGAACCAGGCTTTGAGATGCAATGCTTGCAGGTCAAAGCTGGCTCGAATGTGGCGACACACGTTGATACAAGACAAGTCAGTCAAAGTCGAGGTGGGCTTGAGTGGTGCTCCATGTGGTTCAAAGGCAGTGCCAATTGATGCAGGTCAATATCACCAGGAGCAGTATGACAATGGAGCGTGGTTCAAAATGATGAATACCGCTTGGTTCGGGTCGATGAGTGATGTAAAGCTCCAGCGGTTTGATTCGTGCTGAGATGCCAAAACCTGGTGGTCCGATGCTTGGTTCGATGATGCAGCAGTTGGAAGTCATCTGCATGATGTGCTGGTGCTCGAGCCAGACAGGTCTGCTGGAGCAACACAGCATTAAGACGGTTCAATGATGCAGAAACAGTGGCTTGAAGTTCGAAGATGAGTGCCTAAGGCCATACCGTGTGTCCTGGTGGTTTGAAAGTTCAAACACGGTTTGAAATTATTCAAGCAATTAACATAGGAGACCTGGCTGCTTTGGCTCTCTGGATACTGCAAATTTCACTGCAGGGGGCTCTAGGGCAAGTCATTCTTAGGGCCTCATTACACTGTAGGCGGAGAACCATGGTGCTATTAGCGCCATGGTTCATGCCGGTAAAATACCGGCACCGCCTTGGTGGAAAGGGGAATTACCGCCCCATTCCAAGGTTGGCGGGGCGGTAGTTCCCCCTTCCACCATTGCCCTTCCCCATTCCCATTTTTGCCCCATAGGGCATAATGGGAATGGGGAAGGCGTTAATTACGGCATGGTATTACTTGCATCACTTTATTATTTAATAAAAATCAAAAAAGGGACGGCTTTTACACCTTTACCAGCTTGCAATTCTTCACAATAACTACGACTATAGCCAAAAATGTCAAGGCCTAGCACACGTGACATGGAGAGGACACCTGAACTAGGACGGAGACTCAGTGGATCCTATGCTTAACTGCCTCCAGGTAGTTTTGGCTCTGCCAGCTCACTCTCGTAGGCCAGTTGTCCCGATCTGCAGTGTCTCCTCCATGCCTCTGGGTGAGATCAGGATTTAGACCTCTTCACAGCATAAACAGGCCCCTTAATTCTATGATTCACAATGTCTCCCTGTGATAGAATTACAAAACACAAGCCACATTGTGACTCAATGTATTTTCTGTCCTCACCTTAAGACATGGGAATTATAAATCTTACATCTTGAATTAAAGTAACTGTAAATTATGCAAGTCTCATTCATGTATTTATTCATTACAAAAGCAGGATCTGATGATTAGGAAAAATGCCTAGCAGTGTCGGGGTTAGATAACAGCAATTTCCATTTACATTTAGTATTTGGGGTGATTTAAGCATCATTGTGCAGCAAGGCCATTTACTTGCCTTATTACTGTAGACTGCTGACGTATGGTGTGCTTTTTGGTCATGTTTGATTAATTTCTGTTTTAGTCGTTGCTTTTATCACTTACTAGTGTACTAGTGTACAGGCCTGTGTACCTGGACCAAAGTACAGGTTTTCAGTAACAGTAGGCCTACAGCTCCCTCTAGCAGTGACGACAGGCAAAGCTATATGAATTGAACCACTGTATATCCTAAGGCAACAGCTCCCTCGAGCGGATCATTCTGTGCGTTCGGGCAGCCTCTACTGCGCATGATGCCATCTGACAAATATACATCTGGCCTTTTCGTGTATATATGATAAGATGATGAATTGTAGCAAACTGATTTCTTCACTCTTTAAGAGATGCGTTTTATCTTTTGTGAGTTTTATGAATTATGTCATCCAAGATGAAATATAACACCATTGATATTTTCTAAGCGCCAATATTCTACTGTTTCCATCAGCGTCTTTGCCCCACAAGTTGCGTAATTGACCTCAGCTTTGGATTGACAGACTCAAATGGAGTAAACCAAACGACAAGTTGTTTACTTATATGTTCATGCACATTGATCACTATGTAAGGTGGCTGGTAACATTGGTACACACATTCCTAATTTAGGTGCAAATGCAATGATCCATGGCTTAAGAACTAATAGACAACAGGTTTGGATCTGTGATGAAGTCAAAATTTAATGTCACTGATCACTTTCGCATCCACACCTTTAATGGATTCCAATGGACCAAAGATAATGGATATGTTTCTAAATTCTTCTGTTTCACTCCCCAATAGTAATGTGTCATGATGGGTTATTTTGCAGCTTGCTTCTTTCCATTGACGAGTCAGTGAGTGCATGCACCCGAAGGACATTGTGCATTATTGAATTATTTTTCCAATTACCAATTTGGCCCTCAACCGCTGGCTCTAGAAGTTGCTCCAAATAAGGCCATTACCTGCTTCACATGACATGTTTTCGTTCTGTTTTGCCCGGTTTGTGCCGCGCTTGCTCTCCCAGGGTCTGTTCGATCAGAAAGCAGACATCTCAAAAGAGCACTTGGCACCTTGAAGAGCTCTTCAAGTAGTGATAAAACAGAGTGAAGAGAGGAGAAAGGAGAAAAGCGCCTGGTTGAAGAGAAACTCCCGAGAATAGGCACATTTTACAAGTACTACAACCCAGGGACGCAGCGTACGCGAGTGCTCTATGGCCCAGGAACCCCCGGGAACAGCCATTTGTGCTAAAGGTCCCTATACCTTTAATGGGACATCCTAAAAATCTGTCCACTGTCACCCCCTGAGAAAATCAAAAGCAGGCTCTCCTGCTACAACCTCGTCTAAAAATATGACCACTGAAACCCTGGAATTGTACCATAAACTGTTATGCTTGTGAGTGTTTTTATGGAAAGTGCTCCTTTTGCAGTAACAAACTCAAGAAACTGAAATCGAAATATATTTTGGCATAACGACCCAAGACTCCAAGATAACGGCCAGAGCAGAGCAAAAGCACCCAATGATACCAGCGCCATTGCCAGCCAGTGAAGCCCAGTCCTCGGGGTCATTAGCACCAGGAGGACTCTGAGAAAAAACATCTGATGTGCTAACAGCTTTTTAGGGTGTAATCTTTGATGAAAAAAGCGCCTGCAGGTGCCCATCTTTTGTTTAAAGGAAGAAAAAAAACAATCCGGTATGGCGCCATGAAAGAGTCGCTTTCCTCTCTCCATGATGGCGCAGGAGGGCCAAGGGGACGTGGTTTGCCGAATTAGGAAGCGGGAGGAACACCCTATCCCTGTCTAAAACCTTCTCTCCCTAGGCTGTGGGCGGTGTATCGCCTATCTAACAGCGGATAGGGAAGAAGCTGCCCCTATCTAATCTTCTTTCATACCAAGAACTCAAACCATACCATTACAATAATACTAAAAGGAGACAACAATGTACAGTAGAGGCTACTAAAAGCTGCTGAAAAGGAGACGCAATGTTAATTATATCTGTCTCCGTCTCAGTGGTTGTGTACTGTGCTCACACCAGGAGTTGCATCTCTATTTTAATAACCTTTACTGGGAGACAAACCACAGCCACTATAAGCCTATACTCTGTTAAAATGCTCTCACCAGAGGGCTCAAAGTAAATTATCTCTTAGCTAATATAGCTATCTTGTAGGACATGTTTGCTATTCTTAAAACATGTCCAGGTTTACATTTTGTTGGAAATTGTCTTCAACATAAGATCGCCCTTGGTGGTCGACCGGTTTCGATGATGCTTCCAATTGGGATCTTCTTCTTCAGGGCCTGTATTTTGCAAAGGAAAGGTTCCCGTAAGAGATCACCATTTCGATCTCCACAACATTTCTGCTACCTAGGGATGAAGCAGAAAGGCAGAGAGTCAGGGGCTGGAACAAACCCCTTACCAATATCCAAGAACCAACATGGTCCGGGACATTTCAGTGTGCACCTATCTTTCTATACTCCTTACTCAAAGGTAGTTATGTGCTATGTCATGTGCCTGCTAGATAGGCGATACACCACCCGCAGCCTAGGGAGAGAAGGTTTTAGGCAGGGATAGGGTGTTCTTCTTTATAGGGAGAGCATACATGAGTGCAAGAGTGGTACCTTGATACCAGAGTAGATAATTTTGTGTCAAATATTTTTGTTTTGACCGTTCGTTTGTGATAAGAGGTTGAGTATTAACGGTCGGATAATACTGTAGGACTTCGAGTCCTCGTAATTAGAAGCCCGAGGTGTTTCTGCTACGGAAGAGGGAGAACACACATGAGGTAGGTTAGTATTTTTTGCATGTTAAAAAAAAAGACAGCAAAGGGAGTGGGTTCAGACAGTACTAGGCAATGAAGAGAAGGGTGTTCAGCTATCCGTGACAATGCTCGAAGGCGGTCCATGATTAAACTGCCCCCCCCCCACCCCGGTGCTACTTTCTAAAAGTATACTCTGATAATGAGGAGGGAATAAAGCAAGACCATTTAATCAGATACCAAGTCAACTGCCATGTGTTATTACATTGATGACAAATTCCATACAGTAGAGCTATATGCAGAACAAAACAATTCCGTTCTGCCTCACAAATCCGCAAGGCCACAATTAAAACTAGCAAACAGTTCATGATTCACCATAAGCTTTGCAGCTACTGAATGCTTTGTTTAACAACAAAAAAAGAGAAGCTCACGTCCTTATGAGTTTTAAACCACAATCCAGACAATAATCCTAAAACAAATGACCACCGGATTAAAGGAACTTCCCAACTAACCTCCTATGATGAGTCCGATGGAGTCATCACTGATTTCCCGGCAGTGACCTCCTCCCATTTGGCCATGGGACAGCAGCATCTACCTGATCCTGACCCTGAGGGCGGCTATATGAGGGAGGGTCACATGGGGGGAGACAACCTCCGGGGCGGGGGGGTTGGAGGGTCATGGCTTCATCGGGTGAGACATGGTATCCTCGATTTTCTCTTGAAAATGACTCTCGCATATCCAAGACCCTGATGGCCTATTTTGGTACATCCAGTCCTTCTCCCATGAAGAATAGGGGAAGCACCCTCTCCAGTTCCACCTATCAATCATCCAGGACTCCTTCACCATTTAAGTAAGACTACTGGAAATGTTTATTCAAGTTTTCCAAATCAATTGGACCAATTGATCTCGATCTCTAAGAATGACCAAAATACTGGGACGAAAAAGAGGAATCGACCAGTACAGAGCGAGAAAGGCCACATGCCCAGCAAGCGCTCTAGTGTTTGCTCGCATACACCAGTGCCCGGGGAGTTAAAAGGAAACTGAAACAGGGAATCAAGGTCTACTGCTGGAGGGAGAGAGCTGCAATTCTCAGTGAAGGTGAAGAAATCTAAAGGCAATTACCAGCGTGGTGGAGCCAGGCGGCTCACCAACGAAGAAGGAAAAAGCTGTTTGAGAAGAACACACTGCGGGAACACCAGGAGCCAGTGGGAGACTCCTGGGTGTTTGCATGTGTCAAAGAGCAGCACTTTATTTAGCGGAGCACGGACACCAGCAAATGTGTCAAGTGGAAGCCGTGAGACATGGAGGAACCAAGAGGATGCGGTCACGAGAAGGAAGCAGATGCAGACGCTTCTCCAGTTGACCGTGGGAGAATCCAGAGATGCCAACAAGAGCCGGTGAGTCTACCCAGAGGCAGTGGGGACCCTGTGGCGTGTCAGCGGCAACACTGAATGTAAGAAATTCAACTGCAAGCGACAAAGAGAGAAAGAACAAATACAAATATTGTGGAAAGGGGAATTCAGTTGCAAATAAAACACTTACAAGCAAATGGATATGTGTTTCACATATATAGGCGAACCCCAGAACGGATAATATAGCTGGAGGACAGATTGATAAACAAAGTGCACGTCCTAGCAGGAGAGTATAGCCAGCAATTATAAGTGTATGAAACCCAGAAGCTCTGGCAGGAGGGTATAACGGGCAATTTCAAGTGTGCGAATACAAGATGCCCTAGCAGGAGAGTATACCAGGCAATCACAAGTGTGTGAAAACAAGAAGCCTGGCCAGAGCATATACCAGGCAATCACAAGTGTTTGAGAGCAAGAAGTCCTGGCAGAAGAATAGTCCAGATACATATGCCTGGGTGCAATAAAGAGGTCCTGAGAAGAAACATCAGGACTGAAGAAAGGAATGTGTTGATTAAAAACAAAGAGGTCCTCAGAGGAAACATCAGGACTGGGGAAAGGATTGTATTGATTAATACAAAAGGGTTCTGAGAGGGAACATCAGGACTAAACTAGGAATTGTGTATTCCAGGAGAGAAGAAGTAAGACCCAGGCAGAAAAACACACCAGAGGTTTTTAAAGAGACAAGATTGCCATGTTAGAAACGTTTATACATCATTGTTGTTATGGGCCAAGAAAGGCTCAAGGAACTGTTGTATGTGAAACTTTGGAGATTAAAGAGGAATCCAGAGGAACCACCCTCTGGACCAAGGACCTCTATCCTTAAATAACTGTTGTGTTGGAGACAATTATTCTTTTGTGAACACTTTTGAAGCCTCCCAAAGTTAAATACATTTCCTGTTTCACCTTAGTGTTTAGTTTTAGTATGAGGCTCAAAATAGAACTTTGGACACAGGACAGAATTGTTTTGACACCCTGACAGAGACAGATCATTAGTTTTGGTTTAGGTAGGGAAATTCCTCTTAGAGAAATTCCCACCCTTTCTTTTGTTTAATAAAAGTATTTAACCACAGACATGGCTAACCTATGTCTGAGTTTCAATCATTACTCCTCACACTCCACTTCCCAATGCCTTATATTGCAGCAATATTCTAGAAAGCAAGATCACCGGACAACTCAGAAGTTCTTAAAAGTGCAGAACTTCCTTCATTGTGGCCACTCAGAATTTAGCACTTTGTCTGTCTTATCTGATATCAAAGATATTTTACTAGCATCACTTTATGATGAAAGCCCTGGAGACCTGATTTTGATCAAGGTTTCTGATGCCTATGACACACTAAGTCATAAGACACTCCTCGACTGACAACAAAAAGAGAGAGGTGTGTCATGTCCAGCCTCAGAGAGTATTTAATCCTTCCTTTACAATGCAGATTATAAGCATTATTTTTTCTGTATTCTTCTCAGAATGCATCATTTGTGGGGTTCCATAAGACTGCACCCTATCAGATAACAGATAAGTAATCAACTTGTCCTTTGGTTTACTCCATTTGAATCTGTCAATCCACAAGCTGAGCTCAATCACGCAACTTGTTGGGCAAAGATGCTGATGGAAACAGTAGAATCATGGCACTCAGAAAATAGCAATGCTGTTATATTTCATCATCATTAAGTTTATTTTGGATGAAACAATTCATAAAACTCACAAAAGAGAAAACACATCTCTTAAAGACTGAAGAAATCAGTTTGCTACAATTCATCATCTTATCACACATACACTAAAAGGCCAGAGGTATATTTGTCAGATGCCGTCATGCACAATAGAGGCTGCCCGAGCACACAGAATGCTCCGCTAGAGGAAGCTGTTGCCTTAGAATATACAGTGGTCCAATTCGCATAGCTTCGCCTGTTGTCACTGCTAGAAAGAGCTGCAGGCTTAGGATCTATAGTGGTCCTAGTGTGTTACTGAAAACCTGCACTTTGGCCCATGTCCACAGACCTGCACACTAGTAAGTGGTAAAAGCAACGACTAAAACAGAAATTCATCAAAACATACGTGTAAAAAAATGACAAAAAGCAGCCCATACATCACCAGGCTATGGTAATAAGGCAAGAAAATAGCCTTGCTGCACAATGATGCTTAAATCACCCAAAATACTAAATGTAATTGCAATTGCTGTTATCTAACTCAGACACCTCTAGGCATTCTTCCTGATCCTCAGATCCCGGTGTTGTATTTATTTATTTATTTATTTATTTTGGCATTTGTAAAGCGCTCTAGTCCCAAGGGCATCAAGGCGCATAGGTACAGATGGCAGGTCAGATTTAACATGTAAAAGAAATCAATGTCAGACTTAAGTGGAATAAAGTATGGCATGAAGATGATGGTTAAGGCGACAGGATGATGGTCATCACTGTGTGTTTTCAGAGAAAAGCAGGGTTTTAAGCTGCTTGTGGAATTACCATTAGGAATGTTCAAGTCTTAGTGATGACGGGAGATTGTTCTGATTCTTGGCGGAGATGACCGGAAAGATCATTCCTCCATGTCTTTGGAGGTGGAATCTAGGAATGTTGAGACGGTTCATGTGGGTGGAACGAGTAAGCCTGATGTTTGAGGCTTTTGAGAATTTGTAGGTGAGGTATCTTGAAGCAGAGTTGAACATACATTTGTGGGTTATGGCTAGAGTTTTGAAGCGTATGCGCTCTTTGGTGGGGAGCCAGTAAGCATTTCTTCTAGCCAGCAAGATATGGTCTTTTTTTGCAATGTTCAGGGCAGCTCGTAGGGCATTGTTTTGTATGATCTGTAGTTTGTTTAGGTTTCCAGAGGAGATGCCTGCGAAGAGGGCATTGCAGTAGTCCAGTCTCGAACCTATCAGAGCCCTTGCGATGGTGAGGCAGCTTTCTGACGAGAGGAACGTGTGACACGCACAGGTAAGTTTAGAGATGTAAGCTGCAGATGAGGCGATAGCATTGATTTGTCTGGCTAGTGATAGTGTGGAGTCTAGGTACACCCAGAGGGTTTCGACATGATTGACTACTTGGATAGTAATGCCGTCGATATCAAAGGATTTGTATGCTGGATCAAGTTTGTTTAGTAGGGTATGAGACCTGACTATGAGCAGCTCCGTTTTGTCATCATTGAGACAGAGCATGTGTGCTGCCATCCAGGCACACTTGTTTCAATGATGCAGAGTCTGTGGCGTAGTCCCCGGTGTAAAGGTAGGAGTAGCTGCGTGTCATCGGCGTAGTTAGTGTTGGAGATTCCTTGGCCGTCAAGTAGGTCGAACAGTGGCTTCGTAAAGATTTTGTACAGTGTCTGTGACACACAGGATCCTTGAGGAACACCACAAGTGACAGAGGTCAGGGGGGCTGAGGCAGTGGTAGAGAAGACTCTCATTGTTCTGTTTGATAAGAATGAGGTGATCCATTAGGTGGCTTCGGAAGAGAATTGGGCTGAGTTGAGAAGGTTCTTGCACAGTATTTGGTGGTCCACTAAATCGAAGGCAGCTGAGAGATCTAGCAATAGAAGGAGGGCAAGTTTGCCTCCGTCTTCAAATTCGTCAATCTGTTTTTTTAGGTCTAGTAGGGCTGTTTCTGTCCCATGGCCGGGCCTGAAGCCATATTGTCACAAGCTTAGTAAATTGTTGGATTCCAGGTGATGTTGGATCTGCAGATATTCTGCTCTGTCCAATATTTTCAGAAGGAATGCTACCGTGGTATGGATCGGTAGTTTGGTTTTGATGTCAGGATCTAGTGTGGGTCTTTTCAGGAGCGGTAATACCCAAGCGTTTTTTAGATTGGCTGGCACAATGCCTGTGGCGAAGGAGGCATTGATGAGGGAGCAAATAAATGGTGCTAGCGCTTCTGCGCAGTCTTTGATGACTAGAGCAGGGCAGATGTCTCCTTGACACCTGGAGGCCTTGAGTCCCTTTATTATTGTGTTGACATCATTGTCTGAGACAGGTTTAAACTGAAATAGAGCGGTGTTCGATTTGGTGGCTGAAGGTTCCAGGTAGGAAAGGTGTTTGGGGCAGGCAATGAGTTTTTCTTTTACTGTATTTTACGTTGAAGCATAGAGATCTTACCCATTAGGGCAGATTGGATATTTAAGCACCAGGCGGTGTCTTTGGTGCAGTTGGTGTTGTGTGGGGCTGGGGATTCAAGCTCACAGAGTATACTGAATAGTCCTCCGGTACTTGAATTGGATTTTGCAATTCTGGCATTGTATGTGGAGCTTTTAGCTTTTAGGCTTTAGTAGTGGATGCAAATTGTGTTTTGTTTAGATGGTTAGGGTTGTTTCTCCATGCGCTTTGCTTTAGGGAGGATTTCTAGGTCTGGGCTAAACCATGTGTTGACATGGGCACATGGTCTGGCTTTCTGATAGGTTAGTGGTGCGACTGCATTTATAGAAATGGTCAAGGTTTGGTTGTAACGATCGACCAGGATAGTAGGATCACGGATATGTGTGACTTACTCTCGGAGAGGATTAAGGAAAGGTAGAACGCTTGCCTGTGTGATGTTCCTAGAATCCCTAGTTTGTATTGCGGGCAGTGTGGGTGATTTGGAGTGCTGTGTCTGCGTAGGTATTTGGAAGGTGATGATGTTGTGATCAGATCAAGGGAAGGGTACATTGGAGCGGATAGTGACGTCGCAATTTAAGTCCGCTAGCCAGTCTAGGATTTGGCCTTTGTTATGGGTAGGAAGAGTGATATGCTGTATGAACCCAGCTGTGTCCAAGGTGTTAGCCAGAGAGAGCTGGGGTCGGTGGTGACGTGGATGCCTAGGTTTAGGTCTCAGAGGATTAAGCTTTTGGAGATCAGTTTGGAGTTGGCAGGGATGATGGCGAATATGTCATCTACAAAACAGATTATATGGCTGGGAGGTCGGTATATGAGGTGAATGATTGCTGTGGCTGTGTGTGAGAGGGTGAGTTTGATTAACAATAGGTCTCCAGATTGTAGGTTGCGGGTATTGATGTGTCTAACGGTTAGGGAGTCTTTGGATACGATGGCTAACCCACCTCTCCTTCCATCTGATCTGTCTTTGCGGAAGATGGCATTGTTTTGGGGAAGAGCGAGGGAAAGAGCAGGGCCTGAGGCTGCATGGAGCCAGGTTTCCAAAATGGCTAGCAAGTCTAAGTTGTTAGCAGTAATAAGGTCAGCAATATCGAGTGCATGGGCCGTCATAGATCTGGCATTGATTAATACTCCCTTCATGGAATGAGAGCCGTGTTTACGGTCTGTAGTAGTGGGAGTAGTACAAATGAGGTTGGTGAGGTGAGCTTCGACTTCCATGTGAGAGGGGCAAATGGATGCCTTTCCTTAGGTGGGCAGAGGAGGCCATCGGTGTGTCAGTGTTGTGGGTTTGGGGTGGCGCAGGGCCAACGGACCAAGAAGCGGGCCCCGTGGTGGGCTTAGCTAGATCTAGCTTGGTGGTGAGGAGCGGCTTCAGAGAAGTGTGACTAAGTGCACCGGTCAAGGAAGATAGGTTTGGTGTGCAGTGGGGGTGGAGTCCCGTGTTAGTGGGTGCAAGATGTAGTTTGAGCGTATTTTGTAACAGTTCCGCAAACCTTTGAACTTTAGTGCCATTTCCATGGCTACTCAAGGAGTAGGTGGAGTAGGTTTGTGCTGTTAGGCGGGAGCGCGTAGTGTGGCTGGCATATGGGACAGCGTATGGGGGACCTGTGCAGTCATGCTAGTGGTCAGTGACTTCGGCATAGGTTTAGCTAGTGCCTCAGGTGGAGGAACAGCTTGATTAAATAAACAGGGAGGCAGGAATGTAGATAGGGGTATGGAATTGAGCAGGGCAGTATCAATGCCATGGAGATAATGTGTTTGTGTTTGCATGGGTAGGTTGGGCCATATGTAGGTTGGGGGTGCTTTTTCGTGGCTGGGTGAGGAGCGGCAGGTGTAGTCAGCACTGGCAGTAGAGGCGGATATTTGGGAGGTGGCCGACATATCTTGTGTTCTGCTCGATGCTGGCTCCATTGTGGGTAAGTTGTGCAGCAGCTTTAGTACCGCTACTATGTGTTAAGCTGTTCAGGTTTCCTTTGCAGTTGGACGTAATTCATCAGTACACGTGTTGTGTGTTTTCTCCTACCGACGAGTGGCTTTTTTCCCTTTGTCTTCGCATAAACTGGTATTTACAATGCCGCAGCTCTCCCCACATATGCCCATGAATCCTGGGTCCTCAGCTTCACAGGCTTTGATGTCGTCTAAACGGGTCACCGTGTCCTTAAAGGCCATAGAGATGTCTCTGTTGCCTTGTAAAAACCACATCTCTGAAGTCTTGGCTTCTAGCCTGCGCAGGAGACAGAGACTCCTTGCAAGGCTTTCCGATCCGGCCCTTGATGTCATTAATGGCCTCGGGCACACCATTTACCCGTCCTTTGGAGTGTCTATGGGTTGATCCTTATCCGGTGTTACCCTTTGACCTGGGTAGCGCCCTTGACAGTCCCCCTGTTAAGGCCTCTGTGTCCTTGGCTGGAGCTTCTTTCCCTGTTAAGCATGTAGAAAGCTGCTGCATTATGGGAACATATTCTTCAGACGTAGACAGCTCTTCTATTAATTCTGATCACATTCCATCTGCGGGCTCGTTTCCTGAGCAAACTCCCACACCCGAGACATGGAAAACCTTTCAGGCTAAAAATATTTTCGAACTAAGCAAGTGTGCTAATCCCAGCGAATTCGCAGCATGGTGGGAACATGTCCAGAACCTTATGAAGAGTCAATATTTGTTTAAACCTGTCTCTGCCCTTCTGACTCCCTTGTCCCTTCGGGATCATATGAGGTAACCAACAAAGTGGATAGTTTTTGCCAAACTGATTTGCCGCCCGGGTTTTCTGATAATCTGGATCTAGCCACCTTGGGTCTGTGTGCATGTCCGAATTATACTGCTACACCGGCAACAAAGTCTGTCTTCACTGGGTCAGCCACCAATACTTCCAAGTCCTTACAGTTTGCCAACTTTGTACCTCCGGCTCACATCAGAAAAGCAGAGCCGGGCCTGGCTGGCAGGACTGGGTCTGTGGATATTGCTCCTAAATCTGCCAGTCTTCGGAGTTTACGCTTAAGAAAGTCCCATATGTCTATCCCTAAGGATGTTCCAACCAGAGACCTGGTCATGGACCACAGGAATTTTATAATTACCAATGCTGAGGAACCCAGTGGGAGAGATCAATGGCAAGCTTTACGTAACAAAGTACTGGCTTGGCTTCGCCTCAGAACTGGTCCAGGCATAGTCAGTAGCTCTGACCTGAATTTTCTACGCAGAGTAAAAATTGACAGCTGGTGTACTTTGAAGAACAGGGATTGCATTGTGGTTGGGTGCGGAATCAGTAACCTCCCTGGGTGTTTAAGTTTGTATAAATATTTGCCAATGGGATCCTCAAGCTTCAGACTTGTAGTCTGAGACTTAATCATTTGCTTATGTCCCCGCCTTTTAGTTCCTCCCTGCTGTATTTTGGCTGGTTCCTTTGTTTCTTGTCTATGTATTATGTTTCATGTCTGTTTGTAAGTGTTTTGGTTTTTGTGTAGCGCTTTACAAGAATTTGACATAAATAAATAAATATTAAGTTGGTAAGTGGCAAAGCCAGTACGTGGTGGCTTTTTGTTCCCAGTGTCATAGAGAGAGACAGATAGTGCCTTGATGGTGGGGAGGTTGCATATGTTGTAGTACTGGTCGCGTCGCATGATGTATTTGGCGCGATATGGGATGCCTCATTAGTTTAGGATGATACACCTAGCAGACATGTTCTGTTAGAGCGGTGCTGGGGAGTGAGTAAAAGATTGATGTAGCGCAGAGAAGGGATAGGCAGCGTATGAGCAGTCTGGGCTTTAGCATGTTTAGGGCCAAATACGATGAGATGGGGCAGACGAGTCGGGTGCATGTGGTCAGGGGTTATAGTGGGCATCTTTTTGGGACAAGCCAACTGTAATGATGTTTACAACAGGATTACCTTTTATACATTTGTCTGCCGACGTAGTGCTTCCTGAGGATCCGACAGTGCGCGATCGAGAGCAGCAGAGAGCGGCAGAGAACTGTGGTGGCCTTAGACCATGATCTTCGGCCTTAATGAAGGAGACTTGTATAATGTACAGTTACTTTAATTCAAGATGTAAGATTTACAATGTACACATCTGAAGGTGAGGCCAGGAAATATATTATGAGTCACAATGTGGCTTTTGATTCATAATTCTATCACAGGGAGACATTATTTGGACTAATTTGGAAAGATTCGTTTTTTTACTAGAGTCCTTTTTATTTTTGCCATCAATAAACTTGTGAATTTCATTAGTAATTGATTGGTAGAAGATTTCAATTGCATCGTCCCGTCGCGGGAGGCATCAATTCGGATCGTTTCTTCAGTTCTTGCATATCCATGTTTTGCTGGTGAATTCCAAGTTCACTTTGAATTTCAATCAAGGATTGGGTGTTGCCTCCTGTTAAGTTTGTGAGAACATGAATGTTCTCAATTTCTTGAATACTCCGGTCGCTAACTGCTTCTTTTAAGATCTTGGGTTCAAAAGTTTTGGGTCTATTGTGGAAAAAAAAATTAAGCTTTAATTTCCTGCAGAACTTGTATAAATCAATCTGTACCTCTGTCATATCAGTAGCCTTACTTGGGGCAAATGAAAGGCTGTAGTTGAGTAAGCCGAGTTGATGTGAAGAAAGAACTTTGAGAGGTTGATGACTAGATTTTGAGAATAGGTTTGCTCCTTTGGTTTTTGAGACTCAATCTGGTTAATCTTTTGTTTCCGTCATTTGCGTCCCCTCTGGCTTGCTCCTCTTCCTCTTCCTCTTCCTCCTCTGAGGTAGTTGTAGTTGTGATATTGGGCCCTAAAAGGGCACCTTTTTTAAAACTAACTTGTTTTGAAATTTGGCTATCATTTGATTGGTTGCCCTTTTAAAATCTTTTAATTTCGGCAAGAAAACCTCGCCTATTATGTCTTGCTGTATCAAAGGCTGATTGGTTTTGTTGTCCTTCTTCTACGTTGCTGGCATTCTCTGGTTCAGAATCTGCGTCCGATGTATTTGGCGTGATGGTTGGAGTTTTAACCAAGCTCATGTCTCCATCGAATATGGGCTGAAACGGGTAGACTCGATCATTAAGGTAATCCTTTTCATCTCTATAGTCACCTAGTAAGTTGTACATTTCTTTAAAGTTTTTTTCTTTGGAGGATGTAGGGTTTTTCATCTCTGCAATTCCTTTTTTGAGAGTTTCGATTTCAACAGTTACCCGTGTATGTTCACGTTCTGCATGTGCGATAAGTAGATTGATCATAGTTTCTGAGCTATTTGTAATGTTAGCCTCCCAATCAACCACTAGATCTTGATGTTCTTTGTGTGTGAAATATGGAAATATGAGAATTCTTAAACCTCTTGGTATGATATTTTGTTTGAGATACTTTTTCAGGGAAGCTTGCTCCCAAAACTTGTTAATTTCATTTTTTGCATAGTCGTTCTAGCTTAATGAATTTCTGAACTAAAGTTTCTGGAGCTATAGAGCGTTTTTTAAAAGGGTTGCTGTCCATACCTCGCGGTGTGAAAAGAGCAACACAATCTTCCTCTCGATTACGTAGATATTCTGCCACTTGTGACAATTTTAGTCTCGTGCGCAGAGTTCTGCACTCCATAGGTATGTTACATTTCTGGGGCATTTTATATCATTGCATGGTTCTGATATTAAATTTAAAAAAAAATACCTAATGGGTACATCTTCAACTCTATACCACTAAACCCGATGCTTACTAACCTTTTCTTGTATGCACACAAATGGAAATAGATAAGACAAAACATTTCTGAATAATAATTTGTCATATTGTTTTGTCTGTTTTTTTCTCCCCTCTCTCTCTTCCCAGCTTTTCATTGAAAAATACCCATGTTTGTCAATAATGGTTCGATACTTTGTTTAGACTATACGTTTTTCAGAAAAGTGAGATGCAATGTTCTGCCATGATGAAGACCTTAGCAGGTTGAAACACGTGTTGGCAAATGTTTCCTTGGTTTCCTTGGTTAACCATTTAATTTGGCAAAAAGGAAAACGGTTTCTTGGGCAACCGGCCAATGTGTTATTTTTGGCCACATTTTTGAGGTTCTACTCATAATTGATTCATGTTTGTGAAAACAACAAACCATTTCCACTGTTAGTCGGTTAATCTATGTGTTCATTCATGTGCCCAATGAAATAATTGGCACACATTTCCTCAGGACCAACCTACAATTGGTTCACGTTTTGGGATGCTAACCCATGTGACTATTCATGTGCTCATTTAAGGAACTGAGAGGTTACTTTTGTTGTTGACAAATTCACCAACTTGCATGGGGTTCATGCATACACTGTAGAGGACCAAACCATATTTGAATTCATGTTTGTAAAAACTACAAATGTTATCTGTTCTTTGATGTGTAAATCGACGTGCTCAAATTTGTGACTAATTGAATAGACATAGCCGCAATGGCATAACCTTAATTGGTATCCTACATATTATATATTATTTGGGAAATAAAAGATACAGAGCACGGTTAGTAGAGGTCAAAATACTTTTTATGGTTTACGTTAAGGTGACCTAGGGAACTCACCAGATCCTCCACTTCCGCAGCAGCCGGCCACTATTATATTATTTCCTGATATTTGCACATTTTTTAATCACTAGGGGGTTGCGCACTCCTCTAATAGGTTCCCTACCACGCTACACTCCTTCAAATGAGTGCCCTGTAATGCCTGACCACTCTGCTTCTGAACATTTTACAAGGGTTGCTTTAAAATTCAATTACACAAGTTCTTTGTTAAACAAGGTTGCCGTCTGCAACCTGGGGCCAGCACAGTTTGGTTTCACCCTCTGTCTTCTACGACTCACAGGCTGTTCTGAACTGTTGGAGTCTCTTGTCTTGGGAGTCAAGGATGGCACCAAAGTGGCAAGTGCTTCTCCCAGCTTTGACTGTCAGCGCAGGAGGGCCCTGTTTTCCATTGACACTGGTCACACCACACGCCAGCTGGACTTCCCAGTCTTTGTCATGGCCACTGGTCAAGGGCCATTAACTGTGTGCCCTGCAGGGTCCCAATGGACCCAGTCCTGGAGCCTCTGGCACCAAGCTCATTTAAAAGTGTGCTCTGCACACAGTATGTTTAAAGCATGTGCACCTAGGCCGGGCGTGGCCATACAGAGGCATTGGAAGCACGTGCAGAAGACAGGGGGAGTGGCAAGGTGGGTCCACAAGGCGGGGCCTAAAGGGAGTGGCTGGGGCCAGGCTATATAAGCCAGCCCCACCCGCATGCTGGCGCTTCACGTTAGTCTGCTGGAGCAGCGTACCGCTTCCTGCCGTCTACAGATCCTTACCTGTTCCAGATCAGCACGAGCATCGTGGACTCCGGAATACATCCTGCATCTTACCTGGAACCAGCCACGCCATCGCTGGTAGCACTGTTACTTGCTTCCAACTCTGCAGCTACCGCGCGCATCTTACCTGGAACCCGTCACGCCATCGCTGGAAGCACTGCTACCTGCTTCCAACTCTGCAGTCAATGCACGCATTTTAGCTGAGGCAAGCCACGCCATCGCTTGAAGCAGTGCTACTGCATCCAACTCTACAGCTACCGCGCGCCTCTTACCTGTCTCCTCGAATCCACCTCTTGCAGCTCTTTGCATCCTTACCTGTCCCGAACGCCCATCAACACGGAGTCATCTTCCGGCGCAGCATCCTCGCGGATCCTTCCATCTGGCAGCCGGCAGGAATTCGGAGTACCGCTCGCCATCAAACACCGACGGGCTGCACCTGCAAAAGAGACAGAAAGCACAAGGTTGGCAATTGCATAAACTTTAAATGCTGGGCGGCGCAACTCGCAAACTTTGCGCATCATCCGGAAATCCAACTTACCTCTTGTAGGTTTTCCGGAATGGACTGTCTTCCATCACCTCATACTCGAGGGGCCATCTTCATACCTGGAGAGAGAGGAAAGGACACTATAACGTTACAGACAATAATCATTGGGGAAATCATCACCATGAAGACGGACAATAATCATTGTTATAAAACACCTACCTTCAAGGCGGGATTGGTCGCAGCCGGTCTGGGCCACCACGCGAAGGACCAGTGACACAACTAGGTCCATCCACGGCGCCCCTGCTGAGAGAAAGCAGAACGGAGAGCTCATCTTCACACGAAAACAGGTGAGCTTGCATGGGCAAACTCTTGCTCACTTCATTCTGGCACGAAAGGGTCGAGGGAAATACCTCTAATCTTCCCTCAGGGGCAGTACCATCCAGAGCCTTTGATTTCACAGCAGCTGGGGGTGAGAGTCGATCCAAGGGAGCCAAGTCCTGGGAGGGCTCCAACCGTGCCCCAACTTCCCCGCAGAGACCAGGTGAGCATAACAATCTTATGATTTCCCTTTCGGAGGCTTTGCAGGTCTTAGGTGAAAAGGGCAAGGGCAATTCCCTCCTCGTCGTCCCTCCAGGTCTCTTCGCCTTTCTCCTCCGTTTGAACTGCTGGTCCAGAATAGCTGATTCCCCGTGCGTTTGGCTTTGCTCGTAGTGTGCTTCCTTGCTCTGCCTTTTATACCTGTGGGGAAGGGAAAGGGTTGTCAGGTGTGCATAGTTTTTGTCAACTGCCTGGCTCTGCCTGACCCTTTTGTTGGGACATGTCGGGTAAACTGCTTGGTTGTTAATCCATTGTCTGTCACAGTGTAGGAAAGTATTCTTGTTGAAAATGGGGGTGGAGGGATAGAACCTCTGAATATCCTATGGGGTAGAATGGGGGAAAGGTGTTATAGGGAAGGGGTTACCGTGTCTCACCCATTGGTGTCCCACTTCCACTGCCGGAGGACCCCTCATCCAGGTGATCCTCCCGCACTGATCCACCCCCAGGAACTGGATCCAATTGTGATGGCCGTGTCCTGGCCACCTGGATGACAGATCCCCATGGACTAGCGGGTGAGACACCTTCAGGTTTCTCACATCCCCAATACCTATCCAGCAAAATCCCCAAAACTCAAACTAACAGACCCAAGCAGGCTACCTGCTCGTACCTACTCTCCCATCCCCAGATTTCAATGGCAAAAGGCGGAGGCAGTAGTTTCCCTGTGGTGGCGGTGAAACATTGGAATGCACTCCCACTATCACTAAGGTCTGACTCATCCCTTTGGTCCTTTGGCAAAAGGCTCAAAACCTGGCTTTTCACGCAAGACCCTTAATCCGACAATGCTACCACACATCATACTAAGTATGTCTATCCCTGATGTAAGTTAATAATAGCACCTCGGTTTGGGTCATGATTTTCTGTAACCAGTAACCTGTCACATTTTAAAGTAATTGAACTGCTTGCTTTTATCTTGTCTTTATTGTAACTAGTGCCCAGATGTTAGGCGTGCGCTACAAATGTTAGATAAATAAAATAGACTTTTATTAGCCAAGAAAATATAGAGAAAACCAAACTCTCCCTATCTCGAAGATGGGATTCCCTGCCTCAACTGAAATACTAACAGGGTTGTCAGAATGTCCTTATAACTTAGAGTACATCATTTTTGTGTCGAAAATACCTATCTCTGTGCCTTACACTTATAACTAAACTAAAGGTTGTGCCAGTGCTCTTGGGCCAGGACAATGACTCCCTTCTCCTGGACTTGGTAACACAGTTACTGGTTGTGATTTGCCTTGCAAGTTATTTACCAGGGGGAATGACTCCCTTCCCCTTGTCCCAGTACTCCACAAATAAAGCCAATCCTATAACACTCTGTATCTGAACCTTCTCGGTGTCTTCCCTCCAGGGGGAATGACTCCCTTCCCCTGCATCAAATGTTCCCAACACAATACTTGACCTGCCAGGGGGGATGACTCCCTTCCCCTGGATTTCTTTAATGTCTGCAGTCCAAAACACCAGGGGGGATGACCCCCTTCCCCTAACCTCTCTTTCACTTAGTTTCACAACTTCACCATAATGGGAGGAATAACTCCCTTCCTGTGGTATTCCTTTCACTTGGTTTTGGTCCAAATTGGTTCACTCTCCTGCCAAGCCAGGCCCGAGGAAAACAATATGCATGTCTCTGTGGTTGTGCATGCAAGACCCAGACCCGTATTTCTTTGCTTCTCGTGATAGGCAGACTTTGTTTACTCGCCTGCCAGGTACTGTCACGAGGAAGATTACAGATGGGTATTCATTGGTACTCTTTCTTTAGGTGGGGGCTTTCAGGATTCTCCTTAATTATAAAATATCTGCTGGGATATTGTCTGTGAGCAGGGGCCTAATATTGCCCGAGATCTGTATCTTTCCCTTCTTGGTGCCCCTCTGCAGTTGCCAAGACACTCTTCTGCCGCCACCAGCCAGCCCATTTACTCCCGTACCTTTCAGGTTCTTTTTCTCTGGCTCTGGCCAGTCTTGGGGTCGGCTTCCTCTTAGCTCAGGTTTCTCATGGCTTCTGCTGGCTTCCCCTTTGCTACGGCATCTCCGCAGCCTGTGGGTCTCTTGTCTCAGTCTGTCGCAGCTCCCACTGACTTCTCCCTTGCTACGGTGGCTCTGCAGCGTTTGGCTCCCAGCAGTATGCCTACCAGTTCCAGACTGCGTGGTCCACCTTTTCTCTGAGGTCGGGTTACTGCCTCCCCAGCTCTGTGCAAGGTCTGACCCCACAGAGTCTTCCTGCACGACAGCGTCCCAGTCTGCAGCCGCTTGAATTTCACATGCCAAATAGTTCCTCCGATCTCTTTTACTCCTGGGATGGCTTGACCAGGTATGGAGTCCTTCTTTCGTTTTTATGTTGTGTGAGAAACCAGAAGGTGTCTCACCCACTAGTCCGCGGGGTCTGTCACCCAGGTGGCCAGGACACAATTTTCCACTGAGAACATATCCTTTTTTAAATCTTTGATGTATTTCTTGCCTATTTTCCCTCCCTGCTAAGTACCCAGAGTGCTGGTTAGTACATTCTACCTTTCTCTGCATTTTCTTTACAAGATTGGGTCTTTATGGTGTTATTGATACTTGTTGTGAGAAACCTGAAGGTGTCTCCCTGGCTAGTCCTCAGGGATCTGTCATCCAGGTGACCATGACACACGCCCATCGCTTTTGGATCCAGTTCTTGGGGGAGGACCAGTAAGGGCGGATCACCTGGGTGAAGGGTCTTCTGACACCAGATGGTGAGATGCAGTATCCCCTTCCTGGTAACACCTTTACCCCCATCCTACCAGGTAGGATATTTAGGAACTCTACGCCTCCCCCCTTTTTACAACACAAACACTGTCACACGGACAGCCCGCTATGAGAGAAAACAGACTAAAACCGGAGCAGTATACCTGATGTGTGCCAATAGAATGGTCAGGCAAAGTCAGGCAATTACTGACCATCACACACACCAGACTTCCATTAAGCTTCCCCACATGGATAAAAAGCGGAGCAAGAGAGCACACTCTGAGCAAGGCAAAGCACACAAGGAAACAGCAGTTTCAAGACGGTAGCTGAACGATAGAGGAAAGACAGCAAAACAGAAGGGGATCACAAGGAGGGAAGTTTCCTTGACCTTTTTGACAAAGAACTGTTACTTTTCAGAAACCTCAAAGAATTGAAAGCATAAGACCAGGAAACCAGTCTGGAGAATCCTGCACTGTGTGGCAGAGATAAACTCATGCGTCAATAATCAAGGTGTGGAGAATCACCAGCCGCTGTGGTACCATCCTTGGCTCCAAGAACAAAGCAGCGTCAGTGAAATCAACACAGCCGGTGAGATGGGGAGACCTATACAAGAAGCCAAGGTTGCAAGCAGCAACATTGGGGGTCATTACAACCCTGGCAGTAACCATGCCATTAAAAACGGCAGGCTGTTGCCGGAGTTCTGAATTTTTCCGGTGCCTGGCTTTGGGGAATTACCGGGGCATTACAGCCCTGGCAGTCCCTGAAGCCAGGCGCTGGAAAAAGTAACTCCCCATTCCCATAGGACTCAATGGGAATGGGGAGGACGGATGCACCGGCACTGTTGCACGCAGTGCCGGTGCATCCGTCAAAGTATGCAAGCAGGTGCCTTTCTGGCGGGCAGAAAGGCATCCGCTCGCAGAGCTCAGAGTATGCCGGTCCGGTAACAATGGTGCCTTAACGGCACCATTGTTACCGGACCGGCAGACTCATAATGAGGCCTATTGTATGGCGAGCACTGGAACGAACATTGTTAAAACTCGCGTGATAAGAGACGTAAGTAAAATTGAACTGCTGATGAGTGACTGAACTTTAAAAGCAAGATACAATACCTTTGACAGAGGGGTCCGTCACCGCCTGGGTGCTCAATCGAAGGTCTCTGTAAGGTTTCCAGCTGAGAAGTGGCAAAAGTGAAAATGAGAAAAGGTTATATCAAGAGGAGAACAAGTAATTGTGAATCAAAGTGGTCCTGCGACACATCAAGAAAAATACTGCGCACAGTCAAAAGTGTTTGATTTTGATGAAGTAGAGAAAGTATGGAAAAGTAGATAAGTTTGGTCCGAGCCCGGCAGAGGGAGACCAATTGAAGGTTTTGTGTTAAAGTGGGCCTGAGCCCGGGAGAGGGGGACCCGAAGTGAACAGTGAATCACCCGAGAAATTGTGTATATGAAAATCCTGAGAATATTGTGCCAAAGTGCAACTGAGCCCGGCGGAGGGAAACCCGGGGTGAACGGTAAATCATCCAAGAAGTTATATATGTGAAATCCTGAGAATAAAATAATGTTAATGTTTGTCGTGTTGCATCAGGCCCTCTGAAATAGGAGGCTTTGAATGGCAAAGAAACTTTGGCACAGAAGGCCCAGATGTTGCAGTTTTGAAATGCATCCTCATGCTAAAGAAGCCAGAGTGTGTGCTAAGCTCACGTGTGCCGCCTTGTTCCATGAAGAAAACATGGGGAAGGGAAGCCAATGGCTTGAATATCCTGACATATCATTTCTTAAACACTTTTCTTTTGCATAACATTGTTTCCCACACTATTTGAAGCAAGGATTGACAATAGGTTTATTAGTATAGGCCCTTTTATTTTGACAGACTTGATGAGGACTACGTTATTATTATTTGATGGTCGTAGCTTGCTCTCATCTTTAGATTTCGGGTTAGATAGGTGTTTTTCAAACCCAACTGAAGTTCAATAAACACCCTTAAACTATGATCACTTGTGGTTGTCTTACTGTTTGTTACCATGCTTTCCTTACAGTTGTTTTTTGAAACAATCTAACATGAATGGCTAGAATGTTCATTTCAGTTTCGCAGAGCATTCTTCTCCACTGCGCGCCTACTCGTCTCAGGCTTTCACACACAAATTTCCAATGGGTAGTTCCAGATCTTCCTCATCTCAGTAGATGTCACACTGACTGCCCTACATACAGGCCTCCAGATAAGGTGCATACTGGGCCTTTTCACAGCTTTATTATTTTCTTGTGTACATTTACACACAAGTTTAGAGCAGAGGGCACTGCAAATGTCATGTTACTTGAGAGAAACCAGAACGCTTCTTTTTATTTTGATCTACTTGGATGTCATTGCAAGCCATGGAGAAAAGCCTCTGGAAGAGAATGCATTTCTCTGAAGCCTTTCAAAAAAAGAAACAGCACACTGTTATAAACGGAATGGTTTCTTTCCATTCAGCTTCTGCTGTGTTGATGCTCATGGAGCAAACAGAAGCACTGTGCCTATTAATTAATTAAGATGGAAAACTAAGTTGCAATTGAGTTCCTGTGCAGTGTGCATAATCATGCGACGGCAGATCATTTTTGGACTCAATTTAATGTACACTCTAATTATAAAAACTGTTTAAAATGATGAGTATGCATTGTCTAGTTCACATCCATTCAACCTTGCCGTCAATGGGGTACATTACTATAAATTGTCAGTGGCAGCAGAGTCCTTGCTCAAGGGTGAGGGATTGTCATTACACCAATCACAGGTGTTCTAGCCTCTCACATCTTCAAGACTGCAATTAAAACATCCAAAACCTGACTCTCCAGGAAGAATAAGTGCTGTTCAAAAACAAACAAATGAAATTTGTAATTGAAATAGAAACTCAGCAAAACCTGTCCCTTTGATAAAGCAGATAAGTATTTAACTTTATGTAGCGCTTCATACATTGCTCGTCCACTAGGCCCTGTGATTATTATATCTCAGTCGATACTCAGTTTATCAACCTCTGAAGGATGTTAGCCAATAAGATAGCTCAGCTGGTTGAGCACTTGTTGCTGTGATCTGTGTGTGATCTGTATGTTGCGGCTTCGAATCCCAGCAAGGCCAACTCAGCCTTTCATCCTTTCGAGATCGATAAAGCAATACTGACTTCGGTTTGGTGATAATTGTGATAAATATGTTCTATGTACAGCGCTTTCCCAAAGGTGCTAAATAAATAACCATTTGACCAGGAGATTAGATATAGAATTTAGCATGGAGTCCTTGCCTCTCTGTACTGTTTTATCATAACATTGGCATACCTTTAGCCAGTAATAGCTCCAGGAAATGAGGACTTTCATTGAACATCAAAAGACAATTCTTCTTTCGAACCTCAAGACACACAGTACAATTCATGTTTGCTTTACTATGTAATTGACTAGGTTTTTGCGTTTTCAACATTTAAATATATACAGGAGAAATCAAATGGCCAGAACTTAGAGAAATAATGAAACTTGTATTCTGTCACAATGCAGAAAGCTGCCGCATACTAATGATTTCCATACAGTTTTTGCACACGTCGGCTGGATATCACATACATTTTACTCTCTTGCAAAGGAAAAAAGTAATTTCTACTCTCTTGAAATCACATTTACTCTCAAAGTAAAAAAAAATATGGAATAAAATACTCCCACATCAAAACCTTATCTGGAGCACTGCCTACACACATACATGGGTTGGTTGAGTATAGCATTGGGGTCTACATGGAGGGGGGGTCAGGAGGTTTGGGCTGGAGTGGCCATTCCGCATTCTCCCAAAATGTTCTCACTGGTCCCCAGAGGGGAGTCTCTCCGCATTAGATCCTCCCGCTGGGGACCACCCGCAGGAGGTCTATCGGGAAGCAGCCTCATCTCCCTGGCCTCATGGTAAGAGGCTCCCCCTCAAGGAGAAGTGACAACATCTCGGGATTCGTCACACCTTCCCCAGCCCGGGGTCACTGCACCCAGCTTCCAGAATTTACAGGGATGTCTGACCTCCTACATCTCCAAAGAGCTTCCCTAGGGAAATGATGTGATCTTGTCTGAATCAGGCTGCGCGGGGGTTGGTGGGACACTATTTTACATGACACTCAAAAAAGAACCAGTCCTTACTCTCCTTTCTGTCCAGGCATCTTTTGGCATAAATCCAATGCCCCGGGAGGATAGCTCAGGGCCAACATGCTCGTCTTGGAAGCAAGACGATGTGGAGCAACACAGGTTCGATCCCCCCCCCCTCCCCCCTCCAGGCTTAGAAACCTCTGGGTAGTAAGGTCGTTACAAATAACCCATTACAATTACAATTTCAATGTCAAACACACCAATGTAATACAAGGCATGTCAAGTGAACCCTCAAGGGGTGGTCATAAAAAGGGCTCTGATGTCCTCTGGGACCTGGTTCACGCTCTATAAAACTGCACAAATCAAGGTGCTCATGTAATGTCACTTCCGCTCCCCCTGGCATTTTGGTGAAATGAAGTCCTTGCCTTTGTGTGGAGGAACTTTCCTCCAAATAAAACTGTCAGTGCAGCTTTTTTCCCTGCACCCCTAAACTATAAATGAGGCTGTACATCCATAAAGTGTTTTGTGTTCGACTATAAATGAGGCTGTACATCCATAAAGTGTTTTGTGTTCGATGGTTCACGATGATGCACCGAGGAGCTCCAGCTTGGCTTTAAATTTTGCGATGATCCAGACAGGACACTGTGACTGGAAGAAGGCAGCAGCAACTGCATGTTAAATAGGGTCTTGGAGTCAAATCCGCCATGCTTTAATCATGAACTGCGGCTGCGTCTCAGCCTGATTAACTGTGATTGTCAAATAGCAAAATGGTTTTACGTGCGCCAGCAGCACTGGCAGCTCAAGGAAAGCAGAAGCTTCGTTTCATTAAGTGCCATCACCCTGGAGACTGCAACTCAGACAGAAATCTGGTTCTGTGCACTGCACCTAATAGGAAACAAACAACTGCCATTAAAAAGCATTAAGGCTCCTTTTGGGCGCATTAGGGGTCATTACTTGAAAAAAAAAACACTTGGAGCAAACAAACCAAAAATGTTGAAAAAGATGTGTATTCATTGCATTGACATGGGGGAGGTCTTGGCTCGGAAGGATACCTCAGGGGCAATGCGCTCGCCTTGGAAGCAAGACTATGCGGAGACAGGTTCGAATCCGGTCCTCGCTTAGAAACCTCTGGGTATTAAGCGCGTTATAAATAACCTATCTATCATGGGCTGATCAAGGAATACCGCCTGGGTTCTACCAATCGCAACTTGTCTGGGCTTGATGTCAACTTTCGCTTTCCGACATTACTAAATTGAGAACATTAAGACAATAGGAAAACATTACTACAGCACAGAGATTAGGGCAAAGAAGCTCCTGTGATCACAGCAAATCAAGTGAGTGGCAATAACCTGGGCACTTGTCCATAGATATACCACTATCATTGCTCTTTCCATTCGCTCCCCTTTTCCAGCAAAAAGGACAGTTGGAGACACTTGTTCCTTTGGTGGCATAAAAGGCTGCAGGTTTATTATCACAACATTACTAAACACTACATGTTTGTCATCATTGCAAAACCAAACTTTGTAAAATTGCTCTCCAGGTGCAGTGACCAGCCATATTTTCCCCCACCTCTATGTACAGGAAGCCAGTGTGCCATTGCAAAGGGGACGCACCGGCGTCTCATTATAGTACACATACTTCAACGGAAGAGACTCAACGCCCTTGCTTGTTTTCCTTGGCTTCTTGCTTGTGCACACTTGCACCTTCCCTTTGCTGTTCCTTTTGTTCCACTGTGCACTCTTGCACTTTCCTTTACTTTCTTATCGTGCCTCTTGTGCACCTCACATCCTTTTGTTACACTGTGCACTCTTGCACTTGTCCGTTTCTTTTTCGTGATTCATACACGCTTAACACACTGTCCTCTCTTTACTGTGCACGCTTTGCATTTCTATTCATCGTACACGCTTTGCACTCATTAAAAACTCTTCACATGGATTTCTTTTGCTTTTTCTTTTCTTCCCCGTCATTAGCGTTCCTTTGTTTCCTTCTATTTCTCTTTGTCTGTTTATTTCTTATACTTTCTGTCCTTCGTGCACTTTCAAAACATTTTGCTCTGTGCCGCTTTAAAACGGTGTCTTTCTCCTGCTCTGCTTCAGTCAAACACACGCTTCGGTGTCTCTCTCTCTTACTAGGTAGCACTGCATTGACAAGCAGTTCCTCTGGATGCACAGGGTTGAGGTCAGTTTCTTACCACCTACCCCTCAGGCACCCTTGGGACCGGCACATGGCCCAAGGGAGCGAGCATTTTCCCAAAAGCCACCAGCAGGATACAGGCTGCCTTACTCAGGCTCCTTCGAGGCACGGCTCCCTAGCCACACAGCAGCCCCTCATGAAAACCGGGCCAGCGACTCAGCGAGCCGTTCTCCTCCAGGCTTTTACTACTATTGTTCTCTGCTCCTTGACTTCTTCGGCTCCTGACAGCATCAACACCTCGCTCATTTTCTTGTGAAAAACCACACATTTTATAGTTGAAAAAACAGCCAAGTAGAGTCAGGGGTGAGTGATCATTATTAAATGTCTGGCCCTGCCTGACTCTATTAGTGGGACAACTTCAGTTCTAACTACAGTAGGTTTCCCTTACTTGCCCCATGTTGTTTCTGTGCGTAATCTTTACTGCTCTTAGTTGCCTCCTCCTCGTCTCATTTGTTGGAAATGGGGAGAGGGGGATGCAGTGAGATTGTCACAGACAGAAGGAGAGACCCCGGCCCAGGTCAAGAAGAAAGTGCAAGACATTGTGAACCTCGGCTATCAGGCAGAGGGAGGTAAAGAGGTGCAGATTGAAAGAGCCCACAGAGGAGGGAGAGGGTTCAGCGGTGGCCCACGCTCCGTAGTGATGACATTTCTGCAATATAACGATAAGCAGAAATCCTTCTCAGGGCTAAGCAGGCACAAGCTATCGAATACCAAGGTTCGAAGGTCAAGATGGATCAAGACTTGTCAGACTTCACCCTGGGAGATAGGAGGGAATGCAGACCACTCACCACATGGCTCATGGAGCAAGGAATATGATACAGGTGGAGATTATCGAGCCACCACACCGGAAGAAGCAAAGCAAGTTCTGCAACACCTAACAGAGAGCATAGAAACAAGGGGCCCAGCAGGTCTTCAGGGGGGCCACTCCCCAAGGACATTGCAAATGGAAGTTCAAACCCCAGAGGGGCAAAAGGAGTAAAGCAGGAAGAAAGTATGTGAAACTTAGCACCCTGTCACTGTCAAAACCGCCCTGACCCAGAAAGGGATGGAGAGGCAATTTCAAAAAGGCCCCAAGAAGTAAAGGGGAAAGGTGAAGGGAAGGAATTAAAGATCACCTGGTAGGGGAGAGCTGTTAACCTAGTGGCCCTCATTTTAAGGAGGGTGTCTCAACTCAAGGAACCATGGGTTGGGTTCACGACCGTGGGTACATTCTGTTACTCATGTTTTCAGTTGCTAAGAGGGGGGGATAGAGAGAGAGAGAGTGGGGAGACGCGGATGGGGATCGAGAGAGCGGAAGGAGGGGGATATAGAGAGAAGGGAACCGACCTAGCAATGGAAGAAAAAGTAAGGCGGACAACAGGAATCAACTTCCTGAGGGTAGGCTCATTAAACATCAATGTTTTGAACTCTCTGACCAAAAGGTCATTTGTGATGCAGGAATTTGAGAGGGCATCGCTCGACATGATCTTCATCCAAGAGACCAGATTGAAAGCAGGGGAAGAGAGGCCACTGAAGCGAAAGGGGGGTAGGCCAAACGTTCTGGGCCTCTTCCGCTCAGATAAAAAGAGGGGTGGGGCTGATACTACACAAACAGGTCCAGTTGTTGAAGCCAGGAGTCCAGTCATTGATGGAAAGCAGGGTTCTACTGGTACAGGGAAGCTGGGAGGGAACCTGGGTCACCTTAGCGGGAGTATATACCCCCAACCAGGGACATAGCGCATTCTACGAGGAGGCTTTTGCCACCATTATAGGGAAAAGTAGAGGGGTAACCATAATAGGAGGTCATTTTAACATGTGGGAGGACCCGCAATTGGATAGACAAGCGACGAGAGCAGAGCAAATGGGGGCACCACAAGGGGGGGAGGGAGATTTTTTAAAAAGCCTTGCAGATAGGAGCTTGCTAGACGTCTGGAGGGCCCAACACCCCGACAAGAAAGTATACACATTCCTGTCTAGTGTCACGCAACCTTCACTA
Source organism: Ambystoma mexicanum (assembly GCF_040938575.1). Taxonomy (NCBI): domain Eukaryota; kingdom Metazoa; phylum Chordata; class Amphibia; order Caudata; family Ambystomatidae; genus Ambystoma; species Ambystoma mexicanum. The sequence continues at coordinate 77,554,727 of NC_090936.1, forward strand.
GAATCGACTATCTACTAATCAGTAGGGAGAACCATTCACGAATAAAGGAAAGCGCAATCCGCACAGTGGGATGGTCAGACCACGATATGGTGACCATGAACCTTGAGATGGAGGGCATAGGTGGACGGGACTCCAGATGGCGCTGCAATGAGTACCTCTGGCGAAACAAACTCTTCGCTGGGGGAGCTCAAAGCCACTATTGAAGAATACTTCCTAATTAATGACAACGTGCAGGTAGGCGGTACAACACTATGGGAGGCTGGGAAAGCCACATGGAGGGGGGCCCTGATGAGGGAAGGAGCCAAGAAGAAACGAGAGCGGAGGGTACAGGAGGAGAAATTGGTCAGAGAAATGAAAAATCTAGAAGGCGCACTACACTCCCAGGGATCCTACCGGGAGGAACATCTGATAACACGTAAGCAAAAAAGGGCTGTCCTGAGCACGCTGGGAATAGGGGACACAATACGTAAGATTACATTTTTAAAGCAAACATTTTATGAAAAGGGAGACAAGGCGGATAAACTCGTAGCGTCCAGATTGAGAGCTCAGGGGGCTGAGAGACGGGTCGAGAGAGTTAGGGAGGAGGAGAGAGGCTGAGCCACATCCCCGGGGGACATAGCTGACCACTCTGCAAAATACTAAGAGAAACTTTATAAAACTGAAGGCTCCTGGTGGGAAGCAGAGATGAGAGAATGCATTGCCAGGACAGGGATAACAAGGCTGACCCAGGCAGAACGGGTCGCCCTCGAGTCCCCCTTCACCCCAGAAGTAGTGAAGGTGGCGATAAATAGGCTTCCACCAGGAGGGGCCCCAGGGGACGATGGCTACACAATGGGTTTCTATAAGAAATTTGCAGACACCCTGGTCCCTCACATGACCAAACTATTCAACCACATACAGGAGTCTGGCCAAGTGCCTCCCTCCTTCTCAAAAGCCCATATAGTAGTCATCCCCAAAATAGGGAAAGACCCCACTAGCTGCAAGTCATACCGTCCTATATCACTACTAAAAACTGGCGTTAAGATTTACACGAGAACCTTGGCCACACGAATGGAAGGTATTCTGCCTCGCCGGATCAGGTGGGCTTTATAAAAGGAAGGCATAGGGCAGATGCCATGCGCAAAACCCTAGAAACCCTAGATATCATGGAACACTCGAGGGGGGGGACAAGCTTTGCTCAGTCTTGACTCAGAAAAGGCCTTCGATCGGGTGGAGTGGGAGCACCTCCGGGCCACACTGGAGAGCATGGGCTTTGGAGAGCGGTTCATAAAAGAGATTCAAGCATTATACAAGGCCCCCATGGGAAGGTGAATTCATCCTCACAAGAGGAACCAGGCAGGGATTACCGCTCTCCCCTCTCCTATACGCTCTATCCATAGAACCCCTGGGGAACATGATCAGAAAGGACCCAACCATTGAAGGGATTAAGGTTGGGGATCGTGAATACAAGTTGGCAATGTTCGCCAATGATTTGCTTCTATACTTGGCTAACCCATCAGCCTCCATACCGAGAGTCCTGCAAACCATAAGAGAATACCGCAAATGGGCAGGTTTGAAGGTCAACACTGAGAAATCTACACTTTTCCCATATAACAACCCAAGGGACATCATCGAGGAGGGCACGACCATCTTGGGAATCCCAGTCGCCCTACAGACACTAAAATATATGAGTATCAACATCACGAGAGAAGTAAAGGACCTTTATGAGTCCAATCTCCTTCCCCTTATGACGGAGCTAAATGCGGACTTAGATAGATGGGCAAAACGGACAATTTCCTGGTTAGGCCGCCTTAATGCAATCATGATGGCAATCCTCCCCAAGGTCCTCTATCAATACCAAATGCTCCCAACAGAAATCCCAGGGAATCACTTCATTGATCTAAAAGTCAAAATCCCCAAGTTCCTGTGGCAAGGGAAGAAACAACGGATTGCTTACAACATCCTTGCGCGAGACAAGGAGGATGGGGGAGTGGGCCTACCGGACTATTATACTTACTATCTTGCAGCCCAATTTAGTGCCCTGGTGCAGCACCTGAGAGGAGACAAAAATAAAGAATGGGTGGGAGTGGAAAACCATCTATTACGACCAGTAACACTGGGAGAGTGGCTCTGGCCCGGCCCCAAAATAAGCATTCCCAGGTTAAGTCATTAACCATAAAATGTTCTGCCCGCTCCTGAAGCTCTTGTGGAACAAAAGTGCAATGAAGGGACACACAACCTGCCCCCCCCTCCTATTAGAAAAGAGATCAAAGAGCCACTGTGTATCAAGGAGTGGTATGAGGTGGGACTGGAAAGGGTGGAACAGATGATAAAGAGAGGTTCATTCACCTCACTCCAAGAAATAGAAACAGGGCTAAAAATCAAACTGCTAGGAGCTTCCCAATTCTTACAGCTGAAGGGAGTACGGACATCCCCGAAATGGAAGGACAAACTACAGAGGGACCTAACACCATTAGAAAAGATTTTGAATGAAGCTACAATGGCGAGGGGCCTCATCTCCCAAATATACAAGACCCTCCTGCACAACCAAACAAAAACAAACAAAGCTCTCAGAAAGCGGTAAGAGAAAGACCTGGGGCTCACAGTGCAGAAAGATGGTAGGAAACGCCTCGGCAAATATGCCCACAAAACCACCATCTCAGCCCAATATAAGCTACATGGCCAGAAACGCCGTCATAGTTGGCAATACGACCCCAAGCGCAGATCCAAGATGTTTAGACAATCCAGCCCATTATGTTGGAGAGGATGCTGCGAACAAGCGGACTACTGGCACATTTGGTGGTCTTGCCCGAAAGCACAGGTATTCTGGAAGGAGGTTCTGACCTGGATCAGAATAATAGATGGGGTGGAACGTGACTGCAACCCCAGACTAGTCCTATTCGATCTTGAAGAACAGGAGGGCCGATGGTTGCGGGTTCCGCACATGCCACATTTCCCGTTACTGGCGGCTAGGGTTTGCCTCACAATAAAGTAGAAATCGCAGACCATCCCGTCAGAAAGATCTTGGGCCCAGAAGGCCAGTGAAATATACGAGATGGAGAACATTACAGGGGCCCTCCATGAACTCACCCCGAGCATAGAAATGGAATGGTCACCCTTTCTTAACATTTATAAGTAATCAACTTTTGAACCCCGCTCCAGAACGCTCATCGACACGCACGAAACCCACGCTTGACAAATGATATTATTGACCCATCATGTCTCTGGGGCGAGGGAGGGATAAAGTAATGCACATTTTAAAGCAACGCACAACAATGTCGTAGCAATCATCTCAGTGATGACACTTGTTATGTGCACTGTTTATTTACAAAATGGTTAATAAAGTAAGGTTTTTAAAAAATAATACAGTGGGTATGGCCAAAGCCAGGGCTAGTGTTCTTAAATGGCAAAAGGCCATGGCCAGTGGCCAGGTCGTTTTTTAAAAAATACACAGTGGGCATGGCCTGACTGGCCATGGTCGAATGCCATGACTAGTGGTCTGGTAGTGTTCTAAAATGGACACTGGCGTGGCCAAAAGCAATGGCCAGTGGTACGTAACAATTATCTGTGGAATAACAAAGCCCTTGAAATTGAATAAAAAAATGTAAGTTCATGAGCGGTTAGGGTAAAACCTTTTGCAACAAAATCCCTGAAATTGAATGCATTGGGGAACTCAGGACCAGCTTAACTCGGCGTGTTCCTGTTGCAAAGCCCAAGAGGACATATTTATTAGAAGAAAAAGGATTCACAATACCATATAAAATGGCATTATGAGGGATATAGTATTATTGGGGAGATAAGGGAGATTAACGGGAACATGAATTAAGCGAGTCCTAAATTATTTCAGGGGTTTTGTTGCGATATGTTTTAGCCTTAACTGATTAACTAACATTTTTTCATTTAATATATATATTTTTATTTTATTTTTATTTTTGTTGATTAAATTATGCTTGTCTTAACCAAGGCATACAGAAGAATACACATGTGTGGTCAAGTGCCAAAATCACAGACCGGGTTCAAAGTCACTGTGCCTGACCTTACCTGCTAAAATAGGAAGGCCCTAAAAGTTAATAATTTTCATAGTGCACAATATCACAAAACCCTAGAGTATGGTAAAATAGATAGTAGCATGGCTCCCTATATACTTATTACAGTGAATATTAAGATATTGCATGTCCCATCAGTATTTGCCTTGGCTCGATCCTGGCAACTTTCTCATAATGTAAGGTCTCCCTACACCTTAGCGTATAAAAGATTGTTATCGCTTTCCAGAACGTCACTTCAGTGATGTCCATACATATGTAAATTAGGGAGCCTGCATGACCTTTGCTGCACAGGGCATTGACAGTCCTAGAAATGGCACAGAGTAGAGGATGCTCTTTACTCACGTTGAAAACTGAGCAGCAGTGAAGACTAGCGTAGCCTGCAGGATGCAGGGCTAGCCTAGAACAAATGACCACACACTTGGTGCTCGGCCATGCTGGGACATGCTCATAGCGCCTCTGGAGCTATCTTCAGATGAGGACCACTGCCGATCACGGGGCTTCCTTGCTGAATGCTGGGGGGTGCTACCCAGCTTCTTCTCCTCTTCGTTCCTGCATCTGCCTTCCCAGGACGTTCACTCGCCTGATGGGCCAACATTTTCTAACACAGAGAGGCTGTGGACCAGTGCCAACCCAATGTCATTGGATAGGAATTTAGGTGGTGGCAATGGTTTGGAGCCCCATTCAATCATTCCTATTTGCAGTTTAGTTGATAGGTTTTTTGCCCTGTCAAAATGATTATTCTTTGGGTTAGTCCAGGGTAGTCACTGGCCAATACCCATTTGTCAACCAATGCGCTTAAAGGGGAAGTGCACTCAAAAATGTTATTGTCTCAAAAGATGGGCCATAATCAAACATATATATAAAAATATTTGTAAAGAAAGTTCCTATGTAATATTTAGAGCAAATGAGGCTCTAAATCAAAAATGTCAAACACTAGGAGGCATCCATTTTGTGAAATGCATGAGCCTCCTGTGCTTGTGTTAAGCTCTGCCCTTGCGGCAATAATGAAGCAAAAGCCACCTACTGTTAGCTTTTGCTTATTACAGCCGGCTTTTGCTTCATTATTGCCGGAGAGCAGAGAATGCAGTCAGGAATCTACCACCCGCCTGCGGCTGGTAAGTGCTCATTTTATTTTTTTTTACTGAAAAAGAAAACCAAGGCATGCGGTGGAAAAAGAAAACCACGGCAATCATAAATACAACATTGTTGTATTTATGATTGCCGTGGTTTTCTTTTTAAGTTTCCCGGGCTCCCCTATTTTACATAGGAACTTTCTTTAAAATATGTTTTATATATATTTTTATCTTTTGGGACAATACAATGTACTTCCCCTTTATGTAAGAACACTGCATTTTCACATTTTTTTTAATGGTTTGATACATACCAATTCCAAACTAGTCACTGCTGTAGAAATGTATGTCAAAAACGTTACCCGCTTTCCTGTTCCCCACTCCTCGGACTAAGGTCTGGTCTCCCTGGAGGGGACAATATGTCTACTTCCCAAACAAGCCAGACACACAGATACCACAACGGAAGCTAACAGCAAATGCATTTAGGGAGTTGGCAGGGGGGGGCTTGCAGGATGAAAGTCACTTTGCTGAGTCTTGCACATTCTACAGCAATAGAAGAGGTCTGTGTGGTGATATAAACTAATGACCATTCTGCAATGGGGTGCCAAAAGACTCTAGCTCAAGCGGAAAAGGCCGGCTGGGAAATCCCACGGCCAATGACGATAATAGTCAAGGTAAATGGCAAAGTTCTGCTTTATTGACAATCGATATAAAGATGGGACAGCAATGAGCACACAAGTCTCCAATGCTCTCTCATTCTTTAATACAAAACATCAGCTTGTACCCAGACAATATATCATAATTGACGTCACATTACAATCTTAGTTGAGAAAACCAACAGGATCGAGGGATTGGTTAGGGTAATTGTCTATATATAGTTTATATAGGTGTTAGTCCTTTCATTGGACACAGCTATCTGATGGCCCCCACCTTGGGCCACCCCAAAATTGATAAAGGTAAGGCACATTTGTCTCCTCCAAAAAAGAAGAGAACAGTGTAATAAGAACGCACATTGAAGGTGTGTCCACAGATGATGCCCTATTGTACAAACTGTATGGGTTTTCAGATGTATACTCAAAGAAATGGTGAATAAATAATTTATTTTGTTTATATGAACCATTAGGGTCTTTTTATATGTATTACTTGAGCTGTATAGCTTTTTTATGATTGCGATAGACATTAAAATATGTGTTATTTTTTAAAAGGTCTTGTGTGTCTACCTGTATTTTGAATGGGTAGCATGTATGTGTAATTGGCAGATGCGACAGACAAACCCATAGCCTGAAAGGGAGGAAGCTGTTTTTGTGGGATTTTCTTGTTGTTACAGTATCCAGTCCTCACCCACATGGCCCCTAAAAAGAGGACCATATAGCTCGGTGTAAGCTAATAAAGGTAAGGAAGACATTTTCATGGCAGGTAATTGGCTAATGCAACAGTTACAAGGTGACATCATTTTGAGAATTGTGATTGGTTGGCATGGGTCTTACCAACCTTGGACATCTGGCAGGTTATCAGCACATGAGCAAGAAATAGTGTTAGGGGGAGCGACAACAAGAAACCGCTTCTTCCAATTAAATAAGACACCATCCCTTATTCCTTAGGCCACGAGCCAAGGCATCTAGCTTTGAACTTGGCCTTGTCTGACATCTCTTGCTCTGAGGATATGTGGGGAGTGAAGGCAGGTGCATATCTGTCTAGAGTTAATGAATAGACACTGCCTTCCAAATATAAGTCACTTGTGAGAAGACCACGTTTAAATTCGATTCAGCTTTTACTAGGATTTTAGCTCATATTAATACGGGTGCTATTACTCTCTTCGGTCACTGGAGACCTGGTCGATCCACTCCTTATGTAGTATTTAACTTTCTAATTAATGGGCATCTGACATTCAAATGCTGTTTGTTCTCTAGGTAATCTAAGAGCAATCTGCCTTACGTTTGGGAATTATTATCTTCTGTTCTCTTTGGAGCCATGCAGACCTCCCTTTTCTCTAATACCTTTGGATGGGGGCAGCACAGTCCCTTCCTGGCCTGCGCAGATCTGTATTTCAGCGAATTCAGCAAGTCAAATCACTCTGCGGATTTGAGGCTTCTTCGAGGCTTCCCATTCACTCCAACATAACATCACCATCCATTTTATAAAAAATGGCCACTCATTAACGTTGCATTTCCACGTTTAGCAAGCTATATATCTATATCATTCAGATTGACACCCTCGCCTCAGCCATGGCCGATTTCTGCAATCGCGTGTTTGCCGCTGGATCTTTCCCTCATCAAGCACTCTCTTGTGCACCCCCTTCTTAAAAAGTCCTCTGCCGACCCTACCTGTCTGGCGAACTATCGCCCGATCTCTATCACTCCTTTCCTGGGCAAACTCCTGGAAAAGCTAGCCATCTCCAGGCTTACTCTCCACACTGAAGCTGTTGGTTGTCTCCATGTCCATCAGTCTAGCTTCAGAACAGCCAGAGGCACGGAAACTGCTCTCCTGAACACCCGTGAAGATCTGCTCTCTAATCTTGACTCCAGTCTTCCTTCTGTCCTCATCCTCCTTGACCCTTCCTCTGCTTTTGACATGGTTAATCGCACTATCCTGATCAATCGACTCTGTGAGAACCAGGGCATCACGCATCAGGCCCTGGAGTGGTTGACCTTCTTCCTCCGGGACCAGCCCTTCCAGGTCCAACTCGGGTCCTTTCTCTCCACCATCTCAGATGGAGATACTTCTCATTGGGACTCCTGCTCTTGCTTTCCCTCGCTCACCTTGGCCACCCTCCTTGGGCCCTCTTTCTTCGCCTTCCTGTGAGGCAAAAACCCGTGGTGCAATCTTCGACTCCACTCTCTGCTTCTCTGCTCACATCACAGACCTTGTCAAGAAGGCCCACTACCAGCTGCACCTCCTCAGAGGTATTCTTCCTTTTGTCACTTTCCCCCAGAAGCTCACTATCTCCAGGCCCTGGTTTTCTCTAGGTTGCCTCTTTCTCGATCTGCCTTCCTCTACTGTTTGCCCTCTACAACTAATCCAGAACAGGACTGCAAGACTTGTCCTTGGCCTCAACCCCAGGGACCGTATCTCTCCAGCTCTGAAATCTCTCAACTGGCTCCCAATGGCTTCAAAGATCAAGTTCAAGACCCTCTGCATCGTCCACAAGGATTTCTGGGGACGGGGAGAACAATACATCAAACTCTCTCTTCCAAAATACCTTCCTTCTCGAGCCCTTCTCTCAGTTAGTGCAAACCCTCTGAGGGTCAGACAGTTCAGTTTGCAAGGCAGAGTGGGGTGGTAGATCTCTCTCCTCTGCAGGTGCCTTCTTCTGGAATGGCCTCCCTATCCCTCTCAAACTTGATCCGTACCGCCTAAGATTCAGGAAATAGCTCAAGTCCCTCCTTCTCTCTCTCTCTCTCTCTCTCCCCTCTTTTGACCTACCTGTCCGCTGTGCTGACTGGTTGCTTGGCTACCCTCAGAATCTCATTGGGTACCAGGCTCCTTTGTGATCAGTCTCCCCTGCACTGCCACTGGGCCTACTGGGCACTTAGGGGCTATAACTGTAACCCTACAATCCCCTGCTCTTTGCACTTACCGAGAGCCGTGCTGCCCTGGCTGCACTTACTCAGAGCAATGCTGCCCTGATTGCATTTCCCCGTCCTTCCCCCTGCACTTTGCATTATCGCACTGGCATGATCTTAATGACACAAGGTCTAGTAAGATCGTTTGTCTTGTCCTCCCTCGGTCTCCCCCACCCCCATTGTCTTGTCGCACCTAGAAACACTTGTGTACAGGTGCGTTAGAAATGACATATCATTGACTAGGTTATATTCTGCATCTCTATATGGTGCAGGTAATATTCTTCATGTCTGTATGCACATTTGACCTAGTGTCTATGTTTCTTCATGGTGAGTGCATATCTGATTTACGTCTATTGTCTTCGTACATCGGTTCGGCAGTGAGGTCACTTGTCCTCGCCATCTTCAATTAAAGCTTGTTCAGTTCTCAAGTTTGCAGGTTTATTTCTTCTTCTATTATTCCAGGATAAGGTCGCTATGTGGTTGCCTTAGTGAATAGCGTCTCTCATATTTGCGGCATAGAGGCGGAGGAGGGGCCAACGCCATGCATAAATACTTCTCTTTTATTTACGATATAGAGGTGGGGGAGGGGCAGACACCATGAATGATGCATTCATCTGCCTCTCGACAATTTCAGGACTGCCTCCTACATATGACTTTATGTACGAGTGCATGAATAAATGCACACATGCATGAACATTTGCTCACAAGCAAAATCGAACACATGCAGGGCACACCCACACACATTTTTAGGCTGGATTTCATTTTCCACACTACAAAACCCCTAAGCATGTGCATCAATTTCATGGCAGATGCACTACATTGACATTTTGCTTAATACATCCTAATTATCTTCTGAACAATCTCATTCCGCCCAAATGACACGTTAATGTCCAGCACTTCGAAATCGACAATCATTAAGAGAGCAAATGTGGCTTGATAGTAATAACAAATAAACTGAAGTTTTGTGAATTAGTGTTGACTCCTGTGGCACACCAATTGATTAAAAGCTGCATGCGTGCAGTAACTCAATTAATTATATGCCTGTGGTTAAATTATTTTCTTTGAGCACTTCTGTGGCAGTGTGAATCCAATCCTGCGAGGCAGACAATGTGAAGACATAAGAAGAAAAAAGTTTACCTTTGAAGTGTTTTATTATAATAAATAATGCAATTTTATAATTCTGGTGGAATAATTATATTGCATTTGGAGATTTGCAGTATGGCAATAACTATAATGACTGAATTATATGAGGTTTCATGCACTGTGGCATTTTCCCAGAATAATCCAGAGTATCGAAAACTGCACCATAGTAACAATTGTGCAGCTGCGAGACTAACCAGAAGAAGCCAATTACCCCAGCAGGCACACAAACAACAAATCTCCACTGAACTCCGGTGGACACTGGCCCCAGGTATGGCCACCCGTACTCATCACAATAGAGCAAGGACTATGACAAACTGTGGTCGTGCTGTTCACATAACTCTGCCTACCCGCACCAGACCACGCGCCTCAACACCTCTGCTATAAGAATGCAGCACAGACCTATGACAAATTTGGGCATAGCGAGTCTATACCACGGAAGTCATCTCCTACCTCGTCTCAGCACCCACCCACACGCCAGTTCCACATGGGTCCTGCTAAGCCTTATTTGGCCAAATGCACAGAGGCATCAACATTTTACTCCTTCATCTCCAACATTCTGGACTTCGGTCCTACAAGAGCGTTCTCACTAACAGCGCATTGAGACTATAATAATGGTAAAAGGTGCCATATAAATGAAAAGTACAGCACAATACAGATAGCTTAAGGTGGTAGATGGAAACCACTGGTAGGCTATGCTATGCTAATAGGCTTTTATAGTGCAGCAAATCACCACTCTAGTAATATCAGAGAGCAACTAGGCTTGTATGTGGCGTGCCGTACCGTTCCCGACACCCCCGCCAGGGATCTTCAGACCTTAGTCTTCAATCTTCAGATGCCCTTGGGCCAGGCGCGCTATTAAAAAATAAACTAAATACAAATAAATACAAATTAGTGTGCTGGAAGAAGGTGAGCGAGGGGAAGAGGATGGGAAAGTGAGAAATAGATGGTACAAACACAGGGAGGGATGTAACTATTTATTATCAAGTTTTATGTTAGGGTTAATACACAAACACACCTGACCTCAAAACGACATACAAAAATCCACCTGGCCTCAAAACGACATCTATTAGGGGCACTCAAGACATCCCACCTGAAACCTTTTTACATGTGCATTCCTTTTCGAATATTTAGGTAACAGTGCAAATCAAACATAATTTTCTAAAAGTCATGGCCTCTCCCACCCAATAATCTCCAAAAGGTATGTCAAGTGAGTTCAGGTGGTGGCAGAAGTTCATCATTGACACCTCTTCCCTTTTGCCTAATTTTGTATTTGCACCAGTTCACTATACCCAGATTCATTAATGGTTGTTCTGGCCAATGATGTCCTTAGACCCAATACCCAGTAACCTTCTAACATTAGTCTGCCGGCAGATACACATCTGAATAACCGGCACCGTTACTATTGGTGCCGGTGATTCAGCCAACCGCATGGAGTCCTATGGGACTCCATGAGTATGGGGATTTACTGGCGTCTCTCCTGCCCGTAATATCCCGGTAATACCGAGCTATCGTGGGTGGAAACGGTACAGGTGTACCCCGGTATCCCGCCAGAGGTACCGGCGTGATAACGGAGAACTCATAATCAACCCCTATATCTGTTATGCCATTCAATGTTATCTGAATTCCAGACGGTACACACCACTCTGGCCCAACTCACTCTGCAGGGCACACTCTGGATGTTTGATCTCCTCAGACCTTCCCTTTTCTGTCCCTCTCACCACTCCTTTCTCCTGGAGTGATCACATTCTCCTTTCCTCCCATCTCACCCTCTCAATCCCCCCAGGCTAAGCCACCTCCATCACTGCCAGCCACCTTCTTGGTCAACCAACCCATGAAGCGCGTGTCAGTCGAGGGTTTCGCTGCAAACTTTCTCACCCCCTCTTCCCACTTTGGCTGACTCCCACCCTGACACAGCCCTTTCCATGCTCCACTCTGCTATATCTGTTACTCTTGATACTCTTGCCCCTGTCATGGGAATCCGCTTGAAGCCCAAAGCCAAGTGAAACTCCTGGTACGACTCAGACCTTGTCACCTTTTTCTTTTTTTTTTTTTAAACTCTTTTTATTAGTGGTCACAAAAGATACACAGCACTTATCACATCACATTTCACATATTTTAACAATATGACACATAGCTCATTTGAACATTAAAGATCACAAAGTCTCGTCGTCATCAGAAACCATGTCGCATAAATACATTCTGAAAGGGACCCATATGTCTTTGGGCCTACTTGTAACTGGCTGGGTCAGGACAAATTGTTCTTCCGATTCATTAACATATGTTAGTTCCCGAAGGAAATGGTTCATGCTGGGCAGACTAGGGCTTTTCCAAGTTTGTAAGATGAATTCTTTGGCCATCGCACATGAGATATTAAACAGTCTTCCGATTTTTTCGGAGCACTTGCCTATGTCATCAAACAGGTATTTCTGTGGGGTTAGTTCAGGGGGAACCTGTGTAACTTCTTCTAGCATCTCCGCCACCTCCCTCCAGAACCCCGCCACCACTGGACACCCCCAGTACATGTGGAATGCACCCGCCAGAGGAGCCCTACATTTGGGACATTAACCCGAACCATTCGCCATGAACTTGTCTATTTTAGCCGGCGTGTAGTGTAGTCTGTTTAAAATCTTAAACTGGATTAAGTGTAGGCCAGCATTTAGTGATACCCTTTTGGTAAGCGAGCAATACCTGTCCCAGGTCTTATCAATGGGGGCCTGTAGATTCCCACTTGTCTTTGACCTGGTTTGTTGTGGGGGCATGGGCTTGGACTGCCACATATAGTTTAGAGATCCCCAGGCTATCCCCAGCCGTTGCCAGCTGCGTACATGGATGTGCAAGGGGTTCATCTGGAAAGAGCGGCCAATGCTTCTGAAAAGCTGATCTCATGCGGTAGTATTGGAGTGTCTTAAGCGGTCCCCAGCACGTCATTTAAGGTTGCAAATTTCCCGTTAGTGAACATGTCGCCCAGTTTCATTTCTCTATTTGGATCCCAGGATTCCTGTAGGCTGCTATCGTGTGTTGGAGGTATGCCCGAGTAATTCCAGAGGAACACCTCTGGGTTATAAGGGGTTTCCAAGCACAGTCTCTTGTATATAGCTTTCCATGCCCCAACCGTGCAGCTCACTGGGTTTTACTCGCATGTATCTCTATATTGTGTGTCGAATATTACAGACTGTATCGTGGGGTGTGTGGTGTCTTCCTCTATCCACCCGTGGGACGGGCCGTCGGATTAACCGTACCAGTATTTCGCAAATTGAGCTTGGGCAATGTAATAATACAGTTCAAAGTCGGGTGCTGCTATGCCACCCACCTGAGGAGTATGGTTCAGTCATTTTTTCCCACCCTATCCTTGCTGTTTTCCCAATCCACAGAAAAGTTACCACCATGGATCGAAGCCTGGCAAAGAAGGGCCGTCCCGGCCATATAGGGACGTTCACAAAAAAATACAGTAATTTGGGTAAGATTATCATTTTAAGAACTGCGACTCTGCCATGTAGTGAGATTGGAAGGCACCCCCACATCAGTAATTTGGTGTTTAAAGTTTGTAATGCGCTTTCATGATTGTCTGTGTATAGTGTATGTCCATCCCTAGAAACAAGTATCCTCAGGTATCTAATAGTTTGTTTGGACCATTTAAGCCCACACAGAGTGTCTGGACGGTCGGTGTAAGTGGGAATATTTTGGATTTGGCATTATTTATAGTATACCCAGAGTAAACTGCAAATTCCTGAATCTCTGCCATGATGGGTGCAGTATTATTTTCTAGTTCACGAACATATAGGAGCGTATCATCCGCGTATAGGGAGATTAGTTGGGTAGAGCCTTTCAGTTTTATCCCCCTGTCTGAGTGTTTAAGTCTAATCGCGATTGCCATTGGCTCTATGGTTAGCGCAAATAGTATAGGCGAGAATTGACACCCTTGCCTGGTGCCTCTTCCCAGCAGGAATAATTCAGAGATGTATCGATTAGTTAATACTCTTGCACCGGGTTCCATGTATAACAGTTTCACATATCTAATAAAATTAGGGCCCATCCCAAATGCCTCCAGTACCGCTAACAAATAAGCCCATGACACCGAGTCAAAGGCTTTTTCGGCGTTGAGGGATATGGCCACTGCGTATCTTCCCGGGTCTATCTGTGCCATAATGCCAAAAGGTCAACGGAGATTAAAGGCCGTGGATCTAGCGGGATTAAACCTGTTTTGGTCGGGATGAACCAGTGTCGAGACTGCCGGCAAAAATCGATTGGCCAGTACTTTTGCAAATATCTTGGCGTCAGTGTTTATAAGTGAAAGGGGCCTGTAGGATGATATATCTTGGAGTGGCCGACGAGGTTTAGTGAGTACGGTTATCACAGCCTCTCTCATTGTCGGGGGTAGTATATTGGTCTCAAGGGTTTCCTCCCATACCTGTAATAGTATTGGTACTAGCTCCTTGCGGAACTCTTTATAGAATTCGGGGCCTAATCCGTCTGACCCTGGAGCCTTACCCGACGATAACGTCTTAATTGCTTCCGTGATTTCCTCAGCGGTTACAGGCTGCTCCACTGCCAGTCGGACCTCCTCTGAGAGTTTTGGTATGGAAAGTGCATCTAGATAAGATTTAATTTCAGTGTTTGTTTTGGTGTCTTTGTTTCTATATAGTTCTTGGTAGAATTTAGCAAATTCACTATTAATCCCCTCTTCACTCAGAAGAACCTCCCCCTGTGGTTATTGTATGCTCGTAATCTGGTACGGTTGCCTATCCTGTTTGAGCAGATTGGACAGGGTCCTCCCAGCTTTATTCCCATCCCCATATCTACGGGCGCGTACCGGTGCAGCCATATAGCGCACTTCTCTAGTAGCCAACTTGCCAAATTCTTGAAGACGTGTCTGGATTTCAGCCAATATTGCCTTGTCTTGTGTGCGAGTGTAAGTCTCTTCTAGTTCCCCCAGTTTACGTTCAGTTTCTGTTAGCTCAGCTCGGAACCCTTTCAGGAGACCTACAGACTTAGATATCAAAGTTCCCCTAGTGCAAACCTTAAAGGATTCCCAGACAGTGAAGTACCTATCAACTGATCCCACATTGTTAGTAAAAAAACTCTGCAATTTCTATATGTAGTTCCTCCACAACCCCAGGGTCGCCCAACATTCCTCCTGGCATTCTCCATCTTCTAGGGGCATCGCAAAGTTTCACCTCCAACAACACAGGGGAATGATCAGACAGTGTGCGGGGTAATAACTCGCATGTCTTCAGTGCAGTGGCGACGAACCAATAGTCGATCCTAGAGTCAGAGTCATGTACCGAGGTGTAATACGTTTATTCCCTACTGTCTGGGTGCAGCACACGCCAGGCGTCCGCAAGTGAAAGCTGTGGTAAAATGTGCTTCAGGGTGAGGACTGTTTTATTTGGTGCTCTGACAGTAGTCCTGGATCTTTCTAGTCTGGGATCCAGGGCCACATTGAAATCCCCTCCCCATATTATAGTGGTCACATTAATTGAAGCGATTAATTGATACATATTTGTGTAAAAGGCAGGGTCATCAACATTAGGCCCATATGTGTTAATCAACAATAGTTGCTGGCCAGCGATCTCACCCCACACCAGAAAATATCTGCCGAGCTGGTCAACCTTTTGGCCACTAGTTTGAACCCCACACTTGGCTGGATAAGAGTGATGACCCCTCTGGACTGGGATGAATAATTAGTATGGAACCTTAATTTGCCCCATTAGGGCAATATGTGTAAATTGCTCGCATCCATTGTGTGCGTTTCTTGCAACATTAGGATCTGGGGACCGTGCCTGGTGATATAATTGCCCACTTTCTTAGTCTTTATCCGGTTATTTAGTCCCCTGACATTCCACGACAGCAGTTTTACCTTCAACCCGTCACCAAGGCTTCATAGGGAAATGTTCCGACGATACCTTGTCTCTTAGTGATATAATGCTTGCATATCGTGGGTAGTGCCAGCATCCGTGTAACCACTGATTTAACCATTAACAAACATTCTTCCTCCTTCATCCTCCCATCGGGACGCGGCTCAGTACCATGGGGCCCAATCGCCGTTTCGCACCATGAGTCTATATAACAACAACGTGCTTCATAACCTCTTCCCACCCACCCTCCCTCATCATCATCACCCCCAACTTGACGATGTTCCCACATCAACTTGTGGAATATTCCAGGGGTAGCCATATTACTTCAAATGACCGCCAACCTCGGTTCTCCCCACTCTACCTAGCCATGGATCATGGAGCCGCTTTCGATGCTAGTTCAGCCTAGTTCCGGACAATAAAGGATCTGATAGCCCAAACATAACTTCACTTGGCATGTGTCATTAATCCGCTGGACGGGGTCTGTTGTTCTGCGCCCGTCTGTCCCCTCTGGGAGGAAGGGGTATAGAAGTTTCTATATAGGCCATGGCTTCAGCCGGATTTTCAAAAAAGTGTGCTCTTCCTGCATGTTGAATCCTCATTTTGGCCGGGAACATCAAGGCATATGTAATCTGGCGTGCTTTCAAGTGTTTCTTAACTGGTTTGTAAGATTGTCTGCTTGCCTGGACCCCGGCGGAGAAGTCTGGGTATATGTGCATTCGGTTTTCCTCATACTGCAATGTTCTAGCCTACCTTGCCAGACATAGGATTGTGTCTTTGTCTCTATAATTAAAGAGACGTGCAATTATTGTGCGTGGTGGTGCACCTGGTTTAGGTACTGGAGCCAGCGTACAGTGTGCTCTCTCGACTAGGAAGTGTTCAGAGAATGACTCAGGCCCAAACAAGGATCTGAACAGTGTTTCCAGTTGCTTCTCCATTTGGCCTTTCCCGAAGGATTCTGCTACGCCAACCAATCGAACGTTGTTTCTCCTTGATCTCGATTCGAGGTCTTCACATTTATTTTGTAGCTTGCTCATCGTTTCTTTAATTTGGGTAATTGTCACGACCCGTGACCCAAAACTCCACTGGCATGGTCACATGCCAGTTAGGGCTAGGACTCAGGGTTCACTTGGGGCCTCTAGGGCCTTGCATTATCATCATAGACTCTCCTGGAGTCAGTCCTGGCACCTTTGGCGCCAGGCTCATGTTCAGATTGGGACATTGTCTTGAAGGGACTACTTTTCCTGTGAAGGCCTGCAGCCAACATGGAGGCACCCACACAGTCTAGTTCCTAAGAACCAGACTGTGTGGTGCAGTGTTTTAGGGTGCGGTAGCCCGGACTTCTTTACCTGGACTACTTTACAGAGGGCTATATAAACCACACCCAAGCTACAGAACATGCTTCACATTATTCTGCAGCCAGCAGCGTGACGCTCATTGGGTTCAGAGACCAGCACCCGGTGATCCTTGAATAGCGGACCTTCAGAGGAGACAAAAGAACATCATTAGCAGTCTCTGCTTACCTGCAACTTTCCATCTGTCGATTCCTGCTGCTTGCGGTCTTCCATCCAGTCGGTAGCATCATCAGGACACCACGCACACACCGCAACGAAGCACCTGGAGGGAGAGAGAAAGAAGGACAACATTAAAAAAGGTTACTCACGGCATTCACGACAGTAATCACAAAATCCTCACCTGGCTGGGCATTTCCTGACCCGTTACGCTGCGGAAATCTTCACACGACCAGAAAGACCATTGCGATCTGAAAAGAAATAAAGAATACAGGTTAGCAAGAAAAGACATTACCGCGCCGCACTTTGCGCTTAACTTACCATCCATCATACACTCCTGTGTCCATCATCCTAGCAGGAGCCTGATCCAAGTAGCGCACCCACCGAACCTCCGTGCACCTAAGGGGAAACAAACAAAGAAAAGACATTAATAGCAAGAAAGGAAAGCAAGGGCATTTTAAGACTGCTATAACCAGACTTACCTCCTTAAAGACACTTGAATGGGTTAGCACCAGTGAAGTTAGCTCAGTCGCTTCAACCCGCAGAAAACTATACGCCCCTGCACAGAAGGCAGGATGGAGAGCACACCAGACATCATAACAAGGTGAGGAGTGGGCCATCAGGTCGAGTCCAGGGGGCTGGTGGGAGGAAACAAAATCTGTTCCCAAGTCCAGTCCTCATGTGTTTTCAGGCCCGACCGCCATAGAAGGCATCGTCCAAAATCGGGAAGGTCCAGGGTGAATCCAGCAACCAGGGAATAAAGGCGTCACCGTGGATACCAGGTGAGCGTAACAGTAATGTCTCGACTGTGATGAGCAATGGTATCTTCGTTTGCACTTATTCTATTTTCAGTTTCCGTGACACGTGCGCTTTCTTTATCTATTCTGGCCCTCATGGAGCCAATAGTGGGCACTATCTCATCCAGCTTCACGTTAACTGCCAGGAACCAATTTTGCACTACTGTTGCCAGCTTGTCTTCTCGTTCCCCTCCTTCAGGCTCGCCAGCCACAATGGGCTCTGCATGCATCTCCACTGTAACAGTTTGGTTTTGGCTGCTGGTGTAAGTGTCCATTGGCCCTTTCTTTTTGTTACCAGGGGTCTTAGATGTTTTGCCTGCTTTATATGGTTCCTCCATGGTGGCGCAGAGCAGTGTACTGCTTTCAATTTCACTGTTGTCAATGTTCAGGACAATGAATTTCAGTAAACTGTCACACCGTCACCCTATGGTTCGCTTGGCCGGCGAGGAATGGGGTTCAAAGTGTGTCTACACACTTCTTCGTGTTTTATGTCTTCAGGGCGTGTTGGCCACGAATGGACTGTGTCCTTCCACATATGCAAGTGTCGTAGTATTCAGTTTGTAATATCTTGTGGCACTGAGTTCCGTCTTAACTTGCGAAGCATATGTGTGCATCAGGTGTTTTCTTATTGATAGAGGGCCGTGGGGGCAGCCTCTGCGTGCCTCCAGGTGATCAAGAGGCAATAATATATTAGGCGCTGAGCAGCAGTATTGTATCCCTCCTGTGAGCAATCGGAGGCATCAGCGCCCCTTAAAACTGTGATGAGCCCCCACGTGTGCGCCACATCGCCTCCGCAAGGTCCTTGAGGGCCGGCCGCACTGCGTGCACCCGCCATTGGGGTCCGTGTTCCACTGCTCAGTAAGCTCTGGGCTAGGTAGTCCGCCTCAGATCAGGATGTTGTATTGTTCGCGGAGCGCCAACGTTTGGCGCGCTCAGACTAGTTGAAGGTTAGTGTAACTCTAAATTATGGATCTGTGTTCCCAGGATCTCCGCCCTGTTAGCATCCCTCAGCCCAGGCACAGGCGACGGCTGTCTTCTCTAGTCCATCGACATCGAGACCCATTACCTAAGGGTCCTCCTGCACACATGCAGCCGTTCCAGCCGCGAGGCTGAGCTACGGTCTGAGCGAGGGCTATGACAAGCGCGAGCTGCGCATACAGCAAGGGTTAAGTCCGCCACACACTGCTCCACTCCTTCCCCACCAACTCCCAGCCTCTTACTTGGGGCCGCGTGCGTGTGTCGTACTGCTTCTAGAGAGCTGCAGCGCCCGTTGTGTTACTTGAGGATTTGTTGCAGGGCCTCACTCGATCACGGCGTCCGGGAGGGTAGACAGCGTTTTCCGTTTTCTGGCAGCCAGTGCACCCCACGGGTCTCGTTCATGCACGTGTTCCGTTGGCTGGTGTCAGTTGCAGCCGTCTTCCCCGCTTTGGCGCCACCAACACCCATATATTGGGCTTAGGCGCGAGCCGCAGTTGCAGGCTCCTCCCACCTGCGGCCTGCAGTCCCTCTGCGTCCCCGCCCACTGGGTGGATCTGCCCGGTTCTATTAGCCGGATCGCTTCAGCGCTGGGTGTCGGCCAATCTCACCATGGCCATATCTTGGCGAATATGGGTCGCAGCTGACCAGGATTTTCGCTGAATGTGCTCAGATGTCTGGGCCGTTGATAAATAAGCTTTCCAGCTTCTCAGGCAGCCTATGAAAGGATAACTTAGCACAGGATGTCTTGGTGGAGCAGGAGCTCCGAAATCAGGCAGCCATTTTCCTCGTGCGCAACAGCGCCCCGTCAGACCTTGTCATCTTTAAACGCAAGTGCAGGGTGGCCGAGAGGAAATGGCACGCTTCATGTACATCCTCTGACAAACTGTCCTGGCGCCTCCTCCAAAGACAATACCGGCTCTCTGTCCTCACCAAGAAGAGAGCTAATATCCAAGCCTGTGCCTCTGCAGCATCTAACAACTCGGCTGAATTGTTTAAAATCTGCAAGGAACTGGCCAATCCTGCCACAGTCTCTACCTCTCCTGTCCCCTCCCAGGCCATCTGCACGGCACTGGCTTCTCACTTCATCTCTAAAACTCAGGACATCCTGTCCTCACCCTCCTCCTCTTTCCTCCCTCCCTCTACTCCCTGCTCTTCCTCTGGCCCTTCTGCAGCCACCTCTCCTCCCTCCTTCTCTGCCTTTCCCCTGTTCTCCGCTGACAAGGTTTCTAGACAAGTCTGATCTATGAAAGTCTCATCCAAACAGGTTCACCCCTGTTCCTCCAAAACCATCAAGGACCACATTGACTCCCTGGCTCCTGCCCTGGCCGACTTCTGCAACCACTCCTTTGCCACTGGAGTCTTCCCATCCCCCTGAAGCACTTCCTTGTGCACCCTCTTAAGAAACCCTCTGCCGACCCCTCCTGCCCGGGTAACTATCGCCCAATCTCCATCACTCCCTTCCTGGGCAAACTCCTAGAAAAGCTGGCCATCTCCCAGCTTAATCTCCACACGGAATCTGTTGGTTGTTTTCATGACCATCAGTCTGGCTTCAGAGCTGACAGAAGCACAGAAACTGCTCTCCTGAACATCCGTGAAGACCTTCTCTCCAACCTTGATTCTAACATCCCATGTCCTCATCTTGCTTGATCTCTCTTCTGCCTTTGACACGGTCAACCATGTCATCCTGCTCAAATGTCTCCGTGATAACCTGGGTATCACCGGTCAGGCCCTGGCATGGCTGACTTCTTTCTTCTCTGACCGACCCTTCCAGGTCCAACTTGGGTCCTTCCTCTCTGCTATCTTTTTCTCTACCTGTGGTTTCCCCCAGGGGTCTAACCTCTCTCGCTGGCTGTTCAACCAATACCTGGCCCTTCTTGCCCACCGCATTGCCGCCCTCTGCCCCAGCTTTCAGTGCTATGCGGATGACACGCAGCTCATTTTCAGGATACCTTCGGCCACCTCTCCTCTGTCTCTCATCACTGACTGTCTGTCTGCAATCCAAGAGTCGTGTGCCGCCAATGACCTCTGCCTTAATGCCAGTAAGACTGAGATTATCCTCATCGCCACACCAACTCCCTCCTTTCCTGTCTCTCTCTGGCTGGCCTCTCTTCCTGTTCCCACCTGCGAGGCTAAAAACCTAGCGGTCATCCTCAACTCCACACTCTCCTTCTCTCCTCACATCTCTGACGTCTCTAAGAAGTAACACTACCAGCTGCACCTCCTCAGAGGTATTCATCCTTTGCTCTGCTTCCCGCAGAAGCTCACTGTCTCCAGAGCTCTGGTTCTCTCTAGGCTGGACTACTGCAACAGCCTCTTTCTAAATCTGCCTTCCTCTACTCTCCGCCCTCTGCAACTCATCCAGAACAGGACTGCGAGACTTGTCCTTGGCCTCAAGCCCAGGGATCGTATCCAGGACTGAAATCTCTGCACTGGATCCCAGTGGCTGCGAGGATTAAGTTCAAAACCCTCTGCATTGTCCACAAGGCCTTCTGGCGTCTGGGGCCTCAATACCTTCAACTCTCTCTTCCTAAATATCTTCCTTCTCAAGCTCTCCGCTCATCTGCCTCCAACTCTCTCAGGGTCAGTCGCTTCGACAAGCAACGAGTTGGCGGCAGATCCCTTGCCTCAGCTGGGACCTCCCTCTGGAACAGTGTCCCTGAAACTTGAGGAGAACCATCTCCAGTTCCGGAAGCACCTCAAAACCTTTCTCTTTGCTTCTGCTTTTTCTCCTCCTCTACCCTGCTGACCTCCTGGCTGAAACTGCACTGGTTACCTGGTCACCCTCTGATCTCAGGCCCAGGTCCCTTCCCCGCCAGTCACACACATCTGCACTGCCTGCCTGGCAACCCCCACACTTCGGACTGTTCCTGTATCCCTACAGTCCCACCACCAGCACTTGACACCTGATTTGTGCACTTACCTTTGCAGTTGCCACCTGCTGGCCGTTACTTTACTTTTGTGATTACTTATTCACTTGTACTGCACTGTCCCTTCCCCCCAATGCCCGCACTTTCACTTCTCCCATCCCACCATCCCACCATCCCATGCGTTTGTGCGATCTGAATGACACCTGGCCTAGTAGGATCGCTGTCTGTCCTCCCTTTGTTCCCCCTCCCTTGCCTCGTCGCAGCTTGAAACACTTGTGTATAGGCGTGTTATAAATGCCATATCATATCACTTGTATCTTATATGTCTGTTAGTCAAGTCTTTGCATATGTCTTGGAAGCCACACTTTTGCTAGTGCCAGAGGGAGGTGCCAAATCCTGAATGGGTCACACTTCTGAGTCTGCAAAACTAAGAAGCACCTGCTTCTGTGCTTTAAAGAGAACTCTTCTGAGCTGATACCATTTTAACGACTGTGGCCATCGTCACGAGTTTGGGTTTAGTGATAAAACATCCTGCATTTTGGAATACTCAAGGTTTTACCATGGAAACAAATCCTTAGTCTCCTGACAAATTCTTCAATTTTGACTACTCTTGGGTGTACCGCCACACAAAAGTGTTACGTGTGGTAATTTCGCATGTACGGAATGGGGTCGTAATGTCCTCCCAAATGGAGAAGGACTAAAGGGTCTTCATGACTCTTGCAGACCTTTCCCATTACCTCAGGCTTACCTCATGTGTACCGGTAAAGGAGTGTCACAGTATTTCTGGGGAAAATACGGTCAAGCTTGTAATGAGGCCCTAGTTCTATGGGTCATGCCAGAATATTTGCATAGCCTTCCAACGCTGCAGGCTTAATCTGGGATCTGGGTCCTCCAATATGCTTACAAATGCAAGTAAATATGGCCTTTTCTTCTATTCCCTCTTTTAAATTCTTCACTCTGTTAGCTTTCTATGAACGATTCTCCAGACCATTCACATTTCAAAACCAGCTCCGCTACGGGGTCCGGTCTCTCGTCTTGCTCTCTGGCCATAATTTGAATAGCAGTTTCTTTTTTTTTAATTCTTTTTTTTTTTTATTCTTTTTTTTAATGTATTACTATTTGGTTAAATACAAACCTTTAGCCAATTATTAATCATATTTATAAACATGATAAAACTAGAGAAAAGATCAAATCAATCACATCAATATTAATAATAGCATAGCGTACATTATGAAATTAAAATTTAATTTTTTTCTTTTATGTTTTTCTACAAAGTTAACATTGAGATTTTCATGCAAAGCCACCTTCCAAACATAATAAGCAGCACACGTCATAACAACAGACTCAGCACTGAGTACTGCACTCCAAAATTGATTCCCTGCTATTGACATAATGTCATGCACAAATTACACTTACACTGAGTTAGAAGGTGGCGTGCAGTTTCGATGTACGCATAATATAGGTGACGCAATCTATGCAAACAAGCCAATTTAATCCAACTCCCTATATGTTCTTACGTAGGGAGTATGTTAAATCGCAGATACACCACAAATCTGTGCAGCTCAACAGGGAGCATTTTTGTCAAATAAGTACAAAGTCGTCCCTGGCTAAATCCCTGCCTGGCATACATCGGATACATAGTTTTCCTAGTTAAGGACTCAATATTAGCCACTATGTCGGCCTTGATGTTTTTTCTTTTTAGAACAAGAGAACAATTGGTTCTGATAGGAGGGATGATTATATTTTTTTGAGACTGTTGTTTACATACACTGAAAGGGATTTAGTATGTCTAAGGGGGGTGTGTTAGATTGTTATGTTTGCTTTGCATTGTGTACTTATTGGAATTTAGTTAACTGATGTGTTTATGCTTCTGCTAAAATCTAAAAACCCTTGTATCATATCGATGTGATTTGTATTTGTTGACATGCTAATAAATAAATGTTTAAAAAAAAAAAAGAACAAGAGAACAATTATGCAGTTCCTGTATTTCGGAGAGATTAATATCAAGATTACCCAAATGCTCAAGGGCGTCCCTTTTCAGCAGTTCAAAAAATACATGAGAGCTTTCCCTTACATAATTGTGCCATAAAGCCGCAGAGATACTCTGTTTTAATCAATGTACTAATTATCTCCATATACAATTTACATTGCTGGTTAAGCCATATTGATCTAATCGATTGAATCCCGAGCTCACAGTGAATGGCCTCAGCCGGGACGGATGAGGGCAACCCTAGTATTGATTGCAATAACCGGGATTCCAACCTGTCAATCCAATTGATCAAATGGGGCGGGAGAATTGAAGAGCCATACAAAATCATTGGAACAATATTCTTACTGTAGATCTCAACCATTCCCTCTATATTGTTACCACCCTTGTTCCAAATAAATTGTCTAATCACGAGCCACTTCTTCATTGTCTTCAGAGTCATGTACTCGGCATACTTATCTAAGGACAGAGAGCTATAAAACGAAACCCCTGGGTATATATACCCATCTACTACTTCCAGTGTCTCCCTGCCGTACCTCCACTGGAATGTACATTTCGGATTTTTCTTTTTGCCTATTATCAGAACCTTGTTTTTTGTACTATTCACAACTAAGTTGCTGGCCTGCACGTACATGGCCAGGGCATCCAAGGATCTCTGTAGACCAATTGGAGTGCGGTCCATAATGACCGTGTCGTCAGCATAGCCAATCCAAGGTACAGGAACTGTGCCAATATGAGGGGGAAAGTTATTAACCCCTTCAATAGAAGGGCCCATATGAGAAACATACAGATTATATAGAAAAGGGGCCAATCCACACCCCTGTTCCAACCCTGTATTGGTTGGGATCTTCTTTGTGAAATCACCCAATTGATTCAGCCGTAGAGACGCTGTAGTGCCGGTGTATAATGCCCTGATAAAGTAAAGCAAGGAGGTATTGATATTCCAACTGACAAGCTTAGCCCAGAGCCGATTACGACAGACAGAATCGAAAGCTTTGAAAAAGTCTACAAAGCAAAAATAGATGTTCCCATAATCAGCATCCGAGCACTTCTTTGTATAATTCTAGTAAAAATGTTAGAACTAACATCTAGCCTAGCCAAAAGTGGATAGTTATCAGTGTTGTTTCGATCCCCCCTTTTAAATACTGGAATCCGAGTAGATTTAAGTCAATTTACAGGGAGTAGCCCTGCATTAAGGATACGTCGGAAGAGGTTAGACAGTGACATAGCCCAAAATTCCAGATCAGCCTTGAACACAAGGTACATGAGCAAATCGGACCCTGGAACTCTGCAACCATTAAGAGATTTAATAATAGAGCAGGCATTTGAGGTTGATCATGTAAGTACTAAGTCCTTGCTATAAACAAATGAGCCAGGCAACTGTCTAATCCCCGGCTTATTAAATAATTCGCAAATGGCTTCCATCCAACGTTCACTACTAATTACATTATTCTCACATTATTCTCACATCCCTTAGATCCATTGGCAAAGGAACGAAATAATGACAAACATTTTCGATCATCATTGCTTCTTAACAATTGAAAAAGGACTTTCCAATCAGCATTATTCCTTGAGATTTGGTGGTTCCTATGCAATTTTGATATGTAGTGCCCTCATGGGCCAGTAAATTATTTTTATTTTCTAGAGTACATGGCTTTGAACGCTTAATCAGCCTGCAGCTTTTTCGATAACATTTTCTCTCCAACTGAACTAAATATAAAAATTGTTAGAGTGGAAGGCTTTCACCCTCATAGGCCTATGAGACAGGTGCAGCTCTTTATTGAGAAAACCCAAGATGCCGGAGATCTCCCAATCATGATTCACAAGGTATCTGGTTATAACTTGTGGACGGGTCATAACACATTTGCTAATCTTTCCCGCGTTTCAGTCATTTAAAACTATTCGGTTCCCTTGGGTTGAGACTGATACAGGGATCTCAATCCTGCTAGACCTGGGCAGAGGTGGAATATTCAAAGACCATCTAAGGGAGGAATGGTCACTGATGGAGTTTCATTCTTATCTTCCCATTCTTGCAACCATGGAAGGTCAAAATGGACTTTGTAACTTGAACCTTCAAGGAATATAACTTGGTCTTTAATGCTGTTCCCCGCATCTCATGACACTTATTGAGGCACTGACGTAGGTTTGGCTTGGTTAGCACGCCATCTTGACCGGTGGATATAGACTTGTAAACATTTGAGTCAAAGATTTCTGTGGTGCAGTGCCAACAACTTTGGATACATTTCTGCTGTGCTTGCTTGGATTGGGTCTTCATCCGGATTTCATGAGATGACCCACCCTGTGTCTTTATGGGTCCCAGTGCTCACAGTGAAAAATGTGGCGGGGTAATTGCTAGTTCATGGAGCAGTTATTTGAAGCCAATTTTAGTATCATTGGCTACTTCAGGACAATGCATGATGGAACCACAGACCTTGGCTGCCCCTCAGCAAGTTAGATCATATTCAAGAAACCACCTAATTCTTTTCGCATTTTTAAGTTAATAAAGTCGGGAAACCAAAATGGTATTAGTGTTTTCTCCTTATGTCATAAACATTTTAATTGCCCCGCTAATAAAAGTGCCTGTAACACAAGTGATATGCTCTGACCATCCCGCTATGCCGATATGTAACTTATGGATTACTTGTTGCTTCATCTAACTTGTAAAGAGGCTCAGGACAGCATGTTTGACTCCTTTTTATTTTGGGCTGCAATGACTGTGGGCCAACATTTGGTATGACCAAAGGCTTGCTTGGCCCAGAGATCAAACCACCTAGTGCCTCAGGAGCGGGAACGTACCAATTGCCAGAACGCTCCAGCACACAATCAGCAAAGAGACTGGCCTATGCTACCTGCCACAATACAAGGATGGTGCAGTGCAGCCTCTCATTACCGCTCCCAGAACCAGCCGAACAGTCACCACCTGCACTGGGGAAAGTTCTGTGCTTCACCTGCATTCCGGTGACTGGAGTTTCAGAGGCACTCCACTCCTCCAGTGCCTCTTCTGCAGCCTGACTAAGGTCTGGACATAACATGCTTTCCGGAGAAGCCTAGACGCCGGGAGACCACTATGGTCGTAACAGGTACAGTATGAGATATTATATGACCCTTGCATCCAAGATTGAAAGAAATTGGGTACTGTGTTAATCGTGTGAAAGAAAAAGAAAAATCATACCTATGGCCACGTTTTTTCTCCCTTTGTTTTAGTCCTTTTTTAGGTTTCCATTTTGAAGATCAACTAGAAGGAACCCAGTGTGGCGAAGGAGAAGAGAATATGGTGCAAGGTACGTGTTCTTCTTTTCTTTTTTTAAAAAAGTGGAGAGACCAGTCAGACAGTCTGGGAGAGCAAGCTAGCAGTGTCACCCATGCAATGTGGGCACACCTCACAGGCAATTACGAAAAAGACTCCACCACACTCAATAACATCTTACAGAGCATCCAAACATACATGGCTCAACATGAACTCTGTCTAAACGTCGATAAAACAGAGTTGCTATTGGTTGGTATCCGAACCTGCCTCAAAGAACTTGACCATAAATACAAAACCCTCACAATATACGGGAATACTATCACCGTCTTGAAAGAGGTCAAGACCTTGGGTGTGTACCTTGATTCATCACTCACACTCGTGAGTCAAGTCAACGCAACAATCTTTATGTCTATTCTTAGGGCCTCATTACACGGATGGCGGTGAACCACGGCGCTATTAGCGCCATGGTTCATGCCGGTAAAATACCGGCACTGCCTTGGTGGAAAGGGGAATTACTGCCCTATTCCAAGGTTGGTGGGGCGGTAATTCCCCCTTCCACCATTGTCCTTCCCCATTCCCATTTTTGCCACATAGGGCTCTATGGGAATGGGGAAGGCGCTAATTACGGTACCGCAAATTGCGGTACCATAATTAGCTCCCTGGTCCCTTTGCGGGTTGGTTTTTACCGCCTGCAAAAAGCAGGCGTTAAATTCCCCAACCCGCGAAGGGACCTCGTAGTAAGGCGGTAAGGGTTCCGCCTACCGTGTAATGAGGCCCTTGTGTATTAAGGATACGATGTATGCAGGGTACAAAGTTGCTTAGCTTCATACAAATAGCTACTACGGGAAGTACTTTGGACTCTCCAGGCCACCTGGTGTCATTCAAACATATCTTTCTGACATCAATTGTGTGGTTTTGGGAATGCGTATAATGGAACACGTAGGAGACACTTAAAACATATCTTGTCATGTAAAATGAACAAACAGTAATGATGTGGAAGCTAGATTTGTGACTCGCTGTGTGCTAGTTCCTGGCTCCCTAGAGGCACCTTCTTCTTGCTAGGTGATGCCCGATAACCAGGACCTACTTTTATCTCCTCTTCATCAAAGCCTTATTTCGACCACTGTTTATACCATAATACCAGTTTTAAAATTGTATAAACGTTGTTTATATAGCGCTAACTCACTCATGGGCCTGAAAGCACTGTAATAACAGTTGATATCATTACCCATTGCGTGGTACTCAATTTATCGACCTCGGAAGGATGAAATGCTAAATTGGCCCTGCCGGGATTCGAACCTGCGTCAGCAGGCTACGCACAGATGTCAGAAACGAGCGCTCAGCTCGCACTGCTATCTGACCGGCCAGAAGTGTGTATGGCAAGCAATATATATATTTTTTAAATTAAATATAATCTGACTATATTCTTCTGTTGTCAAGATGTAAGCATCTTACAATTAAAGAGTTAAGGTTGGAGAACACCGCTTCATTTTCATCATATGGCTTTTATTCGACTATTCGTCATTTGCCAAATACACATAAAAATCACATTTCCATGTAAATTAAATAATAATACGCATCAAATGAATACAGAGCATGGAGTTAAAATAAATATACAACAATTGTAAAACACAATGGAACCAAGTCTTTGCAATATCACAAAGCAGTAATGCTTCCTGTGTTCACATCTGTTGTAATTGTGGTCCACCTGGGCAAAGGCAATGTATATCACAGATACAGGAGACTGAACAAGAGTAGCAGACGGGACAGGACAGGTCTAGACATTTCGCAACTAGTCCATTACAATGTGCAAAACCAGCAATACAAAAAAGTGCAATTCAGAAGTCCATAAACAACATTAGGAAAGGAGGGGTGCAATTCATTAATGGTGTGAGGAACATATAATTCTTCTGTTGGCGGGCACTTAATCGAACTGTGAATTTGTAGCAAAGGCTCTCATTACTTACCAGTCACCTTCATCGCACTGAGGCCTGTGTCTCATCCTTATCATAGGACATGTTCCCGCTCTGGAGTCAATCCTTTCACAGCCTGTAACTTTTAAAACAAGCAAACATTCCTCTCGCCATGAGGGGCACATACTGCCACCACCTTTAGCCCTCCTTATGCACGCTCACTTTGCTATGACCCTACAATGCTGTTAATACTCTGTGTATTGCCTGCAGCTCTGTGCAAAGAAAGCTCCATTATTGGCCACAGTCCAAGCATTCTGTGTGGTCGAGAGGCAGTCATGAATTGGTTCCATGTGCTACTATTTAGTAGGTGAAACATTTTTATTTAAAAACCAAGGGAATGAACTCTCAGCAAGCAATCAATAGCGTATATGCTTTCTACGCACAGCTGTATGATTACGAATGATCAGTCCATCTGGAATTACTAGATACCATCTGAATACATTGTTATTTTCTTTGCACGATTTCTCCTTTTGACAGCATCTTCTTTGCAGGCAGAGCTTATATCGTAAAAAGTCGTATATTTATATCAAATGCCTGAGACAGCAGACCCTTGCTGGGGCTGCCTATCGAGTTATTTGTGGCCTGGAAGTGTGAGGCTGGCTGTCCAGCTCCTGGATGTGTGCCCCAGATCTGCAAAAGGCCGTGGGTGGGTCTTTGAATCGCCGAAGTCCGCTGGGCAAGCGAGAGAGAGCGTCTCCCCACCCCCCGCCCCGCTTGTTGGGGGTCTGTGGCTGTGTTCCCTCACTTATCCTGTCTGGGGTCGCAAGGAAATGGGGGAGTGAGAATCAGTCATTGCTGTCTAGTCTGAGGAGAGAGAAACAGAGCCGCGAGCTCGGCACATAGTGTGTCAGGTGCTGTGCCACGCGACAGAGCGGCAGCCTGAGGTCAGAGGGCAGACGTGGGCCATGAACTTCTTGGAGCACCTCATGGTACGGTAGGCCGCATTGCACTATAGGTGTAAAAATAGAAAAAGGACTTTGAAGTTACCGGTCACAGGAGCGGCCATCTTGGTATGGTTTCCTGAGTAGTCCTAAACAGAGGGACTGGCATTATATGCAGAGTTTATTTGATTGCCCTAAAAAACTAAAGTTAATGTTTGGGACCTTAAGGGAAAACAGGTAGGGAATAATATACGAGTAGACTTCACAGAACTGGACGAAATACAGATACATAACTTAAGTATCCAACAGTGTATGTCTGGGGCAAGCAGCAAGGCCATTTCCTCAATTCAAATCATCACCCTGCCGATGGTGAATTATTAAAGTGCTATAATTGAGCAGCTTTAAAGCCAAGATAGGTGGTACAGCTAATGTCAAGCAGCACAGTTTGAGGAGTACACATGCCAACCCTCCCGATTTAGGCGGGAGACTCCCGATGTTTGAGTGAAAAATACTGCTATTTTTCACGTTCTCTCGCCTAAAATAATTATTTCACCCAATGCATTTCCATAGGGAAATTGTTGTTTCCCGATTCCTCGGAAGAAATCTCCCTCCTAGGTGCGTCGGAATGTTGGCATGTATACACATCCATACATGCCAACCCTCCCGATTTAGGCGGGAGACTCCCGATTTTTACGTGAAAAATAATGCTATTTTTCACGTTCTCCCGCCTAAAATATATTTTTGCCCAATGCATTCCAATGAAAAAATCCTTGGCTCCCCATTTTTCTAACGTAATCTCCCACAGAGGTGGGTTGAAATCATAGCTCTCAACCATTTGTGTCGTAAAGGTGAGTGCAATCAATGAATGGGTGTGCAGGAGGCTTGGTGGGTGAGTCAGCCCTTTACAAGGCAGGTGACACCCGCCAAAAGCGTGTGAGTTGAGACCTATGGTTGAAATGCTGGCACGTATGGCACATCAGACAAAATATTGCAGGGATTGATCATCTAAAGAGTGGTGCAGTAAGGAGTGCCTCTAACATAGCTCTCAACCATTTGTGTCGCAAAGGCGGGTGAAAACACCCGATTTTGTTTTTGGCGGGTGAGAGCCCATTGAAACGAATGGGCGTGCAGGAGGCTTGGCGGGTGAGTCAGCTGTTTACAATGCAGATGGCACCCGCCAAAAATCGTGAGAGTTGAGAGCTATGCCTCTACTCACAAACTACAAATGCACATTCTAAATGGCAACAAACAATTGAACAATAAGATGGACCCAACCACAGTGTTAGCGTGATCAGGCAGGATATGGATAACCCTATGAAGAGAATGACTGCGGCAGAGAAGACTGTCCACGCGGAAAGATACGCGGATAAACAAATTCACACTGCTGGGAGACCAACTCCGTTGGTGACGGTGCGCGGTATGAATACCTTTACCATTAACATTAACACGGTTATCACATTAATAATTGACTTAATGAGATTTGCAGCAAACGCGCCCTTATTTCGAGGATAGGTTGCTGAGGAAGAATGTACAAATGCTTGGTCTGGCAGAGGGATCGCAGACAAATCCGAGTGATTTGCCCACGGCTGAAATTACTGCGGGCAAATTGTTCGCATGAGAAAGGTGCGATCTAGCCTTTCTCATGCGAACACACTTACATGCTACGGAGACTGCAGGGGTGTCCCCCGCAACACCCACTCACTATACTGTAAAGCATTATAGGTAAGTATAAAAATAAAAGACTGCAGGGGCTGCGGGGGTGTGCCCCGCAACACCCGCTCACTATACCACACAGTATAGTGAACGGCGTGTTGCGTGGGACACCCACAGAGCCCCCGCAGTCTTTTTTTATTTATACTTACCTATAATGCTACCACCAAAGGTTCAAACTTTTGGTATTCGAACCTTTAGGACTTTTTGACCACGCAAACTTTTGCATGCGGTCAAAACGTCCTAAACCATCGCAGACTATGCTGATAGAAATGTATTCCATAATTAATAGAAGACAGCAGTGTAGAAAACTCACCAAACACCCACGAAGCCACCGATCCTGAGAATTCTGACAAGAGAAATGATCCGACTCGGGCTGTTGTACTGTATGGACATAGTATGGATCTTAATGGTGGTTAAGAACAAGGCTGAAATTAAGTATCAGTAGGCTAGAATTCTATATACTATAACGTACCGATAGAGAGGCCTTCCTTAGTTTATGGAGCGGATGCTGCAAGAAAAAAAACATCAAATAGGTCCTGCTGCCTCCAGCCAGGCTGAGAAAAGTACTTCTTCATGGATACACAGTCAGCTTTATACTACGCAGAGACTTGCCGAGTAACTCTCATTGATGTCTGTTTGTTTTTAGTTGCACTCTGGGATCATGTGAAGCCAATACATTATGACACAACTGTTCCAATACGAATTTGACTGTTTCCTTATACAGTTTGAGGGGTAAACGTTTTTATAAGAGCTACTCTTGGTGAAGGTCGTATATGGCTAGCTGTAACACATGGTTTTGTAATATGGCATTGGCCTTGCCTACCCAATCGTTGCGTGCACCGGGAGGATAGCTCAGGGGCAACGTGCTCCCCTTGGAAGCAAGACGACACAGAGCACCATAGGTTCGATCCCCGGGTCCGCGCATAGCAACCTCTGGGTATTAAGCGCGTTATAAATAACCTATCATATCACGTGATAGGATAGAAGGTTGCCTTTACTTGGCTGATGCTGCCTTTGCACATGTGGGCACTGGTCTTTGTTTTGGGAGGTGAATACGAATTGGCTTGAGGCGGGATGTGTAGTGAGCATTAACTTAAATATCCAAAGAGCGCTATAATTAGACCTCCAGCTATGGTTACCAGATCATGCAAAGGGGCTCTATGTTGTACAGTGCTTGCAGGGTATGAGGTTCATATGTTGCTATTATGTCTATCACCCCAATGTGTCAAGGCAAACACTCGTGTTACTGCAATGTTTTAATCTAGGTTTTCCACTCTTCATGCACACAGCATCCACACTGTCAGTGTGTCAGCCTGACTAGTAACATCAAATGTTGAAAAAGACACAATTCAGATAGTATAAGGCATAACCAAAATATCTAATGATTGCCTTCTTTTTCATGCTTCCTCATTAAGTAGTAGCAGTCCTCAGACATGTTTCAGCTCACACCATAGTACTGAGCTCACTTTATTTGGGTGGAATACAGCTGTCTCTGTGTGCAAAAGAAAATGTGCAACATAAATTACTACTAGTATAGATAATCCCTGACATTAAAGCACTCAAGTGAAACTGACTAACATGCGTTCAGTGCCTTCCCTCTATGTTAGCGATCCAGCGTACTGGGGCAACCATTTTGAAATTAGTTACCGTGGAGTTCTGTGTTGATATATGACAGGTTATTTATAACGTGCTTAATACCCAGAGGTTTCTAAGCGTGGACCCGGAGATTGAACCTATGGTGCTCCGTGGCGTCTTGCTTCCAAGGGGAGCACGTTGCCCCTGAGCTATCCTCCCGAGACATGATACCCTCCCGAGACATCCTTCCGAGACAATACTAATAACATGATTCAAATACTGTAGGGTTTTGCCAAGTTGGAGTGGAATCCTTAGGGGTACCCTCAAATTCATAGGTCATGCATTACTTCAAAAAACCTCTGCAACCTCCTGGCTACTCTAGAAACTTTTAACCAGCAAAGGAGGATACCGGATGTTATAGTGGCATGATTATACCTGGGATATAATACAGTCAATTACACACTAAAGGGAGATCTTAACAGGGAATTTTCAGGGAATCAACGCTGTAATTAAGAGGCAGCAGATTGTTCAATTCTTCAATAGGAACACATTAGTATGGCCTTGCTGCAAGATACCCCAGGCCCATTACAACCCTGATTTATATAAAGCGAAGGCTAAATGCACGGGAACCAGAGTACGGATCTTCTTTATGTCTTTCTATTCTTTCAAAGTACAACCTCGCTGACTTTCAGAGCAGGCAGAAACTCCTCTACTTCACTAAGAAGCCACAAACTTGGGCTTATGTTAAAAAAGATTGCAGTGGTTTACACTTTATTCCATTGTATTTAGTTGCCTTCTCACTGTGCGTGCAAGCAGCTTCTCTCTTCTTCCAAGTGCATGGAACTCCTGCTTTTTTTAGTGTCCACAGTGCTCACATGCAAGCAGGGCAGTGGGGGAGGGGGCACCCTCAGGTACCTGCAGTCGCCAATGGCAGGGGGTATCTTTAGCGGTACACATGGAAAAAATATCTTCATAGGCACTTTGTAGAAGATTGAAATTACTAAGGGACAATGGGCGAGTCTTCCTTTCAATGCTTATTTTAAACGATACCATGATAGGCAGATGTTTCAAGTGTTTGTGGATTCTTAGGGCTCGTTAAAGGTATTTAGTACAGAGGGCCAGGGTCTGGGGAGCCTGGGGGATCCTCCGTGTACTGTCTCTGGAGCTGAGATCAATCAGCAAGGGGGGGTTCCCAGGCCTTATTGTCTGGCCACTCTCACCTGTGAGCCAGTGACATGGGACTGTGGCGTTGACAGGGACTGACATGATGCCATTCTTTTTTCGTAAATTTTGAGGAGAAATAATACTAACACTGTCTGAAGGCAACGTAATCATTTGGTATCAATTGGTTCTGTTTTGTACGTAGGTGTAGTACTTATTGTTTCACATTCTATCAATTTCAGAATAGTCTGCATCTTACTGCTAACATCTTGAGGAATAAGTCGCCAAAATCCTTTAGACTGAAAATGGTTGATCCAATTATATTAAGTGGGTCTAACTTATACTTGAAAATCCTCTACTCCATGAATTGGTTCCATGCTAGTGATGTATTTTTGCCTATTTCGTATATATGTTTCTTGTGTATGTTTGTGATGCTATATCTGATTAATTAGATTTTTGTATGCATATTTTGTCTATAGGATTTACAATTGTATCTAGGTATTACTTTTGTTGTGACTGTATATATATATATATATATATATAAGACAGAGATATCAGTAAGGTAATTGGAACTCACCCCTTAGGTAACAAGTGTGCCAAGACAGTAGCATTGTGAGATGTTCCCATGTTCTGCCTAAAGCCCACTTGAAAACGTGACAAAACAGCAGATTGATTCAATGTTCTATTCAAATCTCTTAAAAGAAGTAACGCAAAGACCTTGCTCACCGAATCAATCAAAGTTATCAGTGTATAGTTATTAGGGCCAACAGAGACCCATTTCTTATAGATCGGTATAACAATTGACTGAGACCAAGATGGAGGCATAGTATGAATTCGAAATATATCATCAAAAGTAGGGCTTTAGAAATCGCAACCATAGGAAAAAGTCTTTTTCAATATGAAAGGTGAAGTCTGTTCGGACTGGGGGCCTTAGATAGTTTTCATTTTGTAGAAGCCCATGTAAGATCTTTGTAATTCCATGGGCAAGCCCCCAGCATAATAGGGCCATCTGTAGGGTTCTGGGACTCCAAAACAACAGTGGGTAAATTACATTTCTTAGTAAAGAAACGAACCCACGTCGATTCCGATATAGCACACCCCGTTGTATGCTTCATACATCCCGAGATATTATTAATACATGCCCAAAATTGTCTGCTACTAGAAGTTATTAGAAGTCTCAGCATTAATTGGTTGTCTCTTATAGACATATCACGCTTTATAGATTTTACAACATTGTTGCGACGTTGACAAAAACGCTTTTTTGCATTTTGGTATTCAGCCAATTCAAGGCCCCTCACCCCTTAAGATCTTAATGTTTTTACATTTTTCACACATCGAGGATGCAATTCTTGTGTCGAAATAATGGGGATAACTCTTCTGGTGGATACATCGTAGTCAAAAGACAAACTCTTAAGACATTTGACAATGGTCACGTCGAGAGGGTCAGACCCCACTCGATCCACATAATAGTCTATGTCTCGTATCTCATCGACATAGTATGTGTCGAGTGAGAGCCCAACTCTCTCATGCAAAGCATCCATAAACATTTTACACATTATGTTGTCCCACCTAAAAGTTAGGCCACTTCTATCAAGAATTGCTGGGAACATGGCCAGACTGAGCTCATGAGTAAAGGAGGCTTAATTGCAGAATGAAATGAATAATCAAGTGATTGCCCATAAGTGGGCAGTGAAAACACACATTTCCCACTTGTAGATTTAAAATGAGAGGAAACAAAAAAGTGATCAAGCCAAGATGTTTTCGTAACCCTGGGTACAGTGCAGATATGAGGTGAACTATGCACAGGTACATCAACTTGTAACAGATCCTAACCAGACATAAAATAATCCCAGTTGCGCGCCTCCTGAGACTAATTTGCGTATGGTGAGGAATGCATGTGGTATTATTATATTTAAAGACTTCGACACAATTAGCATTAAAATCACCCCAACTATTATCGCATGATCGTGACCCTCCAATAGCCAGGTCTCAAATACATTCTTCAAAATCAGTAGACATGAGTTAATGGATTGATTTTCCAGATTCAATATTCATTAACAAGAAGAAATTCTTGGTTTGGTTCCCTAATACTGATCCGAACCGCCAGAACTCCCTCTGACGCATACCAAAGTTCTGACATTAAATTTAGTGTAATATCGATAGCTACAGCCAAACCTCCACTCCCTCGACGCAAGTCAACTGGAGTGGCTGTTAGGGTATAGGTTTGATATCCCCTTAAATCGATATTGGTGGTTGACAACGTTTCCTGGAGAGGAAAAAAAGGATGCTGAAGCTTCTCAGGCACATAGAGCCAGTCCACATTCTATTCAAGTTTGTCAACCCACAAGCATTCCATGATAGAACCCTAATTGTATCAAGATTAGGGTTGATACAGAACTTGTCTAAGAGCAGCAAACGTTTGAAGGGCCGGTGCTATCCAGGACCAATTCTGGCCCTCTTTAGAGAAAGAAATAGATTGTGTATATGGCAAGCAATGTGATGAAGAGCTTGTCTCGATTGAATTAACAGATTCAGATGGCTTTTGTTCTGGGATGGGAACAACAAGAAAAGTTTGGCTTCCTCTAGTGATTTACCTTTAAAAAATTGTCATAGCCCAAAGAATGCAAATTGCCCCGCTGGATCCAAACCATATTTGCAACAGTCTGAGAATGAAAATGAGATACCATACAATTTTTGTTCTGTAAAGAAAGTGAAATTAAGGGTTCCATGTGTTAATTCCGCCGCAAAGATATCCCCATGCAAAAATATTGCCTATGGCGAACCAAACAGCCATATCCATGGTGATATTTTTGTTGGGGATATTATGTAGTGATACCAAATTAAGTCTATACCCTCCAAGTGTAAAGCTCTGAAGGGGGGGGGTGTGGTCTGTTTGAATACATCTAAAATCCTAGACCTATTCAATCTTATCAAACCATGTACTTGTGTACTAGTTTCCCACCCTACATCTTCGAGGAGTAGGATTCATTCTGATCAACCGACTGCATCTGAAGGTGTGCAGTCGGCTGGGTCATGGAGGAACGCTCTAAAGACATTGATTAGTGTGAGAAAGAGTGTACAAATCAGCTGTAAGTTTAACCAACTGACCCATAGTTGTGGGCATTGGACTGGTAGAATGTTCAACAGTTGTAATAACACTGTCGGAAGAGGTATTAATACTTCCTGACTTGTGATTCCCAGTCCCTGACACATGCTTATCTATCATTTGAAGATTTGTTGTCAAAAGATCCTTAGGTGCCAAATTTTGCCTATTTAGATTTATAACGCTATCTGATAAAGGGAGGTGCCTTAGAAATGTTAAAGAAGAATAACGAGATTTATGTTTCGTTATAGGCTGGCTTTTCATTTTCTTCCTCTTCGGGTTGTTCTTCCTTTATTATTAGGAGGTCAATTTTGCAGAGAAAGAAACAAAAGCTCTTCTACTTGTCCAGTGGCCTCATGAACTCTTATAGGGGCATTGGGAGAGTCAAACAAAACCGGAGAAACACTCAGTCGTGTAATAGACTCCACCAAAGGTGTAGATGTATTAGGTGTCAGACCAGCTGCTGGTTGATGCCAATCTTGTGGCTCACTCTGTCCATCCTCCATAGGTTTATTACCATTCGACATTAAGTCAGGTTCCAAATCAGCAAAGAAAGGTTGAGCCATAAAAACTGTTTTTGCACCAGATTTGTATCCAGAACCAAAAGCGTGTCTGCATTGGCTACGACAATGTCCTTTATATTGTCGTCTTAAGAGAGATTCCAGAACCAGGCGCAGGGCTGATATAGAAACTGGGCCAAGCAAGTCAATCGCAGGTAGTAAATCCATTTGTTTCCTAAGATGAATGTTTTTTGGCATGTGGAAGTCCACGTTGTGTTGTCTTAAATTATATATGGCTGCACAATCAGTACCTCAGATGTTCCTTGGGGCAGTGGATATACCCACCATAGAAGGACTGGGATCATCCCTAGCCATTTGAGAGAGTTCCATGTCCCTACAAATTCTTTAAAATGATTTGTCAAGAACAATGGAGTCCTCCAGGCATGTTTAAGGGAGAGATTGTGTAGATGTTATAACTCTCTTGGTTTTAGACTTTACACTGCCCAATACCTCTCTCGACCTGGTTTGAGTAAGTGGGCTACAATTTTCCGAGCTATTCACTAAAGAATCCTCAGAACGGAGCACTTGAGCATACGTGCGAGTCAATGGGGTTGAATCGGACACAATTGTCAAATAGACGGATGACTGCACGGTTTTGTCCGTTGCCAATGCAGACAAATTTTGTAAGGATGGCAGTGCGACTAAAACCCCCTGGACCTGACTCAGCCTTTGTCTTGGAACAAATGAAGTCTGTGGGTCAATTATTGGTGGCATTAATGATTACGGCACAGATGGTGAGAGATCAGATTTACCCATATTTACGCGATCAGCCACACAGGTCTTACTGGGGAAGGCCACTGCCATGAATCGGCTATGATCTAGCTTCACACAACAGTCCTCCGATGACCACGGATCACCGGGGAAGACAATAGCGTGCACCCCAAAGAGAAGAGATTTGTGAAATCAAATGAAAGAGCAGGTTCATCTCACTGACTTTCACGTGTGTTGCGAGTCAAGAATAAAGGTGTAAGAAAGAGTTATTCTCACTCGCCAACTCCCAAACTGCCAAACTGTCGATTCACTTCCTCATCGCGCGCACATTCGCCCGCACATTTGCGCTGTGATGGAGATTACATGGGAGGTTCCAGGATAGTCCGGCCTAGCTCGGAGCTCCCAGGCTGGATTAGTCGATTGCAGAGTCCGTCAAATAACACAAGCCGCTCTCACAAAATTAGAATAGAGTCCACTGCCAAAGTGTTGATTCACTTCCCTTTACTTCTTCATTCGCATGCGCATTCGCGCTGTGATGGAGATTATATAGGATGTGCCAGGCTAGTCTGGCCGAGCTCCGAGTTAGCAGGCTCGATTAGTCGATTGCAGAGTACATCAAAGAACACCAGCTGCTCTCACAAAAATAGAACAGAGTCCACTGCCAAACTGTGGATTCACCTTTCACATCCTCATTCGTGTCTAAACTTATACCACAACATTAAAATGAATCTACAATTCAGGATGAAGTGCTTCTAAATCCTTAATTATTTTAAAAGGGTTTAATTTCTACTGACATTTTCCCCAGTGTGTGGGGTAGTGGCAATGAGATATTCAATGTTCCACTGCACCCCCCCTTCACATGTTCGGTTGGCTTTCCCTCTCCACCTATCAAGGGTAAGATCTGTGCTATGGAGGGAGTTGTTTCCAGTCACCTGCAAGAGAAATTAAGTGCGAAAAATACAAGTACCAGAATCCTTAGAGACACTATAGTCAATTAACCTGCTACACCTGAAAAGGAAATGAAGAAATGCCTGAAAAGGTAAAGAAACACAGCCTCCCTGAAGATTTATGGAGTCATGAAAACGTGCATTTGGAGGAGAAGTCAATGCAGGAAAACTTGACTGGCAACAGAGTGCGCGTCTTGTCACTAATTCTTAACTACCTGCCCTAACTTGACCCTTATTATGCTGTATACCGGCGGTCTCCAACCTTTACGTTGGCAAGAGCTATTTGGAGTTAATGGGCAATTGGCGAGAGCTACTGGGGTGCTGATGTCCACGAGTATGAGAATTTCTACAGAAATTATTTCAGGCGGGTTATTTGCTCTTTATGTGAAAATAGGAATAACATGTATTTACCATGATATTAACAAATTCAACAACATTTTTATTTCATTATTACTTATTAGTAGATGCCACCTAACAATCGTCAAGCATATAAGTATGCAGGAACCCAATCGCAATATTCAATCTGAAGGCTGACACAGCATGCTATCCACCAGTGCTCAGTAATCTGGTGTGTAGATTGATACAGCAACAGCACTCAGATGCTGCCAGGCAGGATTAACGGTTTGATTTCAGGAAGTTCATGTCTGAAAAGGCCAGATTTGCAGACAAAGGGAATCACATTAGCTGAGTAATACAGATACCCATGCTAGTCACAGTGTTTGCACCCAACTTCACACCTGACATGGCAAACATACATTCAGGACAGTTTTTAACATGTCTTACAACAGACTCGTGAGTCATTGCACCCTTCACTATTGCACCATCTGTAAAGGTACATTTATTTTTCCTGAAATGAATAGCAACTTTGGAGGATGCCTATGTAACAGTGCTTGCATTGCAGAATTTAGCTCACCTACCTTTTAAGGTTGCAGGCAGCTTCCTTTTGGAATTCCTTTTCATGATTTCAAATATGCTGATGCCCCTGTTAAAGACAACTATCAAGTTTGTTATGATGGGAGACTTCAACCTCTGGCTGAATGATGACACTGCTCTGTTAGCCAATGAATTGGAAGACTCTCTTGCGAACCTTGGGTTCATCCAACAAATTAAGAAGACAACACAGAGGGTCTGTCCCATACATTAGTGTGGCTCCTGTGCAATGCTGTCTACCCACAATGCACAGCACTCTGCTGCTCTAGAGCTAGATCTTTGCTTTAAACAATACAATAAATACAGTGAGAAGGGCTTGACACCAACTGGATTCCTCACTGATCCCTCTTACAATGTTAATGTTGAAACAGCAATGGCACTTCACCTGCCTCCCATTTGGACTATATTCAACACCCTGATGTGTTGCCAAACTTTTAAAACAAGTCACAACTTTGTTTTAAAAAACTGTAAAAATGTTAGTAGGCCTGGGTTTTTAGTTGGGCGAATCAAACCAGCACTTCCTCAAATGCACGAACAGTCTGCATACTTGGCAAGGCCTTCATCAAATTTACCTTGT
The DNA here is from genome assembly GCF_040938575.1 of Ambystoma mexicanum. Classification (NCBI taxonomy): domain Eukaryota; kingdom Metazoa; phylum Chordata; class Amphibia; order Caudata; family Ambystomatidae; genus Ambystoma; species Ambystoma mexicanum. The sequence goes on from NC_090936.1 coordinate 77,595,898, forward strand.
TTCAGATGGTCTTAGAAAACCTCGTTACAATCCTATTCCTCTGAAGTTGACATTGGCATCCCAGAGATCCCTTATAAACAGTGGGTCAGCAGAGGGCCTTAACCATTGTTACCAAGATGTCTGCATCGCTTCCAACATTCCAGTCTCAAGCTGCGTGTCTCCGCTAGCCAACATTCCACCAAGGCAAGGTTCTGAGAACATCCTCCAACAAGCTTCTTTTGTTTCTCTCCTGTTTGATCAGGTTTCTGTGATTTTGACACATAATTGATATTGATATTTTATTTCTATCGCGCTCGTACACAAGTGTTTCGGAGCGCGACAAGGCAAGGGAGGGGAACAGGGGAGAACAAAACAGCGATCGTACCAGGCCCAGAGACATTGAGAATGCGCAAGAGCATGGGAGAAGGGGAGGGGGAAAAGTGCATTTAAGGGGGGAGAAGTAGAAAGTGCCAAGCAGAGGAGAAACAGATAAATAATAATAAATAAATAATAAAGGCAACAAACAGTGGTAGTGCAGCCAGCAATTTGCAAGTGCTAGGTTTAAGTATGTAATGCCATTACTGCACTTGGGGGAGGGCAGTAAAGGTGGCTAAAGTCCATTGCTGTCATTGTGCACCCTCAGCCAAGCCAATAATTTCAACGGCCAAGAAGGAAGTGTTGGGCACTTAAAACCACAAAGACCTTGAGTGAGTCCTTTCTGGATATCCAGAAAGCAGAGTCCAATCGAGAGCGAGAAGGAACCATGGTTGTTTTTGTTCCTTTGAATTCCAACTAAGTGACCTCAGTTAAACCCTTTAGTTTTCAGTTTGCACAATATAAACCCTTGCACCTTAAAAGGATTCACTGGTCTGTTCAACTCTTGGCCATGACAGTGGCACAATGAATGATTGCAAGTAATAGCAGGGAGGGGGGAATGAATAATGACATAAATGGTGTGTTGGATTGAACCCATAACTGTTCACTTCCGGGGCTGCTATTCGAACTCCTCGTCCAACCACGATCTTTCAATCAAGCCTGCCTGAACGCTGGTATGCCCGAGTCTCATGTTATGGCCATGGCTGCCCCGCCTGCCTTTGCCGATGGCCCTCCTGGGGCCGCTGTTCAACTCTCTGAAATTAAAAGGTAGGCGACACAGTGTGGGGGCGAGGGCAGATGGACGTCAGCTAGATTCCCATTTAGGGAACGTGTTTATTTATACTCTACCAAAGTGCAAGAGTCGTGCAAACCATAAAATAAAGTTCCCATCTAGCAGAGAGGCCTGTGCAAACCATAAAATAAAGTTCCCATCTAGCGGAGAGAGCTGTGCAAACCATAAAATAGAGTTCCCATCTAACGGAGAGGCCTGTGTAAACCATAAAATAAAGTTACCATCTAGCGGTGAGGCCTGTGCAAACCATAAAATAAAGTTCCCATCTAGCGGAGAGGCCTGTGCAAACCATAAAATAAAGTTCCCAAATAGCGGCGAGGCCTGTGCAAACCATAAAATAAAGTTCCCATCTAGTGGCAAGGCCTGTGCGAAAGTTCCCATCTAGTGGAGAGGCCTGTGCAAACCAAAATATAAAGTTCCCATCTAGTGGCGAGGACTGTGCAAACCATAAAATAAAGTTCCCATCTAGTGGAGAGGCCTGTGCAAACCATAAAATAAAGTTCCCATCTAGAGGAGGGGCCTGTGCAAACCAAAATATAAAGTTCCCATCTAGTGGCGAGGACTGTGCAAACCATAAAATAAAGTTCCCATCTAGTGGAGAGGCCTGTGCAAACCATAAAATAAAGTTCCCATCTAGAGGAGGGGCCTGTGCAAACCATAAAATAAAGTTCCCATCTAGTGGCGAGGCCTGTGCAAACCATAAAATAAAATTCCCATCTAGTGGAGAGGCCTGTGCAAACCATAAAATAAAGTTCCCATCTAGTGGCCAGGCCTGTGCGAAAGTTCCCATCTAGTGAAGAGGCCTGTGCAAACCAAAATATAAAGTTCCCATCTAGTGGCGAGGACTGTGCAAACCATAAAATAAAGTTCCCATCTAGTGGAGAGGCCTGTGCAAACCATAAAATAAAGTTCCCATCTAGAGGAGGGGCCTGTGCAAACCATAAAATAAAGTTCCCATCTAGTGGCGAGGCCTGTGCAAACCATAAAATAAAATTCCCATCTAGTGGAGAGGCCTGTGCAAACCATAAAATAAAGTTCCCATCTAGTGGCCAGGCCTGTGCGAAAGTTCCCATCTAGTGGAGAGGCCTGTGCAAACCATAAAATAAAGTTCCCATCTAGTGGCCAGGCCTGTGTGAAAGTTCCCATCTAGTGAAGAGGCCTGTGCAAACCAAAATATAAAGTTCCCATCTAGTGGCGAGGACTGTGCAAACCATAAAATAAAGTTCCCATCTAGTGGAGAGGCCTGTGCAAACCATAAAATAAAGTTCCCATCTAGAGGAGGGGCCTGTGCAAACCATAAAATAAAGTTCCCATCTAGTGGCGAGGCCTGTGCAAACCATAAAATAAAATTCCCATCTAGTGGAGAGGCCTGTGCAAACTATAAAATAAAGTTCCCATCTAACGGAGAGGCCTGTGTAAACCATAAAATAAAGTTCCCATCTAGCGGTGAGGCCTGTGCAAACCATAAAATAAAGTTCCCATCTAGCGGAGAGGCCTGTGCAAACCATAAAATAAAGTTCCCATCTAGCGGCGAGGCCTGTGCAAACCATAAAATAAAGTTCCCATCTAGTGGCAAGGCCTGTGCGAAAGTTCCCATCTAGTGGAGAGGCCTGTGCAAACCAAAATATAAAGTTCCCATCTAGTGGCGAGGACTGTGGAAACCATAAAATAAAGTTCCCATCTAGTGGAGAGGCCTGTGCAAACCATAAAATAAAGTTCCCATCTAGAGGAGGGGCCTGTGCAAACCATAAAATAAAGTTCCCATCTAGTGGCGAGGCCTATGCAAACGATAAAATAAAATTCCCATCTAGTGGAGAGGCCTGTGCGAAAGTTCCGATCTAGTGGAGAGGGCTGTGCAAACCATAAAATAAAGTTCCCATCTAGTGGCCAGGCCTGTGCGAAAGTTCCCATCTAGTGAAGAGGCCTGTGCAAACCAAAATATAAAGTTCCCATCTAGTGGCGAGGACTGTGCAAACCATAAAATAAAGTTCCCATCTAGTGGAGAGGCCTGTGCAAACCATAAAATAAAGTTCCCATCTAGAGGAGGGGCCTGTGCAAACCATAAAATAAAGTTCCCATCTAGTGGGGAGGCCTGTGCAAACCATAAAATAAAGTTCCCATCTAGAGGAGGGGCCTGTGCAAACCATAAAATAAAGTTCCCATCTAGTGGAGAGGCCTGAGCAAACCATAAAATAAAGTTCCCATCTAGTGGAGAGGCCTGTGCAAACCATAAAATAAAGTTCCCATCTAGTGGGGAGGCCTGTGCAAACCATAAAATAAAGTTCCCATCTAGAGGAGGGGCCTGTGCAAACCATAAAATAAAGTTCCCATCTAGTGGAGAGGCCTGAGCAAACCATAAAATAAAGTTCCCATCTAGTGGAGAGGCCTGTGCAAACCATAAAATAAAGTTCCCATCTAGTGGGGAGGCCTGTGCAAACCATAAAATAAAGTTCCCATCTAGAGGAGGGGCCTGTGCAAACCATAAAATAAAGTTCCCATCTAGTGGAGAGGCCTGTGCAAACCATAAAATAAAGTTCCCATCTAGTGGCGAGGCCTGTTCAAAGAAAGAATGTAGGTCTACACATTCAGCTGATCACTTTGAAATGTACAACGTTCATTCATCAGCAATTTTTTTTCCACTGAGTTTTTTGCCGCCCATTGTGGGTTGAAAAAAGTAATAAAAACCTATGGGGGGGGGTGCGGTTAAAGGGATATAAGGGTTTAGGGGTGTCTGGGGAATAGGTAGTGCACAATTGGGAAGGGGGAATTTGGGGGAAACCCCCGCAAATAAAATAAAAAGTCTAGGGCCTCATTGCGACCCTGGCGGTCCCGTAATGAACGGTGCCGGTATGGGACCGGCACCGTTCATTACGGGATGCCCTATTACGAGGTTACCTTGCGGGAACCGCTCAGAATGTCTGGTAAAACCAGACATTTTGCAGCATTCATGCTTTAACAAAATTAGTTTCAGGTAGCTAACAAACTGACAGAATAGTATTTCTATTGTGCCTCTGGATTTATGTATTTATTTGCATTTTTAAAGCTCTCACATAACCCGCAGGCATCGAGGCGCTGTTACAGGAATTGTGTTTTTTGTTGCGTAATGGTTTTTATTGTCTTAGTTGCGTATTTATAAGGCGCTTTAATACCCAGAGGTTTCTAAGTGCGACACGGGAATCGAACCTGTGTTGCTTCGTGCCTTCTTGCTTCCAAGGCGAATACGTTGCTGCTGAGCTATCCTCCCGGAATCGAAAACAATCCCTCACGAAGGGAGTTCCTTTTTATAAATCTTGCGTGGGGCTTGAGACCACTGCTTCTGCGGGCATCAGGGATTAGGCCAAACGCAATAAGTGGCATGTGAGTGAAATACTTTCTTTTGTGGCTTTAAAGCAGCATTTCATGAGCTTTGCGGCACATTTAAAAATAACATGTTGCACTTTTCTTGTTGCAAGCACAAAATCGCTATAAGGTGCATGGTCTGGATAATGGTGCACCAGTGTTCATAGTGGACAGGGCATGCAGTGCCGGCACTTCGACCCCTGTTGAATGTGGAGACCCCTCGTGGTGAAATGAAAAACAGCACCTGTGACTGGTCTCTGTAAGAGAGGGACGTCATACGTGGTGAGAAGGATGGGGAGGAGTTCAGGGAAGAGGAGTTAGTACGCAGTTAGTTTTCAATAAAGTGATACGTTATCCAAATTCTCTGGTGCCGCGTCCTTTCATCATTCTTATTATTATTATGAACGGTGTAACAACTGGCGACGAGGCTGTCTCCAGCGGACCGGAGTCCTTTGCAGCTGGCGGGTGATCCCACCACGCCACTCATCCTTTCGGCGGGCTGCTGCGTGGCAGAAGACGAGGTGTCCTCCCTGCCCTGCAGCACCCCTCCTTGAGTGGAAGAAGAACACGGCCGTCTGCTGCGGGGAGGGAGCAGGGGGGGAGGGGGGGAGGGGGGCGGGGGAAGGAGCAATAGGTCTAGATATTTACATTTTCACTAAATTCGGGTGTTCTGATAAGGGAAAAACTAGATCTTTTATATTTTCGAATCAATGTTTTTTTAAATGTTTATTTATCTGGACGGTTTTGATGAAGTATTTTATGTTCGTATAAAAAGTCTTAATTGACTGCATTATATACTAAATACAATTTAAAAAAATACTCATTTGATGCAGATCCGTGTGATTGCAGATTGCTCAGGCAGTTCTTGCTTGCACTTTCGCATCTTCCAAATTAAATGAATCTTAAAACATGTTTCCATTTTAGGTTATGTGTTAGTGCCACAGGTCTGCAACCTTTGGCTCTCCAGATGTTTTGGACTACAAATCCCATCAGCCCTAGTCAGCTTGGTCAGTGATGAGGAATCACGGGAGTTGGAGTCCATTACACCTGGAAAGCCAAAGGTTGAAGACCCCTGTAAGCCATTTTGTTGCTTAACGCATTTCTTGAGTTTTTTTATGACTTGCCAAGCATGTGAATATTCTTGGCGCTCCCAAACAAATGCCTTGATCCCGAATAAAGCGCACAATAGATTTAAGTTATAAGCAATGCATTTTGAGAGAAATAATTCTACATTTACAAAATATACGTTCACACAAAATGAACGCGCTGATTAACACGGCAAGAGGTGTTACACTAAACCGCTGCCATGTGCAGTAGAAACTAAGGGGGTCATAGGGAGAATCTTTTTAGACTGTTGTGTGAAAGCAAAGAGCTCCTCACTGTGGCGGATGTATGTACTGCAAAAGCCAACATTCCAGCTGAAGTTGGTTGGCGGAAGGCCACGAGGAGAACGAATCTTCTGTTTTGAAGGATCAGCAGGATTTACGGTAAACCAGGATTAGAGTCTCAATAACGAAAACACGCCCTGGAATCCCTGTTGCACACTTTCATCTATTATTACTGGTCAAATAAGCATCGTTTGCGCTGAGCTGCTAGAAACCGGCAGAGACATGTATTGTGTACTTCTTATCTCGACCCTGTGCTCATTCCCGAGCTCTGCGTCTTGCTTTGCGTCCCTTGCTCCCCCGCCCCCTTACCCCATTGGCTGCCGTACTCAGCCAGCACCCCTGCACCCACTTTAGCTTCCAGGGTGCAGGTGAGTGCTGTAACCATGCCAATCATTCCCTTTCATTTTTTTTTTATATATGCTTCCTAGCCCATGTGTTTGGACCCTGTGCTCATTCCTCAGCCCTGCGTCTTGCTTTGCGTCCCTTGCCGCCACCAGCCCACCACCACTGCCAACGCCCCCACCCCCACTATTGGCTGCCATACACACCACTAAGAGTTAAAAACTCGGCTAGCACCCCTGCACCCACTTTAGCTTCCAGGGTGCAGGTGAGTGCTGTAACCATGCCATGCATTCCCTTGCCATACGTACTACTGCAAATGCACAATTACGCTCCTAGTCTGTGTTCTCTCCTCCCCCCTCACCGCCACCCAAGACCGGATTGGTTAGCTCCCCTTTTGTCTACACCCAATCAAGACAGCCCTTCTGTCCGGCAGCCCCCTCGGCGAAGGGCCCAGAGGCAAAGGGCAGCTCCTACAGAAGCAGCTCCAGATGGTGTCTGCCGGTATCAGCCAGGGAGCAGGAAACAGGCAGACGTCAACCAGCAGTGACAGACAAAGTAAGTGGGGTCCGGACAGGTGGCAGAGCTACCTCTGCATCCACAAAACTGGCCCACCTCTATCCTATTTTATTATCCCCACCACCAAATAGAAGGTAACAAGCATGTACCAACTTCCATTCTGCAACTGTCACCCAACATATACTCACTGAGTTGTGAACTGTGTTGCCCAGCCATGTCTCACATCATGGTAACTATTAGTTAGCAATATCTCACAACTAGGCAGACTATACTCTGTGATAGCTAGTCCAGATAAAATTGTATATTTGAGCATGTGTGACATCCAGACAGAATTATGAAGGTCAGCTTGCATCACATCCGTATAGAATTGTAAAGATTAGCTTGTGTCACACCTAGACAGAATTGTGAAGATTAGCATTGCGTCACATCTAGACAGAATTGTAATACTAGCTCGCATCACATCTAGACAGAATTGTGAAGATTAGCATTGCATCACATATCGATAGAATTGTAAAGATTAGCATTGCATCACATCTAGACAGAATTGTAATACTACCTCACATCGCATCTAGACAGAATTGTAACACTAGCTTGCATCACATCTAGACAGAATTGTGAAGATTAGCATTGTGTCACATCTAGATAGAATTGTAATACTAGCTCACGTCACATCTAGATCGAATCTAGACCGAATTGTAATACTAGCTTGCATCACATCCAGATAGAATTGTAAAGATGAGCTTGCGTCACATCTAGACAGAATTGTGAAGATTAGCTTTCTTCACATCTAGCTAGAATTGTAATACTAGCTTGCGTCACATCCAGATAGAATTGTGAAGATCAGCTTGCGTCACATCTAGACATAACTGTGAAGATTAGCTTGCATCACATCTAGACAGAATTGTAATACTAGCTTGCATCACGTTTAGACAGAATTGTGAAGATTAGCATTGTGTCACATCTAGATAGAATTGTAATACTAGCTCACGTCACATCTAGACCGAATTGTAATACTAGCTTGCATCACATCCAGATAGAATTGTGAAGATTAGCATTGCATCACATCTGGACAGAATTGTAATTCTAACTCATCACATCTAGACAGAATTGTGAAGATGAGCATTACTTCACATCTAGATAGAATTGTAAAAATTAGCTTGCATCACATCTAGACAGAATTGTAAAGATTAGCATTGCATCACATCTAGACAGAATTGTAATACTAACTCTCATCACATCTAGACAGAATTGTGAAGATTCGCATTGCGTTACATCTAGAAAGAATTGTAATACTAGCTTGCATCACATCTAGACATAATTGTGAAGATTAGCATTATGTCATATCTAGACAGAATTGTGAAGATGAACTTGCGTCACATCTGGACAGAATTGTAATACTAGCTTGCGTCACATCCAGATAGAATTGTAAAGATTAGCTTCCATCACATCTAGACATAATTGTGAAGATTAGCATTGTGTCACATCTAGATAGAATTGTAATACTAGCTCACGTCACATCTAGACCGAATCTAGACCGAATTGTAATACTAGCTTGCATCACATCCAGATAGAATTGCAAAGATTAGCATTGCATCACATCTAGACAGAATTGTAACACTAGCTAGCGTCATATCTAGACACAACTGTGAAGATTAGCATTGTGTCACATCTAGACAGAATTGTAATACTAACTCTCATCACATCTAGACAGAACTGTGAAGATTAGCTTGCTTCACTAGACAGAATTGTAATTCAAGCTTGCATCACATCTAATCAGAATTGTGAAGATTAGCATTGCGCTACATCTAGACAGAATTGTGACGATTAGCATTGCGTCACATCTGGACAGAATTGTGACGATTAGCATTGCGTCACATCTGGACAGAATTGTGACGATTAGCATTGCGTCACATCTGGACAGAATTGTAATTCTAACTCATCACATCTAGACAGAATTGTGAAGATGAGCATTACTTCACATCTAGATAGAATTGTAAAAATTAGCTTGCATCACATCTAGACAGAATTGTAAAGATTAGCATTGCATCACATCTAGACAGAATTGTAACACTAGCTAGCGTCATATCTAGACAGAACTGTGAAGATTAGCTTGCATCACATCTAGACAGAATTGTGAAGATTAGCATTGTGTCACATCTAGATAGAATTGTAAAGATTAGCTTGCGTCACATCTAGACAGAATTGTGAAGATTAGCATTGCGTCACATCTACACAGAATTGTAATACTAGCTTGCATCACATCTAGACAGAATTGTGAAGATTAGCATTGCGTTACATCTAGATAGAATTGTAATACTAGCTTGCATCACATCTAGACAGTATTGTGAAGATTAGCATTGTGTCACATCTAGACAGAATTGTAAAGATTAGCTTGCTTCATATCTAGACAGAATTGTGAAGATTAACTTGCGTCACATCTGGACAGAATTGTAATACTAGCTTGCGTCACATCCAGATAGAATTGTAAAGATTAGCTTCCATCACATCTAGACATAATTGTGAAGATTAGCATTGCATCCCATTTAGACATAATTGAAACCCTAGCCCGTGTCATATCTAGAAAGAACTGTGAAGATTAGCATTGTGTCACATCTAGACAGAATTGTAATACTAACTCATCACATCTAGACAGAATTGTGAAGATTAGCATTTTGTCCCATCTAGATATAATTGTAAAGATTAGCTTGCATCACATCTAGATAGAATTGTGAAGATTAGCATTTTGTCCCATCTAGATATAATTGTAAAGATTAGCTTGCATCACATCTAGATAGAATTGTGAAGATTAGAATTGTGTCACATCTACAAAGAATTGTAATACTAGTGTATGGGAGCGAGGGGTCCTCAGGACCCCTCGCGTCATACACTCCTCAGTACAAGGCTTGGACCACGTGCCTCTGGTAGTGGGATTGCCCCTTGCCCTTATGTGAAGTTAACCACTGTTGACTGCTACATAAATGGGACTACTGAGCAGGACACGGGGCATCCATCTTTTGTGCCCCCTTTCGACTCCATCTTGGGTAAACAGGCCTCACTGTGATAGTACAGCAATGCTCAGCTCCCCTTCCACAACAGCAGCCAATGACAGAAACACACACACAAGGCGCGCAGGCAGCTGGATGGCCCCCACCCTTGCACTCCCCCTGCGAAGGAAAGCTCTGCGCTTCCATTCTCACGCTGAAGCTGGAGAAAGTTGTAACAATCAATATGCTACAGTTTTCTTCCTCTGAGATCACTGTTCGCCTGAGAACCAGCATGTGAACCAGAATGAGCTAAGCACTTTCTGCTCGATTCATCCTCATAAACGTGCAAGCCACCCACCCCCATTAGAACAATTTATTGCCATCCTGACCCTGCACCCCCTGTAAGGTATTTCTTTCAAGTGCCAGACCCTCGCCTCTGCTGCGAAATACACCCACTACACTTCTTACTAACCGTAAGCATTTTTACTACTATATATGGTTTTATTTGTACTAATGAGTTTGGAACCTAGGAAAAGATGCAAAACATAGCCTGATTTTTCTACATGCACAATAAGGTCAAGGCCTTCAATTAAAGCCACAAATTACCCAATTGTACTGACAATAATCATTGTGTGTGACTTTTGTAGAAATGGGACAAGTAGCATAAAATGTTTTAAATAATTTGTTATTTAGTGTGTAACATATTAGCTTAGGTAGTGACCACAGTGACCGGACCCTGACCTGCATGGAGCACAAGATGTTTGACGTCCTTCAGCTACTCAGCCAACCAGGAGGAAGAGATGCTACCCACACCTACAGCACCACACCCCCTGGCCAATCTGGTCCATTTAGCATTTTTTGTTAGAGTTACTTTGACTAATATAAATATGAATAAGATGTAATGAGATTTTGGAAGAGTTTTTGGGTTATTTCCTAGCTGGAGAAATAAACCATCCTTTGAACTCTTGCAGCCGGGTTTCAGTGCCTCTTTCCCCGACAAGGGGTTGTGTTTGCTTTTTATTTTTTCTCTCACACGTAGTAAGCCGGGGAAAGGCACCTTCATTTTTGGTGACCCCCGCAATGTGATTTATAGAGGTGCCCTGAGGTCTGCGCCGCCCGGCAGCGAGATCCAGGGCGCTCCCCAGCAGAACCATCGCCTCCACGGTTGACCAGACTGTGCACACCAAGAAGAAAGGGTCAAGGGTTCCCGGTTGACGAATACCCGATCGAAAAAGCTGCTCGCCAAGGCAGGCCACGGCTTGGTTGTGGGACGGACCTGAGCGAGGTCCGGCCGTGAGCAGCGACCCTCGGAGTACCTGACTGCACACGTGGAGTCTCGGTTGCAAAGACCCCAAAAGGATGGTAAGGGCAAATACGGGAAGAAGGGAATTAGCAACAAAGGGAAGGTAGCCAAGAATAGGGTCTGCGTGAGTGACAGTGAGGCTTTTCTGATCTATCCTTTATATGGCCATTAGGTGTTGTAAGAAGAAGAAGAGAAGTGGTATCCTAGCCCGTAGGGGGATGAAGGCGGCGCTGCATAGCATTTGTTCCGACCAAGTGCAGAATAGTGATAAAGAGAAAAATAGTGGGGGTCTCGTGTAGGTTCGGAGTAGTTTTTAGAATATTCTTTTTCCGTGGAAGTAAGAAATCTTGAGACATAAAGGTGAAAGAGGTGGGGAGTGAATGCGAAATAGTAGGTAGTATAGGGAAGAAGAAAAAACAGGGACAGTAACGGGAATAGGGAAAGAACAAACGCGCGCAGGCTGTGTATGTTGCAAGATTATATGTTTGTTGGTCTGCTTTTATGTATATGTCTTATTGAACACGCTAAAGTATTTCAATACAAGTAATTTGTGATTGATATAAGGTAAAGCAGAAGAAATAAACTGAGGGGTGATCAGGTAACACCTCTCAGAAAGCTAATGTGACATATGGTAATTGTGAGCATTGATAGAGAACGTATTATTTCCACATATTCCAACTGATATACCTAGTTAGAGGAGGGAAGAGATTCAAAGGTACCAGAATACACAAGAAAGGAAAAGAAACATTGCCATGGGGGGAGTAACACCATTGGCACATATTTGCCAGCACCTTCCACTTTATAGCGACAGGATACAGAAGTATCACGATCAGTGGATCACTGAGATAAAGGGAGACGGGGTCACACCAATTTGGCCAGAAGGAGGATCATTTGACAAGAGAGTGTTGGACCCAGTATCAACACATTTGCTAGCACGATATAAAGGGAAACAGTTACAAAACCGGAGAGAAGTGTTAGATTTATGGCGAATGTTTGAGGAAGTTGCCCCCACGGCAGAGGTAGGTACAAGCCGAATGACTGAAAAGCAGAAAAACCCTGAAGAAGTAGGCGGGACACCAAAAGGGGAATGCTCAACAACTACAACTGAAAGCGAAGTAACAAAAATCTATCCCTTAATGACTAGGCCAGCGGTAGTGTTTAATGAACCCCTGTATATACCACCCACCACCACTGCCCAGAGCGGAGCAACAGCCCCCGAACCTCCACCATATGACAAAGGAGGCTTGTACAGCCCCACGAGCGCGCCTCCTGTGGACATAGCACGTTTAACAGGTGATTTGAACAGTCAGCTAGCACACGCGCAAATGGAAATAACACGGTTAAGAGCTTTATGTGACAAAGGGCAAATGCTGCCAGGGGGAGGGGAGGTACCCCCGCTGTCACTGGCAGATCTCACACCTCCGATCGGAGCAGCAAGCAATGCAACCCCAGCAGCCTCGGTATCAGGGCAGTCTATAGTATCACAAGGGACGTCATCGCAGCAGAGGCAAGAACAAGAGTGGCAGTCAGGACAGTTCCTGTTCCAATTGAATAACAAGCCAGTAAGAATTATACCCCCAGATACACCAGAGAGTCAACAAAGTTGAGACCAGGGTGAAAGACACGGAAGTGAACCCAAGGAAAACTGGGAGGATAATAACGAGCTAGAGTCAGAAATAGAAGAAATATGGGACGATTTAGATGAATACCAAGAGGCAGCTGCCGCGGAGGGTTCCCCACTGCCAAACCGCCGTTACCCAAACACACTATCGCCACCATTATGGCAAGGTAGACTAATACAACGAACAGGGAGGATAGGAAACATATTGGTAAGTAAAACGAAAAAAGGGAAGACAAGCAGAACGGGAAAGAAACAAAAACTACAAATGCCACTGATACATAAAGGAGCAGGTAGGCCAAACTACATTCCGTGGGCCCAAATGAACAAAACCAACTTGTTAAAACTCCTCCCCCCGCTGACGGGAGGGGAAGGTAAGTGGATACATGTATTTGAGAAGAACACGGCAGGTGTGCCGTTAGCTGTAGTTGATGTAAAAAGTCTATTAGTTTCAGCAATCGGGGACCAAGCAGACACAATCTGGGAAAGGGCAGGGTTCCCGGGAGTAACGATGAGCTGTGACCGACACGATGGATCACCATTTAACAATGTTCGAGCACAAGTGTGGTATGCATTGCGGCGTGCATTTCCAGACGTTCCAGATTTACATGCAGTGATGCAGTGTACGATGGAGGAGAACGAGGATCCTTCGCAATTCATTTTGCGAATGCAAGACTTATGGAGAAGTGAAACTGGTACGGCATGGAATCAATCAACAGCTTTATTCTATTTTATCAGTAAAAAGGGGTTGCTGAAAGAGGTGCAGAAGGCCTTGGACAAATTAACTGGGATCGAAGCCAAAGAGTGGCCTGAAATTCAGAGCATAATTGTACACCACTGGAGGAGGATCAAAGAGAAGGAAAGGAGGTCACGCAAAAGAGGCTGGCTGATGAAGCAAAATGAGTACAGAAGAAATTAGTGAAGATCGCCGCCACTACTGCCAGTGCAACAGCAGATAGAGGAAACGAAGGAGAGGAAAACGCGGGAGGCAGGCCCATTGGGATAGCAGCGCAGTGGGTTGGAGAGGACCAAGGACAGTGGAACAGAAAGGAACAACCATGCCAAGGATCGCGGCGTAACGGTCGTGGGTGACAACGTTTTTTCAATGCCAGGTCAGAAAAGATACCAAGACTAGGACAGCCCACACGGAGCACTTACGTGTCCAGTCCTATCCACCACACAAAGTGCAAATGAGGAACCACTAGTGGCGGCAGAGATAAGAAACAAGCAGTTTATCTTTATGGTAGTCTCTGGAGCAGAAAAATCATGCCTCACAGAAGGGCGGTTTCAGCTCTCGGGAAGAAATTTGGAGACGCAGGGGTTCTCTGGGGCTATTTTAAAAATTCCTTATACAAAAGATCTTGATGTAACAGTGGGGGAAAAACAGTGCGTGCACCCTTATTGTATTACGAAGACGCGCCAATCAATTTGATGGGACGAGACCTGCTCAGTAAGTTAAACATGACCATAGCCTTTACTGAAAGAGGAATAGTGTGCTCGACGCCAGGGGTATGCCCCGTACGAGCACTCTTGATAATAAGCACGATTACAAAGGAAGTTGCAGTAAGAGGGATTCCCATTGACATGGACATGTTCGTCTATGGAATTCAGGTATTAGCCCGAGTAGTGCCTGAAATAACACAAAAAGAGTGGAGAATACCATCCGACTTTATATTCCGCCCAATCACACCAACAGATGTAGTACCAGGCACAATTATGTCTATAGACATTGAGGCAGTTCAAGTTTCCAACAAACGCATTGTGGTCATAGGCCTGGACACGCAAGGACGCGAGTGGAGAAGTGTGCTATTTATAGAGCCAAACATAACGCTAAAAGATATAACTGATGAAGAATTGTTTACTGATTACAAAGGGGATGGAGAAATAATAATGGAAATAAGCATACCATGTGACATTATGATTCAATACAGAGAAATACACAACCCACTCATGGCTAACATAAAGGCCCCACTGACAATATTTGAAGAAGACATGGCCAGGGTAGCACCTAAAATTTGGACTACAGGACCACACGATGTGGGATTGTTGCACGAGGTAACTCCCATAAAGATAAAACTGGAGCCAGGTGCCCTCCCACCCAGAGTGAAACAATACCCAATATTCAAAGAAGCAGAGGAAGGTATTAGAGAAACAGTGAATGCACTCCTAAGCCAAGGTATCTTAGTGCCATCAACTTCCCCATGCAACACAGCGATTTTTCCGATTAAGAAAGCAAAAGGAGGGGCGTGGAGAATGGTCCAGGACCTCCGCCCACTCAATGACGTCATCCAAAAAGAGTTCCCTTTAGTGCCTAACCCGTCATCAATATTGTGCAGTATACCAAAAGAGGCAACTTGCTTCACTGTATTTGATCTGAAAAATGCCCTTTTCTCTGTGCGACTCGCACCAGAGTCGTAGTACCTTACAGCTTTTACATTAGGAAACAACAGATATGAACATTGCAAACTCCCACAGGGGTATTGCGAGAGCCCAAGCATTTTTAACAGAGTACTACGAGAAGACATTGGCAACATAGATGTAGGGAGTACCATTATACAGTACGTAGACGATTTACTCGTGTGCAGCAAAACAGAATAAGAGTGTAGAGAAGACTCAATAACACTGCTTAACGTATTGGCTACCAAAGGATACAAAGTGGACAAAGGAAAGTTACAATACTGCCTTGCTGACGTTGTGTATCTTGGCCAGCAAATATCTAAAGATGGAAAAAGAATACTACCAGACAGAGCAGCAGCCATTCGACACATTATCATACCAAAAACAGTGAAGGACATGCAGAAATTTCTTGGCATATGTTACTATTGCCGAGCGTGGATCCTCGATTACTCAGCATACACACGGCCAATGCTACAAGCACTGAAAGAAGCACAAAAGAACAGGGCCCCAATAAAATGGACACAGGAGACAATTGCTCAATTCTCTTGATTAAAAGACCTTATTTCAGACGCCCCAGTCCTTGCAAATCCAGATTATGAAAGGGAATTTTTCCTGTATTCACACAGCAATGGAACATTAATGACAGCAGTATTGACACAAAAGACATCGCTAGGCCACAAACCATTAGTGTCCTACAGTGGAATATTAGACCCAGTAATGCAGGGACATTTCGCTTGCGAACAGGCCCTCGCTGCAGCGGCCTTCGCCATTGAGAAAAGTGCCACAATCGTAATGGGATGTTCAGTGACGCTATATGCGGAACACTCGTTATTTGCTATCTTGGAAAGATCAAAATCTACTCTCAACACAGAGAGCCTCTGCTTATGAAATAATAATATCCAGTCCAAATGTACATGTGGTCAGATGCAAGACAGTGAACCCAGCCAAATTCATTACAGAGCCATGCGCAACTGAGGATTTACAGGAACACGATTGTAGCACATATGAGGGAGAGGGCGAAAACGCCCTTACAGAAGGAGAAATGTATTTTTTAGACAGGTCAGCATCCATAAACTCAGAGACAGGAGAGAAACATGTGGGGATGGCGGTCGTGCGCATGGAAGAAGACACATACAAAGTGATTGTTCAAAAACGCCTCCCCTCACACTACTCTGCACAAGCAGCCGAACTGACTGCACTAATCAGCGCGTTACACACAGCCAAAGATTGTGCCGTGACCATATATTCAGACTCAGCTTATGTCACCACCACAGTTCACTCAGGGCTATCACGTTGGCGAAGGAGAGGGTCCAGAAGAGCAGACGGGTCCCCTGTACAACATGCCACATTGCTAAATGAACTAATAGAAGCTTTAGCAGAACCATCGGTAGTAGCGGTGGTTGAATGCCAAGCCCATACCAATAACACAGACGCCATCTCATTGGGGAACGCGGCAGCGAAAGAAGCCTCGTACTTCAATAAGACACTAACATCAGAGTACATTGTAAAAACAACCACAGCAGGACAACCAGCAGAAGCATACAATAACACGCCCATAGCACAGTTGATAGAACTCCAGAAAAGGGCCCCACCGGAAGAGCAGGAGTTGTGGGGCAAACGAGGATGTAAGCAATCAGCCACAGATCTCATTTGGAGACAGGAAACGACAGGCAAGGTAGTGATGCCCGTAGAATTATTAGAAGTAGCATTCCAACAACTGCATTTCCCAGCTCACGTTGCAAAACAACACATTGCCTCAGATATTCAAGAGGATTGGCTTGTTCCTAATCTACACGAATACTTGTCTAAATGTGTGATTGAATGTACTATATGCCAAACTTACAATTCAGGAATGACATTACGAACCCTGCGTGGCACTTTGCCACGCCCTACAGGTCCATTTAGAGAACTACATATCGATTACGCCGATATGGGAGAAAGATGTAACGGAGCAAGATACTTGATTGTGGTGGTATGCCCTTTTTCACGGTGGGTGGAAGCGGGCCCCTGTCCCCATCCTGATGCAAAATGTGCTGCCAAGTTCCTTGTGCGAGAAATATTCTCACGGTGGGGAATCTATGACGTGATCCGTTCAGACAACGGCACGCACTTTGTGAATGACCTCTTCAAAGAAGTAACCTCCCTTCTGGGGGTGAAACACAAATTATGTTCCATTTATCATCCAATGGCCAATGGAGTTGTGGAGAGGATCAACGGGCTGCTCAAAAGCAATTTATCAAAATTATGCAGCACGTTGAAAAAAAATGGGGTATATTGTCTGCCCCTAGCACTGTTCCAACTTAGAAACAAACCATGCAAGGATCATCATTTAAGCCCGCACGAAATCGTGACGGGAAGGAGATGGCACACACCGCTCTCCCCTGTTAGGAGGGCGTCTGATGCGCACAGTGCTGGGAGAAGAGTTTAAGGAATACCTAACACAGCTAACGCGCACAGTACGCAGCATAGCAAAACAAATTGTTTCACCATTTACTGAAGATGTAGCAACAGACACCTCAATGCCGACAGCAGATAGCCCGGAGGGGCCCTTAATGCCAGGGGAGCACATTCTTGTCAGAAACTTTGTAAGAAGGTGGAATTCACCAAGATTTCATGGTCCATACACAGTAGTGTACAGCATCCCAACTGCAGTTAAAGTTACGGTGTTAAAGTACTGGGTGCACCTCTCAGACGTGAGAAGGGCACACAGTGTTACACCTCCCCAAAATGAAACCGACTGTGTGGATGGCATCACTGGCACAGGTTGACATGATGAAAATTGCAACTTAGACAGGGAAAGCATAGGGGAAAAGCAAAAGTTTTACATATTTTGTCTCTCTCTCTCTTTTCTTCTCATATAAATCGTGTTGTTTTTTCTATTTTTTCCTCATTTTTTCCATAATGAAATGAAAAGGAATTGTTAAATGCCTAACTGAGTAAAGAAATGAAAAAGAATGAAAAATTGTAATTATGTTTCTTTTCACATGATTTAACGAATTTGTCTCGCCCACATAGGTTCAACATGAGCCAATGCGACGAAATGGCTGAGCAAGCTGAAATGTTAGATAGAAATAGGGATGCCACTAGGGCCAGTAGATTAAATAATTTGGAATGTGTTATAAAATATGCTGCCATACTATTTGCAATAATGTTTTATCTTATTTGGTATAATGTTGTTTTATATGTGGCAAATGAAATGAACAAAGGGGGGAGTGGAACTGATATGACAAAACCAGGGTCTAAACTAATATGGACTGAAGCAACGGCTATTTTGAAGGACACTTATAACATTGAATTGAATAGTAAAAATATAACGTTGCCCCTTGTACAATTGCATGTAAACAAAACTGCTATTCCATTGTTGAATAATACTGGAGCCAAGGAAATAGAGCTTGGATGGAATGTAAATGATGATTACTATTAGTTAACTAATTCCAGAAATACAAGCATGCGTACACACACTGCATCAGAAACCACTACTGAATACACACGTCACCATGAACAATATAGATTAAGCATGGTCTAGAATATTCCCGCTGCAATATCCACGAGTTGGTACCCAATTAAAAAACAGAAGGAGGAGAAAAAGGGGGGTGGGAAAAAACAGATACGATATTTATCATAACCTGGGGTTAGATGAAATAGAGGACCCCCGACACCCTAACCAATCAAACAAATGGTATTCAGACATGAGCACCGCAGCAAAGCAAGCAAGTAACAAAAGTTGTTACGTGTGCTCACTTATTCCTCACGCAACTGGAACCCCAAAAATGTTAATCCCACAGGAAGTACCCTTGTCTGAGGCCCAATGTTTGAGTCATCTAATGCTGTGTAGAATAAAAAAGACATTCCAAGCACACACAGTCACTATGGAAAAATTGGAAAACGACCAAACTTGCACCAGCAGATGACAAGGAGTAATCTGCC
Organism: Ambystoma mexicanum; assembly: GCF_040938575.1. Taxonomy (NCBI): domain Eukaryota; kingdom Metazoa; phylum Chordata; class Amphibia; order Caudata; family Ambystomatidae; genus Ambystoma; species Ambystoma mexicanum. Next base: position 77,614,859 of record NC_090936.1, read on the forward strand.
TCCAGGAGCCATTTTTCATTATAAAAGGGACAAGATATGCAGATGACAAGTGGCATGATGAAACGATTGAATGCAAAGCTGAGGGGCTTCGAGGGCTGCCAGATGAAACATACGAATGGGCCAAAGAAATGTGCATCCCCATCTGGTAACAGCATATCACCAAGCTGACATGGGTCACACCCTTGGAGAGACCCATAAAGATTCAAAAGGAAATACCTCACAAATTTTGCTTCCATGGAGAAGGGAAGGTGAACATGGGAACGGTGCGGCAGTGCAATAGGACTTTAATAATGCCAGTTATGAAAAAAGGCACTGCTGCATTAATGGACATATACTGGATCTGTGGCAAACAAGCTTACCTGCATCTCCCAGCATCCTGGAGGGGCACGTGTGCCCTAGCCACACTTCACTCAGCACTAATGGTGATACCAGAGAGCCACGTCCAGTTTACAGCAAGGCCTTCGGCTGACATATCGATAGCAGGCCAATCAACTGACACATCGGCAGCAGGGCAATCGGCTGAACCATCGACAGCGCCCGATGAGAATCACAGAGCTCCCAGCATACGAACTATTGTCAGAAGAAACGTTGAAAACTAAGTTGTCACGCAGCAAAAGATCCAATTATATTTTGTCCAAATCGTCAGAACTCCTTGCTGAAATCCCACAACAGTACAAGCTTTTCTCATCTGCAGAAACATTCTTTGCATCGTTCCTAGCACCAGGCGTTCAAGCAAGGGCAAACGCAAAATGGCTGCAGATAACACGCTGGGAGCTCATCCAGCTGGCCAACGACACTGAAGAAGGATTCAACCTGATAAAAATAGAGCTCCGAGCATTGCGCCTGATGACGATGCAAAACAGATATGTCTTAGATCTTATCACGGCGATGGACGGTGGTGTTTGCAAAAAAATTGGGGGGGCATGTTGCACGTTCGTACCAACCTCCGATGCTGATAACGGGACACTGTCACATGTGATAACAGCAGTGCATAATTTAGGAGAAAGAATGAGAGCAGAAGGTGGAGTAGACAACAACACGTGGTTCGACGATCTGTTCAGCTGGATACCATCATGGGTGAACATCGCAGCGAAGATACTCATTCCCATTATAGTCTTTCTTCTCCTAATATTCTGTGTGTGCCAACTGGGACTAAGATGCTGTGAAAATAATATGCCTAATTCAGCAATGATGATGGTAACAGTGGGCCGGCAGACAACAGTGGCTACCATGATAGAGGCCCAAGTACAAACCGGAGAATACACCACACCACAGTATAGGATGACTGCCATCTATAGACAGTATGGGGACGTGGTCGATAATCTACATTACATTACCATTAGAGAACCAAAAAACTTGCTGTGGTATAACGAGGTTTGGATAGATTTAGATGGGGATGGTGGGATATACTTAATGGTCACCCCAGAAGAATAGGCAAGAAGAGGTAACAGCTTAAGAAGTGTGTGCAAAGCCTGGATGCCAATAAAGGGTACACCTGCTTGGGATGAGGCTGTGGTTGAAGCTGAGCGCTACCGAAGGGAGAACGGAAAGAACGAGATAAAGTAGTTTGTTACTTTAGGTGTAACGAAAGGGGGGAATGTATGGGAGCGAGGGGTCCTCAGGCCCCCTCGCGTCGTACGCTCCTCAGTACAAGGCTTGGACCACGTGCCTCTGGTAGTGGGATTGCCCCTTGCCCTTATGTGAAGTTAACCACGGTTGACTGCTACATAGATGGGACTACTGAGCAGGACACGGGGCATCCATCTTTTGTGCCCCCTTTCGACTCCATCTTGGGTAAACAGGCCTCACTGTGATAGTACAGCAATGCTCAACTCCCCTTCCACAACAGCAGCCAAGGACAGAGACACACACACCAGGCGCGCAGGTAGCTGGCTGGCTCCCACCCTTGCACTCCCCCTGCGAAGGAAAGCTCTGCGCTTCCATTCTCACGCTGAAGCTGGAGAAAGTTGCAACAATCAATATGCTACAGTTTTCTTCCTCTGAGATCACTGTTCACCTGAGAACCGGCATGTGAACCAGAATGAGCTAAGCACTTTCTGCTCGATTCATCCTCATAAACGTGCAAGCCACCCACCCCCATTAGAGCAATTTATTGCCATTCTGACCCTGCACCCCCTGGAAGGTATTTCTTTCAAGTCCCAGACCCTCGCCTGTGCTGCGAAATATACTCCTTACTAACCTTAAGCATTTTTACTACTATATATGTTTTTACTTGTACTAATGAGTTCTCCACCGCTTTGGTCTTATTGGGACAAGTATGAAGGTAACAGTAATGTTTCTCTTGGTTCTTTATTGTTCTTTCCTTGCTACAATTATCAGGTTTCAATAATAATTCTTACAGTTCTCCTTTATTTTGTCATTACTGCGACAGGTATGAGGGTTCCCATATGACTTCCCGCTCTTCTAAGTGAACACTTTAGGTCCTCACTGGGACAATAATTCTTAAACTCATTAGATGTGGTATCCTGCCCGGGACTCCCACATTCCTGTGTTACGTCCTTCTCTTGGGGTTAGCGTCGGAAGGCCTGCATTCTTGATGGGATACTTTCCTTGGTTCGTCAGGTTGGCTTCTGGCTTCTCTGTTCCTCTCGCTCCATAGTTTGAATGGGTCTGTGGTCTTGGCCGCATCAATGAACTCATCAGTCCACTGACTCTCGGTCACACCACCACCTAGGACTTCGTAAATCGTCTAAGGTTTCCTTCCCTCAGTTTCACTCACTACAGGCTGCTAGTGCATAGCCTTCACCCGCCAGCTTTATTCCACGCTAGAAAGCTGCACGTCCCGGCCTGCCTCAGCTCTCCTCACACAGCTGATTGAAACTCCCAGGCTTCTCTCTCGAACAGGACTCCTCCTCCTTCCTTTATGACGCATTGCTGGGTCTTACCTGGCAGCTCGTCAAAGTCTTTTTTTTTCTCTGTTGCCATAGTACTCTGTATTACTCAAACAATCTTCCCAGCATTGCACAAATATTCCTTCTCATGTTGATTTAATGTTTCTATACAATAACAAACATTAGCTTGTTCTTCATATCTTCTTTGGATAAGAGCCATTAGTGATGGGTTATAGATAAGTAACTTATGGAGTTCCTCTTTGAAAATGGGAGTCCTTGTCCCCAAGGACGGAGGTGGGGAGCAGTGTGTCCCTGTGAGGTCCCGCTTGCTTCTACCCCTAGGGAGGGTATCACATAACGGGCTCACCTCCCTAGCCTCACAGGGAAAGGCTCGCCCCCCTGGGGAGAAGTGACTGAATCCTGCGATTCGTCACAATGGTCAGATTTGTGTTCTAGTGTGGCTTTGCCAGTGCTTGATTTATTGATTCTTCCCTGAGCCCGATAACAAGGTAAACTTCTGTAACTCAGGATTATACGTTCGTAATGGGGCAGGGTTCAGGCCTCAGGAGATTAGCTTGGCCATCTGGAGACAAACATACTTATTAATATGGCAGCAAAGAAACACATTGGATCCTGTACTACAATGTACAACCATACTCAAGGCCTCTAAATAATGGGTTTCTCCACCAACATGGGCTCAACGTGAGAAACATTCTTGAGGGAAAACATCTTTACATTCCAGTAGAGCAAACATATGGGCCTTGAGCTGATAAAAAATGTAAATTGGCCACAAGGTAGAGGGTTCAATGCACCAAAGGCCGGAATGCACTCGAGAGATCACCTCTTGACATTGGCTCTACCAAACCAAAACCAAGCATCTTGAGTTAATTGACCCTCCAACAAAAATGGCCTGTCAGATAACCATATTAATCATGGACTAAAACATTTTTAAAAGGGGCCTCCAAGAGCAACTCGCATGGTTTATTGTGCCGACACAAACAAATATCATGTGAATCAGCACGATGCTGGGTGTAAAATCACAACCATGTGGTTCAGAATCAAATAAAAGGTTTTTTGAAACCTAGAGCCAACTCTACAAAAGTCTAAACACTATAGCCGCAGCTTTAATAAAATCATACATTTTAACAACTGGCAAAAATAATCTTGCACATGTATGCTGCATGTCCCTGAACTGGCGAGGATCATGGGAATCTAGAAATCCATATTTCAGCAATGTGTAATGATGCTACGATGACATATGGAAAAAATATGATTCTGAATCTTAACTGTACAGCCCAACCCGGTCACGTGAGGAAATGTGATCAACCTATTAGAAGGGTGCGTGTTCTATATAAATGGCATCCTGTTCCACTAGCCAATGGAAAGGAAGACTTGACAAATTAAAAAGTGTGATGTCAGTACATCATAGTGTGGGAATATTAGGCATTATAATAAAGAGAAAGACCGAAGTCGGGAGAAGAGCTAGGATTCTGAAGGCTGGCAAGAGCAGAACCCCTGTCCAAAATGCACGAGTCCTGAGCTTGGATAATAGTAGGAGGATTAGGCCTTGAACATGAGGCAGCCTGAAGCAAATTTTAACGAAGGCAAAGCAAATTCCCAGAGGGAGATTATAGGCCATAGGGGCCTAAATGACAAGGGAGAATTGACTAGAAACTCTGAGGTCCCATGCTGGCTCTATGTCTTTAAATAATTATTCAAAGTGAGTGCAAACATTCCCCAATAATTAGAGAAGTCTCCTAGAAAATGTTCTCTGCTTAGCCCCAGGAGTGGATAGACCAGGGGTGGGGGTTCCAATAGTTGAACCGGATCCCAAATAGAATGCTTGAAGATTTTATTGTGAAATGCAACTTTGCTTTCCCACTATATCAAAAGTGAAGTAAAATCTGATTTATTGTAGATCAAATAGCATTTTTCCTGTGCACAACGCGCAGTGGATAATCACCCTCAGAATGGGGATAAGATGTAACATGTTAGTGTGAAATGGTTCCTGCTATCACTATATTCAAATGAGTGAGATTACATTTAAATGAGAACAAATAGTATTTTTCTGACTTTCTCTGTGTTGTGTGCGTAGTATGGAACAGATAGCATTTCCCAACGCAGTCTGCGGCATTTTGGAAATCATAGCTAAATAAATTGAATCCAGTGTGTTTTCACATGTGTAGTCAGACACTGTATTTATGAAAGGGTGTACAACTTCTACATTGTCCCAGTTGGCTGATAAATTGTGACCTCTGAAAGAATTGTCATTCAAAAGGAGATATTGGAATGAAAGCGCTTAGCTGGGCCATTTCCATAGAATAGATACAATTTGAAATAAACACTACAATTTCACCTATGGTATTGTGTTTAAGTTACAAAAAAAGAAAAATGAGTTCCCCCCTGAATTCAAGAAACCATGGGGATTGTTGTCCTTTCAATTATCATCCTGGGTGGTTAGATAGGCTGGATAAATCTATGCTTGGTGGGGTGACAAAACCTTGTTTGGTGTGGGTGCTGGCAGGATTGAAGGTCCAATATTTGATAGTCTTGCTGATCGTTAAGATTTAGTGATAGTCCAGTCTTGAGTTTTTTTGCACAGTGTTTTATTAGTATTCAGATATAGCATGACCAGTGTGGCATCTTGTGCCAGGAGTGGTGAAACAAAAAGCAGACGCGCGTTTCGACCGTAGTCTTTATCAAGGCAAAGTAGAAATTGGCAGCAGGCTCGTGGTGGAGACGGTAGGCAATTGACCCCGATTAGGGTGCCAGGTGGAGGCTTGTTGACCTCATCTGTGGCCGGATGCAGCTTTCAGTACAAGTGGATCCAGCCAAGACTGAATGCTGGACTATCACTAAATCTTAACTATCAGCAAGACTATCAAATATTGGACCTTCAATCTTGCCAGCGCCCACACCAAACAAGGTTTTGTCACCCCACCAAGTATCAAATCACTCGGGAACCCAGGAGTTTGGTTTCTAGACAAACCATGTGCCAGGCTGCAGGCAAACCCACAACCACCAATAGAAGATGCGCAGGGGACCGGCTGTCCCGACACTAAACTCCAAACCCCTTTGACACTTAGGATAAATCAATATGCTGAGTGTTCTAAATTGTTAGCACAGCTTCCATAAACACAAGCCTGTAGATTGGGATGAGACTCACCAGAGCTTGTATTTGATTTACATATAAATACATACAAAAAAAAAGGAATCATGCCATATTGTACATTGGAACACTTTTCTAATCGGAAATATCTAGCAAATTACATTTTCTATTCAACCTTCCTTTGGTACCAATACAAACGTGTTTATGATCAAGCTTATAGAACAGTACAGCTTTCTGAATATGCCGTTCATTCTCTTTGACCACCAGGACTTCACAAGCTTTGCATTTCTTGCAATCTTGACAAGGCTCCCAAAGAAGACGTGCAGAGAATCTCGAGCGTCATGGATGTGCTCCTCCCTCTCACAATATTTAAATCACAATTGCTTGTTGCTCATTCCGAGAGAAATGACAAGATAAAAGAAATGTTAACATTCGCAGAGTTGAGCAAACTATCTAAAGATGACATTCCAGTGTCCAATGCATATGGTGCCAAAAGAGAAACTGGCAGCACAGTGCTGCTGCTATAGCCTGGGTATTTGCCACTTTCTATATCCTCAGACCCAGTTATGCACTGTGCACTGTTACCCATGTGGGCAAACAAATGCATTCCGAGGTTGCATCCAGGCAAGAGGGCATGATGTGGGAAGGACCACACGATGACATCCGTTTCTACTGCATGTTGTGTATTGTACACGTTCACTTATGATATTGTTAGCTGTGGGAGGACATCGGGTCAATGCTTCCTAACAGTCCATTTCATTATACTGAGCAGTCTGAAATAGCCTGTTGCGCCCTGAAAGATTAGCACCAGCCAATCAGAATCTGAGGGAAACGGGCTTTAATTACAGATCAAAGCACACATTCCACTCACATTCGGGGTGGTTCCTCTCCCGGGTATCACTTTTCTGGCCTGTGATCTCCCCATTATCCTACCAACCCCAAAACATTAATCTAGCCTAAACGACACCTCTGAGACAGCATCTCTGCACCTGCATCCTTTTCCCTATTTGCCATTCTACTGGGCACAGATGCTGCCGGGGGGGCCCGGCTGCCATTCCCATAGCAGCCAATTTCTTTAGGCTTTTGTGAGCAACCCAGGCTCACACATGTGGGCTAGCTTTCCTGATAAAAAAAAATAAATAAAAAAAACATCCCCAGCCCCTTGCTCCACATTGGTTAACTGGGTGCTAATAGTCATAATACACCATTTGGCGGGTCATGCCCGGTGCGAACGTCCTGTCAGCTGCATCATTGGCATTTGGCCACTACCACCTGCCAAGAAGGGCATTACAGCTTCATTGCAAAGACGTTTAATAATGACCTGCCTTTTGAAGCACCACTTCGGTATCAAAGAGAATCTTAAAAGGAGTTCAGAGTGAAGAGTAGCTTCCATCAGGAACCCTCTGTAGATCCATATTTGAAGTGTTTTGTGCTGGCTTTCAAGGGGGAGAAACTGATTTTAAAAGTGTTTGTTTTACCCAGTTGCCTTCACGGGATACACTTCGTTATGAATACAGAAATGTTAGCAGAGAGCAAGGAAACATGTTTATTCTGTAAAATAATTATTTATTCCAAATCTGTTGATCACACTCTTGGTTACATAACACAACAAAAACAGAACAGACGACAAACAAGGCCCGCACATTTCATCCTATATCTATTCTCGTAGGTCAATTGCCTCTTAACACTAAAAGTTGTAGGCTTTCCTTCACCTTGCCCCAGACTCATGGCATATTTAAGGAGGCAGCCCTTGACATTTCCTATTACTACAGGCAACGTTATTTTTGCACACCTTAGTAATGAATTGGCCTTCACAGCAATCTGCCTAGCAATCTTTGCCACCGACCGCCAGAGAAACCGATCTACTTTACTACTGATGAGGCACAGAACACAGTAACAACAGTTTCAGCACTTCAAGTCTAGATTTGTTTTCTGAACCAAATATATTCAGTATTTAGAATCTCAAAAATATGCTCATTCTGAAATGAATGAGTATCAATGACTAGCTGTGGAATAGGACAGTCTTATAGTTTTATTTTTTACAGAATCCATGATGTTTTTCCCCCCAAAATATATTCTGTGCAAAATGTAAATTCGGTTTAAGTTATACCACATTTTGGAAAAATTCTTTACAAAATATATTAAATTCCTAAAAACAATCCTAACGTTCGACAACACAGAAGCAGAAGAAACAAAACAGATGCAGACACAATTTTCACACAAACTAATTATGTTCCTCAATGCTCCATGGATACATTCATTCAAATTTTAGAATGCGCTTTGGTCATTATTAAACATATTAGTACATTCTCAGTTACCAAAATGAACCACGAGCATGATCTGGGTTGCTTTATATGTACAGATTATGCCATACAATAGAGGGTTCATGGTTTTAAGATTTAAAAGACAAATCGGAACAGTAACATTCATATACTGGTGGTTCTGATTGACAATATAGTAGAATGTAAAGTTAATTTATGAACTATAAAAACGTCATTTGTAAGGAAACCATTACACAGTTTTTTAAGGAGCAATCTATTCGAGTAGGTTTCAGCTTTTTGAAATGCCAAATTCTCAAGTAGCTGCACAAAGGATTTGAATGTGTTGTATACCCCAATTTCTAATTTGGCTAAGTGTAGCAGCCTGGGACATTGAGATCAATGGTTTGACACAGTAGGTACAAGTGGTAAGAGAATCTGTTTATGCCAGTAGTCTTCCAGTTAAAAGAAATGTAAGACCATGACATTTCAAATAGCTCCTTTAAAAAGTGTAATCACTGTGTTGATGCCCTGCAGCACCTCACCCGATAAGAATACAAGAATTCTCAAACGTCCAAGGAGAAAATGATTCCAATGCAAAAAAATGCAGACTGAAAAAGAATTGATGGCAATCTCAATGTATTTTCGTTGATATCTTCACAATTCAGTTGCCCTTTTTTGGGGGGTGGGAGCAGCATGATCCTGATTAAAATTCGTCTCTGGGGAGATTTCCATACTGCTTTCTTTTTGTCTTGCAAGTGATCGCCTTGCATTTCCCATTAGCCCCTACAAATATGAGGTATACCCTTCCCCTTCTTGTGTGTGCATTTCTGATGCAGGTGGAGTGTCATCCTGCTTCTTCTGTCTGCACTGCAGATAGCACTAAGACAGCTAAAACGTGAATTCGCATTTTTCTTCTGACAAATGTTTTTAGTTTCTTCCTTGCTTTAAACTGACAGTGATATATTGACAATTTTGTTGAGTTGCTATTTTCAACATTGGGCTTTCTAGGCCAAGTATTTCATTAGACACCAGCGAAAAGTAACCTTTAATTTTGTGTTGGAGTGCCAGCTTTACTGTATTGAAATCACAGTATTATCCATTTTCCTGCGGGCAGAAATTCATATTGCAGTGTGGGCCCACATTATTAGCAGGTTTAACAGGGGATCTGGACATCCTGTCCTTCGCAATTAAGCATTAGGGATACAGCACAACAATCATAATTTACACTAATGAAATGCATATTCATTTTGGCACAATTTCTGATACATTAACTCAGCACAATAAGGAAATGCACTTATTGCAGTGGCACCAACACATTTATTGGTGCCTCATCGGGCTATAAAGTGTCCAAACAAATGCAGCAATTGAAACTGCTTGAATGGCAAGACCTCATGATTTGTCCATTTTTGGGGGGACCATCTCATATCAAAATCAGAGATTGTTTCATAAACGATAAAAGGCAAATGAAAGTCCTCGTCTCCAAATGGCCCCCCTCTGCTCCCAAATTCCCTCCCCAATTATGGTTGGTCCATTATAGCACCATGGCCCAGAATGAGTTTCTGTGACACATTCTCCATATCCGATCCCAAAAAGCATTGTTGGAGCTCAAGAAACATGCCTGGGAGTCAGGGGTACCGCCATCTCTGTGACAACACAGTAGGCTTGTTGGTATGGCTAATTCGAAGAGGAAATAGAGTATCCGTCAGATCAATTTCTGTCTAAGATAAATTACTTATCCTTCAAAGGGAGTCTTTATATGCACAATTTTCATCTATAAAACTATTATTTCTAAAAGGTAAGTAACATAATATTCTCAGATACGTTTTTATAGGCACAATGTTCCGGTGTAAAATTTCACGTGGACCAAATAATAGAATTTGGAGGTTGGGACCTTGCCAAAACAAAGAAAAATGTAGAAAAGATATGTACAGTCCAAACTCAAGAAAGAAGGTATTTCTCAGCAAAGGTACGTTTCAATGACCTAGTAATGGTCCCATAGACCCTAACAACTGGGAACACCTGCAAGAAAGCTGCCAATCATCCAAATTCTTGTTGACGTAGCTAGCACGTTCTTATAAAGCTATAAAACTTTCGAAACAGCCAACAATGCACTACTATATATTCTGTTCAATTACAACCAGTATTCTAGAACAGCTGACATTTGCAATTAACAGTTATCTATTGATACAAACATGGGTTTGTCATTAAGAACTAGCAACTGAGGACTACAGAGGGTTGACCCAACACAGTGGCTCCTCACCTTTGAGGGCAGAGGTTATGCAGGAAAACAGAATGGTAGATAGGTGACCCAGTAACAAGACGTGCAAAAGGATAGTTTCACACCAAGAAGGAAGCTGCCTTAACTAAGGATTGCAAGGTAAACCATCAAATAAAGGCTACGCAGGCTGACCCATCCAGCAGAGGTCATGGTTATTCAACTGAACAGTGTTGATTGTAATGAAATAGAACACACAGCAGTGCATGCCTTTAGAGTGTGGCTTCAACAACGGACCCGAAACACATTTGAATGGCACCATTTATTATATTCAGTGTGAACAATTCAATCAGTCCACAAGTGACAGTACATTTGTAAATGGCGGTCATGCACATAGCGGGAGATACTCTCATGCCAGTACCTGGATTATGTAGAAGAATGGGGATTATTTAAGGTGACATACTCTTGTGTAGTTGAATTACTGTATGCACCGTTCTGTTCGACGGCATTGTTCTTTTTATGTATCCTTTAATTCATGGTTTTCGCTACGCATGGACGTTCAGGGAATTTATCTGAAAAAAATGTATTATCTTGATGACATAATAAAGAAGAATGAGAAAAGACTCAAACAGCAAAACCCTGGGGAAGATTGCAACTTCCTCCAGAATAGCTCTAAAAGACAAATGATTAAAAGCAATGTCAATAAAGAAGGGACCCTACAAAAGACTCTAGGAAGCATACAAGTCAAAAGCCAGCTCTTTGCAGCTGGAGCATGACGTGAACCACACGGACCTTATTGGATGTATGGATCCAGCAGAACTGCCAGTAAATGATATGTGAAGCCACGAGACTTGAAACTGCTTCTGTTATTTGAAAACAAAAGGGAACTTTCTGATGTTATCGATTGTGCATTATTTGCTATTATCGATTGAATGGTTTTTGTTTTTATGCATATCCCATCGCCCTCTCCTGGTCTTACGACAGCCAGAAAAAAACTTTGCCTAGGACAGAGACTTTACCGCCTAAAAGAGCAAGAATACTTTTTCCTGTCCCCATTATGTCAGACATTTCTCTTATTTTCCTAAGGTACTTTACCGAGGGTATATTTGTGCCATTTTTAAATGTACCCCTCTGCACATTGTACCTACCTGCCAATCTTCATTCAAGGGTACTATGCCGCAATTCCTGACGCACCCCAAAACAAATTGTGCTGCTTGCCCTCATGGAAGATCCCCTGGCGCCTGACAATTTGCTGCTCACACCACCACTCCCACTGGTCACCGAGCCCATCATTGCATATGGCATCATCACGCACACAGGTATGCAACGTCATCATGCAGTTTGTTCTGCCAACGATGATATAAATGCCCCCATTTCATTTCAGACAGCTGCTACTCAACAGTTTCCCGGACCATAAGTAGCACTTCATTCCTGGCAGCATCCGACTTCCCGCTTTGGACCGGTTTTCGTCCTCAGATTGCTTCTGCTGTATTCGCCACACTACTAATACCACAGCATTGAGCTCGGAACAGCTATTTGCTGTCCCTCATTTACCAACAGGTGACCTGGCTCCCGACCGGGTCTTGTTCTCTGCATTGCCCTTTTCTTCGCCCCTTCTGATACTGGAAACTTTGGTACTTTCTTGTGTTCTTGGACCTTTGGAATTCGAACCTTGTAGACTTGTGCAATAGCTTTTTTCTTTTCATCCTTCATTGACATTTCTCCATTAGCCTTTCATCCTCTACCCCAACGGGGAACGAGTATCCTGGCCTTTGAACACGGTTCTTCTTATTCTTTTGACATCTTCACATTCAGGTAGGAGTGGCACTGAGGCCGTGGGGGGCAGTGTATTACCTTAACCTACAACATGTACGTACGCATTGGGCCTCATTACGAGGTGGGCGGTAAGGGATTACCGGCACTGGTAATCCCTTACCGCCCTACTACGAGTTCCTTTTGCAGGTCCTTCCTTAACGCCTGGTTTTACCAGGTATTAAGGACGGGACCCGCAAAGGGATACCGGGGTCAATAACGGTACCGTTATTGCCGCCTTCCCATTGAGCCCTATGGGGGTTCGAATGGGAATGGCTCTGGTGAATGGGGAATTACCGGTCCCGCCGATCTCAGAATGGACCGGTAATTGCTACATCCACCAGACCTGAGTCGGAACAATTTTTGGGGCAGCCATGGCGCTAATAGCGCCAAGGCTACCTCCAACCTCGTAATGAGGCCCATTGTCCTTCAAAGCTTCTGGTGGTCCTCAGGGCGGTCTTCTCGCCCTTCCACCTGCGTCCACTCCACAGGCCTAATGTTCTAGTCAGTGTGCTCGGCTAGGGAACCTGGTCTGCCACATTCTAGTAATCATTAAGGACTCCTGCCATGACATACTGTATGTTTCAAAGTTCCTCACAGCGCCTGAACCTGGGGCCAGGGACAACAGTTGCGAGTGTAGTTAGATAGTTTTGAGAAGCCTCATGCATGTGCTAACCAAATTCAAATGTGTTCTCCTAAACTGAACTTGGTGTACAAGACTAACCTTCCTCACCAGATTTACATTCTTGAAAAAGGTCAATACTAAATACTTCTTCTCCTGGGTGATGGAAGGTGAGTAGAAATTCATGTCTCACTTTTCACTCAAGTGAATCACAAACCTTTCCCCCTACAACGTTAATATACCTACTACATCATATCTCAGAAAAGTCAACTCAGTCGAGTTTGTGGCCAGGCACTAGCTTGGCGAGTGGGGTGGGATCCAGTTATTAATAACCTGTTATTAATAAATGACAAAATGCCCTTTGAAGAGAACCGTCTTAAGTACCTTCCAGAAAAACAGACTGGAGCCATCCTTCCTGATGTATATCTGTATATTGCTCCAATCCTTGGGACTGGCACGATATGGCTCACTTTCGGATTTTCTCCTTCATGAATTTGTAATTTTCCAGCCTTGTGCTGATGTCGCTACTCGTGATGTTTTGACCTCCAGAGATCTTGAGTTTTTCAGTCAGGTAGAGAGGTGCCTTGGTCGGACAGATTATCAGGAAGGGGGTGCAAGCTTGGAAGGGTAGACAGTATAGCAACTTACAGGCTGTGGTATGGTGGGCAACTTTCAGCACAGCCTGGGTTGAGGCTGTGAGGAGGGAGCTGCCCCAATCCAGATGTGAGAGGGAGAAGGCAAAGGCTTGGACAATGGTTCTTAAATCTGAGCTTGGGATGGAATGTTTAATTTCAATGCAGAACAGTTGGTTGGTAGGTGACTTTCTTGGGGCAACCAACGCCCTCAACAGAGCGCCATTGAGATGAGCTTAGCAACTTATTAAACATGCATGAGTGATTATTACATTCTTATTAAGTGAACAATTGAATAACTCTCACAAATGGGGCCTGCTCTGTCAGTTCTACCACGGAAGACCTAGTAGGTCTATAAAAAACACAGAGCAGTGGTACTAACTCAAATTATGCTGCGCCCTTTGTCCATTAGTGCATGTGACTATGTGGTATGGCCTGAAGGAGAACACTTAAGCAGATCACGAGGCCTAGAGGATTAAGACATCACACGCCGCTCCTGGCACCTAATATCAAGATTGTTTGGTGTTGTGACATTGGGCGTATAGCAGAAAGGTGGTACTACTCTGTGCTGTGTCTAGAATTGCACAGAAGAAGCCGACAAGATAGATTAGCAAACATGTCTTGATGCTCTACTAAAAGCCTGGAAAGTGAGGCCAGAACCATATTGTACTGTTTTTAGATAATCTTCCAGATGGATGTTCTGATGCCGAAGATTGCCAACAACTACCTCTGTGAACAATTAGCATAGGGAAGAAGAGTGATGTAAAGCCAAACAAGAAAACATTCTCACATGACAAACAAGATAACTGGTGTGCAGGCAAGATAGAGAGTAGGGAACATACAAAGTTGCTGACATAGCTGATAGCCCGACAATCTATGTTCTAAGCGGCTTTGAAGAAAGTTACACTGAAGACAATTTTAATTTCAAACTTGTTGCAAAGAAGGCCATCACAAACGGAATGCTCTCCTTTTGGCCTTCTTTGGAGCCATAAAAAAAGGAAATATCTATGACTTTCTCTTGGTGATGTACCATCTGCTACCTTTTGTTACTACAGGACATCTAAGTTGAGAGACACCAACAGAGACATATGAATGGTAATCAGTTACAGCCATTTTACAAAAGAGGGGTTAACAATTTTAAAATGTTGTAAGAATCCACTTATCACAGAGAGGATACAGGTCATTTATTAAGATTATTCATATATGTCAAAGATTGGGGCCAGCTGTTCATCAAACAGATTGAGGACTCTCCTTGCACCTCCTCAACGAGATTTGTCCGATTGAGGTCTCTCCTCGCACTAAACTTCCATTGTAAAGATAGGGAGGTGGGGGGTAGGGGGGTATGAAGGAAATATTTCCACCTTAAGGCAACAGAGTGCCAATGGATCATTTTAGCATTGCTTTTATGGGATTTCTGGAAACCACCACTCTTAGTGCAGAAACAGCCAGACTTTTTTCCTAAGAGTTCCAAAATGGAATGGCCATAAGGCTGAATTGACATTTGAATGCCACAGTCTAATGAGAAAATCCTGTTACATAGGGTACTCATTACCCGATGGGAGAAAAGCATAGAAAGGTATTTTATTAAGTACTGGAATTACTTCCATGAACACAAACATAATTCAGGAAGAAGATGGAGAAACACGCAGTTAGGTCACCCCCAAAGGCAGGTGTGGTTTTACATAATCTCCTTTGTTTATGGAGTAAAAATTAGCGTGTCACACATTCAAAGTTAAGTCCTTTAAGCTATCATCAAATTGGGATATAAATGCAAGACCTCTTTCTACAAAATATCTGTCAATTAATGTGTGTTACAATAGTCAGAAGAAGTAGACCGTGCTGATGCTGTAGCAGCCTTTTAAAACATTGCATTTTAAGGGATAATTACTTTGTGGACCTGGATACCACAAGTTCACGGGAGAAAGTCTGTGTTAAGTATTGAAAGTTTCAGCCACCAGCTGTTGGAAACTACCCCTTTTGGAGATAGCAATGCCAAATCAAATTATATGATGTGATCAGCTCTGGCACAGATGACACCAACAGAGACCCAGGAGTCCAAAAAGAAAGGAAACACATCTGGATAGGAAAACTGACTTAATTGGGATCCATAAACTGGTGAGCAGAAAGTCTACAATCAATGTTGTTGTGGAGGCATGTGTGAACTATGATGGGGTAGAACAACTGGTGTTCGTAGAAGGCCTCTTTGATATTGTACCTTCAGATTCAATCCAGAGAATTGCAAAAACTGTGGGAGTCTGCAGAGTCAAATAATTGCCCACCGAGGCTGTACATATAGTAAGAATTTCCTTCATGAAAGGATAAAAGTCAGGTCAAAGGTGCATCACTTTCCAGGGGTTTTACAGAACTGAAATTCCCGAGCCAGCCACTATTAAAACTTAGTGGCCGGGGAACTTGACTACTGCCGATTCAGGCCCATTTCCATTGAAGTGCACCATCATTTTGAAGAGAAATGAATGGCTATGGGACTTTTATCTTTGTTTGTGTCTTGTGGGCAAGAGCAGGTGGAAAGGGCTTTGATCAAAGTCAATTTCTGTGGATTGGTGCGGTCTCGGCTATTGGCCACCGGGCATCCGAAGAAGCTTCCATGCCTTCAAGAGGTTGTCAGATCCTTTACTTTTTGTGAGAAGACATGCCTTCCCTTAAAGAACAGTGGATTCAATGACATCACAATGCATTTGGCACTGTTTTTGTTGTTATGAATGCTTCCTTCACAACACATAATATCAATCACAGGTATCCATATGGGACTGCACTTCTTGGAGCATTTGAACCAACTGACTCTTTATTCATTGCAGAGGAGCCCATGTCAAGTAAGGACATACAATCACAATTAATGACAGAAATATACTTGCAAACCAAGCAATGCTCCAACATCTGAAGCCTGTTAGGCAAGCACAAATGGAAATATTTATGCAGTACAAACATCAGGCACATGGGCATCTGCATAGGAACAGCACCTATTAGAGCCTTTTGTTTTGTTTCCCTGAACATAGCCACACCACAGAAGGTGCATCTGCAATCTTACCGCATACGCTATTCTTGACGCATGGCATAGCTGTGCCAAACCATGCCTTGAGAGAAGCACATTTAAAGCACACAATTCCAAGTATTTGTTGGTGGGGGAAATTATAGACAACCGAGAAAGGATCACATGAAATGTCAGAGTGAAAGGCGGTCAGATGCAAGGGATCAGGTGAAGGCATGGCAGTAGGGATTTAGGGGGATGACTTCAGATCCTGCGTTGGTAGCAAGGCATCAGGAATTAAAGGCATGATACTAGGTTTTGGGAAAAGACTACCGCAAAGCAGAAAGGGGGGGGGGGTGGCCTGGCTGGGCGCCATGTGAGACATGTAGTGCACTCTCTCAACCAGGCCCGAGACGATTCCTCCAACATAACAAAGTTTTGGTACAAGTGCATGCATGAGACGTCCACACTGGACGTCTGAAGAAGTTGCTATGGTTCTGCCGCCTAGAAATCCTCGCTGACTTGTGTCTTACTGAGTTACTGGGTCCCCTTATAATGCCGGTCACTGTATCCAAGATGGTGCTGCCCACATGAGTCACAAAAGATCCACTTGCTTGGCATCAGTTCAGGGAAGTGACCGACTGAGTGCAATGAATCCTACAGTGGACAGAAGGGACTGAGTACCCCCACAGAACACAGGGATCCAGTGAATCAAAAGCACTTGCAACTAAGTGACCCTCACCTGTTCCTAAGTAAGACAAAGTCTCAGCACTAGACACACAGGTTGTTGTTGCAGAAAAGCATATCACAGGTTGAGGGTGGGGTTTGTGATCAACCCCAAGGCTTTGCTGAGCTCACAGATAAAGATATTGCATTCGAAGCAAACATCAGAACATTATTGAAAACAGGTTGAGACACAATGTCCGAGTCTGTAGCGTTCCTGGGCACATTTCCGATGCTGACCTGAAGGCATTTGCACAAGACCTGTTGTGCCCTCTACTTCAGCTACATAATGATGGAGTTCGACAGAACGCACTGCGTTCACCAGACATATCCAAAACGTGAATCCCAGATGTCTTCACTCAAGTCCACTTTTTTGCAGTTAATGATTGCATCATGGAAGCAGCCAGATGCCAATCGGACATCATGTTCAGTGATAGTAATACCAATTTATTCCAAGATATAGCTCCCTCTACGCTTCTCTAGAGGAACACTACACTAAAAACATAAGCGATTGTGGCAACATCTGTGTCGACATGGATATCGATATTGAATAAGTAGGTGGGCAGCTAGGCCTTACAGGGAACACACAGAGGAGGGTGTCTTCCACAGTATCCCGTTCTTTTGCAGACAGTAATTACTTTGTGGTAATTTAGCATAAAGTAATTACTTCACATTTTCAGGTGAGGGGTTTAGGGTAGGGGCAGTAAAGGAAGGGAAGAGCTTTCCCCCACCAATGAAGAAAAGAAAATTTCTATGAGAAAATTCAGAAATTACTGGAAAATGACCATGCAGTAATTACAGTCGCCAAAGGAACATGGAGCAGTCTTCCACCTCACTGCTGCAGTGTAAATCAACAAATAACTGCAGAAATACAAAACTGAAAGTGTCAATATTTAGCAGAAAATGCTATTTATGTTCCCAAAAGACATTTCCTGGGAGCAGGCAGTCAAACAAGATCTCCCAAGCAGCCCATTCACGTGGGGGGATCACAATGTGTCCATGCTTTGAATGGCACTGGATGGGCCACACACCAATATCCTAGCTTGAAAACAGGAGCACCATGGAGTACAAACCGAGGGTCGTTAGAGAAACATCCATACTTTTGCAGGAATAAGAGTACAGTCCCATTTATAGATGGAAAAGTTGGGAAAAAGGGTGAGAAACCTGGTGTTTCAGAGTCTTCAAGAGGCACCCAGATCAGCCTTGTAGAACTAGAGCAATTACTGAATGTTGGAAGTACAAAAGTACATTGGGCTGATTAAGTAGAAAGGCCATTTATCTAAAAAAAAAAAGTAATTCCATGAATCTTAACATTCTTCTATGAAAACGAAAGTAATTCTTTGCACTCTCTCTATTGCTCATCAGCCTCATATAAAAGTAACACATGGGAGGAGACCGCCATGGGGCGCAGAGCATGACAGTCCTGTGAGCTCACGCTCCGTCGGCACCGTAGGGCCTAGCGAGCACGCAAGATCCCCGGCCAGGATTTCACAGCAGACCCGAAGGCGAATCGAGCCCGTGAGGGGCCCCCACACGCTTGGGGGACTGATGGACTGGCCCTCCCCGTGTGGCCCTGGAGAAAGCCGCTAAGGGAGATCAGAGTGCAACACGTAGTTTTACGGGCTTAATACGCGCACTCGGCCGGGTGGGCAACCCCGCGCCTTTGCCCCGTGGGCCGCCCGGAGTGGCGCAGGAGCCGCCGGTGCTGCGGAGGCCATCCCCCTCCGCCCACCAGCACAGCGCGGGGCGGCAGAACGGGAGGGCCGCCCCAGCGAACACGGCTAGGAGTGAGAGGGCCCAGTGGGCGGAGCCGACCAGCATCTGGAGCCCCACAGCACGCCGAAGAGAGGAGAAGCTAGCCGGGGCCTGCAACGAGGTTCGGCCCCACCAAGCAGGAGAAAGGAGGAGACGTTCCGTAGTATTCAAGTGCTCTTCATCCGGTCCCAGCTGCTGGACTCCAGGCTCTTTCCGCCGGGTACCGGGAACACATAAGACACAGAGAGAGTGGGGCCCGGACCCAGAGTGCCTCCACCACGTGCAAATGGAGATCCTGTCCGGGCTACGCCGGCCCCGCGGGGTGGCCAGATCCAGGTGAGGAGTCGGGGGAAAGCTAGCTAACAGACGCGCAGGTGGGCCTGCCCCCCCCCCCCCTCTGCCTCCGGCCCGGCCTCCGCGGGGCATTGGGCGAAGTCAGGGCCCACAATCAGGAACTGGGCACCCCCAGAGGGGGAGGAAAAGAAGTGTTGGAATCGCGCAGGAGAGCATAGGGCCTAGGCCAGGTGAGTCCAGATATTGATACCCGTCGAGGCCCCCCTTGGCAGTGGCGCCGATACAGTGAGGCCCCGTGGAGAGACGGTGCTACAGTGAGGTTGCGGGGGTATCAAGGTGGCAGGGGAGAAGCATAACACAGGTGACCTTCCGGACCAATTCCAGCTGAGCAATCTGGGGGCTGGTCACGTCCCCCTCGGTACCCCCATAAACGTGATACAGGGGGCCCACACTGGTCTTGGGCTTCCTGTAGTGCCCCGGCGATAAACCCCACCAAAACAAAGGGAAGCACAGTACCACAATGAAGAAACAGGGAGGGACCCCGAGTGGTACTTCAAGGTTTTTTACGAGGAGACTCTGCACAAGAGGCACCAACCCTCAGGTGCCCCACCCAACCCCGAACCTGGAGCAGACCCCACCCTCTGAAGTGATTAGCTCCCTGCAACGTTTTCGCCAACAGACCCCGGTCCAGAACGAGACCCTCAGGGCCATCATGCCCGCGTTAGGCGATCCCCCCCGCCGCACTCACCAAGGAAGACCTCAGGGATATCTTTCAGGAGATTAAGGCAATCCGCACAGACATTCAGGCCTCCATCATAGACCTTAAGGGGCGAGTGGTTACCCTAGAGGACAAAATGGAGGGGATGGAGAAGAACCACCTCCAGGCAGACCTTCTAGATATGAAATACGAGGCAAGGATAACAGACTTGGAAATAAGAGGAGGACATGATTCTCAAGATGGACGATTTAGAAAATCGAGAACACCGAAACAACTTGCGCATCATGGGTGTGACTCAGGAGAGGGGGGTAAGACGGCTGCTGATGTGGGGAGGAAAGTCCAGGGCCTGATCAATCAACTTTTCTCACTCAAAGGGGGTAAGGAGGTCCAACTGGAGAGAGCGCATCGAGGTGGTGGAGGCACGGGGGGTGGCCCAAGGACTATTGTTGTGAGGTTTCTCCGCTATATGGAGAAAATGGAAGTCCTGGAGAAGGCAAAAAGGCTGGGGAGTTTCATCTTCGAAGGAGATACAATTAAGATTTATCAAGACCTCTCAACCCTCACCCGCAGAAGAGAATGCTGCCCGCTTTCCCAGTGGCTAACAAGTCAGGACATAAGATATAGATGGTCCTTCCCGTTCGCATTATCCTTCAAATGAGCAGGCGTGGATTACAGGGTAATTAGCGGTAAAGAGGCCACGCAGGTGCTGCAGGCGCTCAGGGGAGACCCTCAAAAGGAGCAGGAACCCAGGGAGGGGCAGGAGCTGTGAGGGAACCAGAAGGCCCCTGGTCGACAAAGAAGAAAGCAAAAGGCAGGAGAAAATTTTAAAAAACCTAACACCCCACCATCAGAAGTGTGAGGAGATTAACGGTATGAAGATGACTCAATGGGGAGTACGAGGACAGCAATAGGACAACCCCGGCCGGGGACAGGATCTTTGAACTTGAGAACTGTGGTGTACGAACATGCCGTCGCTTTGGTGGCTTGCCCGTTGGCAGGCGTCACAATCAGGGGAGGAGGGCAAGGGGGGGAAGGGATTCTTGGGCTCAACTCAGCTCTAGATTTACAGGGGAACAGGGCAGCTCCCACCGGACTATGCAGTCAAT
This sequence comes from Ambystoma mexicanum, assembly GCF_040938575.1. NCBI lineage: Eukaryota > Metazoa > Chordata > Amphibia > Caudata > Ambystomatidae > Ambystoma > Ambystoma mexicanum. Next base: position 77,635,944 of record NC_090936.1, read on the forward strand.
GAATACCTTGCAAACACGCAATGGCAGACAATGAAAGAAAGGCCGGGTCGAGTAGAGACGATCAGAACAGGATCCCTCAACGTAAAAGGGCTTAATTCCCCGACCAAACCCTCCCTTCTGGGGCGTGAACTAAAGAAATCGGGGGGTGGATGTCCTCTTTGAACAGGAGACTAGAGTGGTGAGGGGCGAGGAGAGGGCCATCCCCGGTTCACATGTGGGCCAGATATTTTGGGCTTCCAGCAGCACCAAGAAAGCTGGGGTCGGGATCTTACTTCATAGGCACCATAAGCTAACGGAGGTGTCCCATTGGGAGGGTGATGATGGGAGAGCCCTGGTGGTGTCCGGTAACCTCCACAACTCTAGGGTCACCTTGGTATCCATCTACTGCCCCAACATCGGTCAGAAGGAATTTATCCAAGAGGTTATGAGAGAGGTAATGCTCAGGGTGGAAGGCCTCCTGCTGCTGGGAGGGGACTTTAACATGTGGGCGGACCGGGACTTGGACCATAGTGGGAGGATCACTCAATCAGGCAGTTTGGGGGGGACATCCGGAATGGGGCCTCAGGGACCTGATGTGGGAAATAGGGCTGGTGGATATTTGGAGGGAGTGTCACCCCAAGACAAGGGGATACACCTTTTTCTCGGCGGCCTTTGGAACCAGGATGAGAATTGATTATTTGTTCACAAAACATGCATGAGTAGGATAGAGGCATGCGAGATCCGCCCAGTCAGCTGGTCAGACCACAATATGGTCTGGTCAGATGTTAGCATCTCCGGTCTAAGAGCCAGGGAATCCCTGTGGAAATGTAATGACTTTCTATTGAGGGATACAGTCTTTAGAGAAGAAATGTCGGCAGCAATCAAAGAATTCTTCGAGCTAAATGACACAGGAGAAGTGTAAAGGGAAATGGTATGGGAGGCGGCAAAGGCAACTTGGAGGGGCAGGCTGATAAGTGAAGGAGCTTCAGAAAAAAGGGTGAGGACCCTCCTATCACACAGGTTGAGGTCGGAGATATTCTCCCTGGAAAGAGCTGAGGGGAAGGAGGAGGTGGACAAGGAGAGAGACCTGGACCTGGCAAGAGAGAAGAGACAGGAACTCAGGGATATAGAATTGGGCAAAATTGCGGCAGGACTCCAACACCTCAGTCGGAAGGATTATGAAAAAGGCGACATGGCTGACGCTATGCTGGCCGCCAAACTCTGAGGCCAAAGGGCGAATAGGTGGGTCCAAAGGATTGGGGATGAGGCAGATGAGGGGAGCACAGACCCGGGAGGCATTGCAGAGAAATGTGCTAGTTTCTATGAGAGCCTATATGGGAGAGAGGGGGAGGTGGATATGGAATCCTGGGAGGCATATCTTGATGGAGTCTCCCTCCCGATCCTTGGAACACCTGAATCGGGGGCCCTGGATGCTCCGATAACAGAGGAGGAGGTGCTGAAGGCAATATCTGGGCTCAAGCTGGGCAGGGCCCCAGGGGAGGATGGGTTTACCGCAGGCTTCTACAAGGCCTTCTCGGGCTTACTGGTGGGTTTCTTGGCAGGCTTTTACTCAAATATAATGAAGACAGGGAGGGCACCCCCGTCATTTGGCAAAGCACTGATTACGGTGATCCCTAAGGAGGGGAAAGACCCAGCAGACTGCCGCTCCTACAGGTCAATCTCCCTCCTCAATGTGGACGTCAAGCTGTTCACAAGGATCATCGCAACAAGGTTGGACGGCCATATGCCGAATCTAATCCACTCTGATCAGGTGGGGTTCATACAAGGGAGACAGGGGGCTGACACCTTACGTAAAACCCTCCATATCATGAGTATCGCAGCCCCGAAGGGTGAAAACCCTGTCCTGGTGTCCATCGATGCTGAAAAAGCCTTTGATCGTGTCGACTGCGGGTTCCTACACAGAGTACTCCAGAAGCTTGGATTTGGTATCGGAATCAGGCAGGCTATCAACGCCCTGTATGAGTCACCTTCGGCTAGAGTAACAGTCAACGGATGCCTGTCACGTATTTTCAGCCTCCAAAGAGGGACGAGGCAGGGCTGCCCACTCTCCCCCCTTCTCTTCGCCATGACCATGGAGATACTCGCAGAATACCTCAGAGGTTCTCTGGGGTGCGGGGGATAGAGGTGGGAGACCGCACCTTCAAACTTGGCCTTTACGCAGATGATGTCTTGCTCCACCTGAGGGAACCTACACAGTCCGTTCCGTCCGCCCTACAGATAATCAAAGTGTTTGGCAGTTACTCAGGCTTCAAGGTCAATGTCGGCAAGTCGATGATCTTCCCTTTTGCCCCAGATGCCGATAGAGGTTTAGCAGAATTGTCCTCTTTGAGCCTTCAGATTTGTGCGGATGGGATAAAATACCAGGGGATTAACACTGTAAGACCTAGTGAGGACTATACCTCTTTCAGATGCTCACCCTGGAGGCCCCGGCAGCATACCTCGTTGAGGCCAAGAGGCGGATACTGAAGTTTATATGGCAAGGCCGGAAACCCAGAATAGGCTAGGAGACCCTCACCCTTCCCAAAGAGAGAGGGGGCGTAGCCCTCCCAGACCTCGAGACATACCAGAGGGCTGCCCAGCTCAGAGTCCTGCCCCCCCACCTTAGAGAAGATCCCAGCAAGCAAAGGGTCTACCTTGAGAACTCCTTCCTATGCCCCGTTACAGTAGGCAAATGGTTGTGGGTCCCATTAAAAAAGCTCCCGAAAAGGATTAGGGACCACCCCATTTTAGGAACCATGTGGAAGGCACTAGCGGGGAAGGGACTCAGGGAAAGAGTTACTACTTGGCCCTCCCCATTAAGTCATATTTGGTCCACACCAGTACTGGAGGAGATTGCGGGCCATGAACATTACCACTCTTGGTTCGAGGCGGGGCTTTGCAGGGTTGGCCAATTGGTGAAGGAGGAATCGTTCATATCCATCCATGAACTCGAGGAGGCACTAGGAATTGGCAGACTCTCCCCACTCCTATATCTTAGACTTAAGGGTATCCTAATTAAGCTGAAATTTAAGGAATGTATACAGAGGAAACTCACTCCTGTTGAAAAAGTCTTGGATTCCCATACAGAAATAAAGGGCCTCATTTCCCTCCTGTATGCTGCCCTTTTGGCTCCACGGGAGGGTACGACCAGGCGCCTCAGAAGGAGATGGGAAAGGGATCTAGGCCGTGCCATTGCGGATGGTTTCTGGGATAAACTCTGCAAAAGGGCTTTCAAGACGTCAATATCATGCCAAAATAAGACTCATGCCGTCAAGCTCCTCCATAGGTGGCAGTATGACCCGATTACTCTTTCTAGGATGTTCCCGGACATTGTCCCAGTGTGTTGGCATGGATATGGGGAGAAAGCCAACTATTGGCATATGTGGTGGACATGTCAGAAAGACCAGTCTTATTGGTCGGAGATGCTTAGCTAGATCAGAGAGGCGGGGGAGGGAGACTACCCGTTTGACCCCACTTTAGTGCTCTTTGGGCTGCAACAGAGGGATGACCATTGGGAGAAGCTTCCGGACTTAAGACACTCACCATTACTGGCAGCAAGAGCGGCACGAGCCAGGTCCTGGAAAAGAGCCGTCCTTCCAACAAAGAGAGAGTGGGTGATAGTGGCCAACGATATTTACTTTATGGAGAGGTTGACAGCCGCAATACAGGGCTCAAGCGTACAGATAGAAACAGACTGGCTGCAATTTATGGAAGCTAATGTCAACACGGAGGTCAGGTCCGTAGGGTGACCGGAATTCTCCACTCGGACCGTAACCAACTTTTCCCATAACATTAATTGCACAGGATCTATTAGAGTCGAGTGTGCATCGACGGACATGGGCCCGGTTTGCGCCACCGAACAAGAAGTAATATGAAAGAGCGGTCACTGAATCCCAAAAATGGGGCGTGGGGGAGGCGAAAGTTTCAGAGATTTTTGACTCTTATGTTTTCAACTTGCTATGGGCCTGTGCCCAAAGGTACACCTTATGTAGAAGCTCATTTGTTTTCTGTTTAAAACCAATAAAAATTGAATTTAAAAAAAAAAAAAGTAACACATGGGAGTGATCCGATTAATTCCCAAAGTTCATATACAAAATTGCATTTCATGATGCGCATCCATTATATACAATATGACAAATAAGCTTGCATTGCACATGTCTAATGTTGGGAATGAAATTAACCTCTCCCAGCCCCCTAGGCGTTTTAGAGTGTGGCGAATCCCATAGATACGCTGGCGATGTACCAGGGTGGAGGTGGGGTGGAATAGGGCGCGCTAAGAAATCCTGCACAAACACAATATTACATGAAATACAGCTGTATAGACTAAGTGCGCGCATATAAGTAAGGGCTATTTATTGGAGCGATAGAAACATGCGTCCCGCATGGCATTGCGGTAAACGCATGCTCAACCGAAGAAACCTGAGAAGGCCTAAGAACTGATGGTAGAGACGCCCACGCTGCTAACTCCCATAGAAACTTCCCTTTGTTCCATAACTGTTGCGAAAACATGTTATCCCAGGAAGGAATGCACCCTGCAAGGCCGCAAGACAGTACTAGGCGCCTCACAATGCAAGTTTATCACAGTCAGGCCAAAGGCAGACCTCTGACCCCCACGAGTTATGACATCCGCAACTGCCAGAGTGCAAGACCCCTGAATTCCACGATAGTAAGGGACCTTAGACCACCAACCATAAACCCAGTGGTCATAGAAGATCTAAAGGAACACAACTAGTTCACCTTATTTCATAATGACAAACTTTGTAATACAGGGTACAGGGAGGAATACATTCTAGTCCAAAGCGAGGGTGGAAACCTTGGGTGCGGATAGCGCGATATGGACTGAGTGAAGAATATGTGGGTCAGCATGATCTCAAGCCTATCTGTGCCAGTCCGAGAGCTTCCCAGGTGCCTGCCATAATGATAGTATAGCATTGTCTTATAATAGTAACTAATGAAGAACATGACTTTCATTCCCTGGAGACGATGAGCCCAGCAGACCCCACGTGATGGAAGACGGACGGACGGGGCTGGGACCAATAGCAGCCTGGCATCCCCTATGGAGCAGGCCACCCATGTATAGGGTCTGCCAACCAGCCACTCAGGTTATTAGTGTACATCTGATGTCATAAGTGACTGTTTTCTTATAACCTTCTCCTTGTACAATTTCTCGCCAGAACGTTCTCGGGCAGCAGAGTTCTTTGCTAGCATACTTATTTTTTGTGTGATTAAAACTTGTTATCCTTACAAGAATCTCTTGCCCTTTTTTCCCTAGCGGGTTGTATTTTCTGTGGCGTGAGCGTGCCATTATTTTGTAACCCCGATGTAATCCCAGCACCCCCGTACCTGTGAAGGTGTCCAGGTACCCTCCCCGTAAGGGCCGTGCCCACCTACAGCGACCAGTCCCAAAAATGCATATCCCGGAGTGGCTTTGAAGAAGCCTTCTTTGCAGAATTCCTGTCTGCCCTTTGGAGCGGGGCGCGGCTCCGACGAGAAGTGCAGGCCGGTGTTGTTGGAATCGTGACAGAGGAGTTTGGTGAACACGTGCACTTGAGTATATCCTTGCAAGCGATAACAAGTAGGGGACAGATGTATGGCAAAGTGTGAACATTGTGAAGAGGCAGAGATTGAAATTGGGAGTATGGCATGTATGTGGCTTGCTTTTTTTTTTTAATTTACTTTTGAGGAGAATATTAAGGAAGGTAAAATGGAATGGTAGGGGGCCTCCCCGAGTGAGGGAAGAAGGTGGCACTATTCACATTGTTTAATGCAGGACAAAGGAAATACATAGGAGCCCCGCATAATTAGATGGCCCATGAATAGTAGTGTTTATTATTTTAACTTGTTTTAGCCATGTTTTTTATTGCGCTGTGTATGGAGAGTGTAGTTTGTGTAAGTTGGGCGACTGAAAGAAGGGGGTGGGGAAAGAAAAGATTTTTTTGGGAAGTTTTTTGCCAAAGGGAGGGGGGAAAATTTAATGTGCAACTGTGTGTAGCGCATTAGCACAGGCGTAGCAAATGCACAACCAACACGATTATGGGAGGAGAAACGCCCATAGAATACACATGCAAGGCCCTACCATTGTACCATGACATGATTGAAAAATATTAGTGGGTGACAGACAAGGGTAGGGGGATGCCACGCTCGTGGCCAGAGCAGGGCTCCTATGACAGAAGTATTCTGGAACATATGTACATATTTTTGACAAAGGTAACAGGAGGGAAATATTGAACCTCTGGAATTGATAATACAGAAGAGCGCGAGGGAGGAGGAGGGGCGCGCTGCGATAACAAAGACACCGGTTAAAGTGAGGATGTGAAGACGTTGACAGGACACAGGGCAATATATCCCTTAGCAGTCAGCGCTGCAGTGGGATACACAAACCCAACTTATGTGTCAACAATGGCTACAGCCCCACCATCCCTATATATATCGTCACTAGATGTCGCAGCACACGCAGTCAATTTATTTATTTTATTTCTTGTAATGCGCCAAATGCCCATGGGCTTCAGGACACACAAGTAACAGGACAAAACAGACAGATATGTATCAAGACTGAGAGCAGTCAGGGCCAGGCAAGAGGAGGAGAGAAGGGCTTAAGAGAAGAGGAGCCTAGTTATGGCCTGTTAAACAGTTGGGGTTTGACTGCCTTTATAAATGCCAGCAGGGAATTACAGGCTCTAATTGGTAGTGGAAGGGCATTCCAAGCTTTAGAAGCCTGTACTGGAAAGATTGCACCTACAAATGTAGACAGCAGGATGCAAGGTTGTACAAATGTACGGTTGTCGCTAGAGCGGAGGGATCGTAGTGGTCGATCAACCATAAGCCGTTGGTATCTCTACAAAATATCGAAAGGTTTAGATAGAAGCGCACACCTATAGTAAGTAAGATTAGTAAAGAGATTCGAGGATTATGTTGTATAAACTTTTAGGTGCGGGGGGGAAAACTGAGGTCATGGCACAAGACCCCGACAATAAACAGTAAACAGAAAGAGGATTCAACTTGGGAACCCTCCCGTCCCCTGCACACTTTCAAATGTTTGGATTAATCCAATACAGTTGTTTAAACTGCGTTATATGCATTGTACATACATTTGTTTCTAACACATATGGTCAGACACAGGTGTGTGAGATAAAAAAATATATATCTTTATAGTCAGGCTGTATTATTTTCAGCAAGAATTATAGTTCAGACAAAGATTATTTACAGTGCATAGAAACAGTATCAATAGATAAAGCTCAAATTGAAGAAAAATGGAGTCCAAATTGATTAGCGACGCGTTTCGAGGAAGTTCTCCTCTTCTTCATAAGGCCACACTTGGACTCTTAATGTAAAAGGAAAGCATAAATTCAGTGAAGAAAATTTTGTAAGCACAATGCATAGACTGTTCATGTCATATTAAATGTATACAGTTAAAAAATAAATGGCATTAATTGTATTTAGAACATTAATCTGTCCCTAAAAAATAGGGAATTGAAACAATGTAACATGTTCTAATATGCATTGTAATTCATGCAACATTATAAGATTAACTAGGTTGCCCCTGCTCGAGAGAGGGGCTGAAGGTCTACTGAAGCATCTTTTCCTGCAAAATTAACTGTATAACGTCCATCATACTGTAATTTAGTAGAGTACTACCTCTAATGGGATCTATCACGTGGATGGTGAAACATAAGCTAAAGAAAATTAAATATGTAGGTAAAACAACACACAGATAGTTCTTAGGCTATATCAATCTAATATGGAAGAAATACAAAAATCGTTACCTCTGTGAGTAGAAAGTGCCGGAAACAGAGAACCGGACGGAGCGGTGAAAATAGATAGACAGTCTTCGTACATCAGTTAGTTCCTTAAAACATGGCTAATTCCCAAAAAGATACCAGAAATCTAAAGAAAACAAAGCCTGATCAATGCCAAGCTCAATGTTCAAACGTAACAGTCATAGGTGTGAGATAAAAAAATTGAGTAACATACCTAACCAAAATATGGAGGGCGGAAAATAATCAATACAGCGGCCCACATAAGGATGTAGAACTTAAGTATCCCGCCGTCACTACAGAGGTGCCTCAGTATGTGGGAATTCTGTCATACGAATAGCCAAACTGAACAGGAATGAAGTCCTGATTAGTATAATATACCTAGCAATCTGATATGAAGTAATGGAAACATAATATGGTGTTTAATCAAGGCAAAAAATGTAAAGAATTACCGTGGTAAGAATGTGCAAATGGCACAATTCTCAAAGCTGATGTGCAACTGATGTCAAGATTGTGTGGCCGGTCAACAGCTGAAGAATCCGGCAGTAATAGGTCAGTTAGAGTATCAACTAAAGAAAGTGTAAGGAAAACAGAAAAAAAAGGAATCATGAGACTAAGGAACTATTTCCCTGGTCCCTAGATAGATAAATGCACATGCATTCACGCTTACCTGGAGCATAGGGGGGCAATCCTGAACAGAGTCTGTTCAGCCGAGTGGCTTGTTGTTCACAAACCATGGAGACTACATGTGACCATGGAGATAAATAGAGGACTGAAGTAATAGGTAATAACCAACAAGACTCTAACTTCGCAAACTCAGGTAACAGTAGCGACAGCAGTGTTGGTGAACCCATCCAGAGGCCTTCCACAGACCGCACTAGTGAACGTGAACAAACAGAAGACACCAATAGACCAGGGGTGTCCACATCTCCAACTAATAAAGACGCTGAACCTTATACATCAACGGGGGCTTTTTTAGGCATAAGAGAAAGACCCGGAGAGGGAAGAAAGCCACAAACAAAAAAGAGAAACAAATAAAGGACAATAATCTAGTGGTGAATATCTCCAGCAAGATTCTTTCAATAGAACAACTTAACATTTTGAACAAAGGATTATCGTTTGTTCCTACGTGTAATACTTCATTATTTCAAGAAAAAATCTGTCTACACAGATTGATGCGAAAATTAAGACTTAAAATTTTCTTTGACTCGCAACCTTCAGCTGTTGACCGGCCACACAATCTTGACATCAGTTGCACATCAGCTTTGAGAATTGTGCCATTTGCACATTCTTACCACGGTAATTCTTTACATTTTTTGCCTTGATTAAACACCATATTATGTTTCCATTACTTCATATCAGATTGCTAGGTATATTATACTAATCAGGACTTCATTCCTGTTCAGTTTGGCTATTCGTATGACAGAATTCCCACATACTGAGGCACCTCTGTAGTGACGGCGGGATACTTAAGTTCTACATCCTTATGTGGGCCGCTGTATTGATTATTTTCCGCCCTCCATATTTTGGTTAGGTATGTTACTCAATTTTTTTATCTCACACCTATGACTGTTACATTTGAACATTGAGCTTGGCATTGATCAGGCTTTGTTTTCTTTAGATTTCTGGTATCTTTTTGGGAATTAGCCATGTTTTAAGGAACTAACTGATGTACGAAGACTGTCTATCTATTTTCACCGCTCCGTCCGGTTCTCTGTTTCCGGCACTTTCTACTCACAGAGGTAACGATTTTTGTATTTCTTCCATATTAGATTGATATAGCCTAAGAACTATCTGTGTGTTGTTTTACCTACATATTTAATTTTCTTTAGCTTATGTTTCACCATCCACGTGATAGATCCCATTAGAGGTAGTACTCTACTAAATTACAGTATGATGGACGTTATACAGTTAATTTTGCAGGAAAAGATGCTTCAGTAGACCTTCAGCCCCTCTCTCGAGCAGGGGCAACCTAGTTAATCTTATAATGTTGCATGAATTACAATGCATATTAGAACATGTTACATTGTTTCAATTCCCTATTTTTTAGGGACAGATTAATGTTCTAAATACAATTAATGCCATTTATTTTTTAACTGTATACATTTAATATGACATGAACAGTCTATGCATTGTGCTTACAAAATTTTCTTCACTGAATTTATGCTTTCCTTTTACATTAAGAGTCCAAGTGTGGCCTTATGAAGAAGAGGAGAACTTCCTCGAAACGCGTCGCTAATCAATTTGGACTCCATTTTTCTTCAATTTGAGCTTTATCTATTGATACTGTTTCTATGCACTGTAAATAATCTTTGTCTGAACTATAATTCTTGCTGAAAATAATACAGCCTGACTATAAAGATATATATTTTTTTATCTCACACTCCTGTGTCTGACCATATGTGTTAGAAACAAATGTATGTACAATGCATATAACGCAGTTTAAACAACTGTATTGGATTAATCCAAACATTTGAAAGTGTGCAGGGGACGGGAGGGTTCCCAAGTTGAATCCTCTTTCTGTTTACCATTAATCTCTACAAAATATCCCCACTAACAATATCGCCAGACATATGGCTTTTGTCTAGCCATAGGCGATATTTTTTGGGGGGGATAATTTGTGGGAGTGGGGGATGCGGGGGTGTCCCCCACACATTTTAAAATACTGCAGGGGTTGCGATATTTTTGTATCGCAATATTTTTGTGGGGATATTAACACATGGAACCAAGACATTGTGAGAGATAGGCAGGGCGGTTGAGGTCCAGGATTTATATGTTAGTGCCAGGGTCTTGTGCAGTATCCTGTGCTTAATGGACAGCCAGTGCAAAGCCCTCCCCAAATCAGAAATATGATCCTGCTTACGGAGGCCAAAGACTGCTCATACCACATTGTTCTGTGTGGTCTGGAGGGCAAACAGGTTAGTTTGTGTGGTCCCACTCAGCAGACTATTACAATAGTCAAGTCTTGAATTCACTAAGACAGATGTTAGAGTGGATCTGTTGTTGACTGAGATGTAAGGCCTGATTTGATTGAGTAGCCTGACCACATGATGAGCGTGTGTGTGATACATGAGTTTTCATGTTAAGTTCTGAATCTAGATGAATTCCTAGGGTATTTACACAATCTGAGATCTTAATCTGATTGTTTGCAATATTGAAATAGTTGTGGGCGGTATCAAGTTTCTTAAATCTCTAGCTAGTAGTCACAATTAGAAGTTCGGTTTTAGAGTCATTCAGAGGCAGAGAGCTTAAGTCCATCCAAGTTTGTTTGCGGCATAGACATTATTAAAGGGGAAATTCACTAAAAAATGTTGTCTCAAAAGATGGGCAACAATAAAAAATATTTGTAAATAAAGTTCCTATGTAACATTTTTAACAAATGAGGCTCAAAGTAAAAATTGTCAAGCACCAGGAGGCATCCATTTTGTGAAATGAATGAGCCTCCTGTGCTTGTGTTAAGCTCTGCTCTTGCTGCAATAATGAAGCAAAAGCCCACTACTGGTAACTTTTGCTTATTACAACCAGAGAGCAGAGAAGGAACAAGTTACTTACCTGTAACTGTTGTTCTCCAGCATGGGTCTGGCATGGATTCACATGCTCATGAATATTCCCCGTCGTCAGGCTGGGAATCCTCGGTAAAGAAAAAAATCGGTATCAGTTTCGTTTCTGATCTGTCTTTCTTAGTAGTAACCAATCACTGATCTCTGGGTCATACTGCCCCCAGCTAATGACTGCCCTCTCCCTAAGCCCCGCCTCTGGCAGACATCCTCAGATTTGGTAAAACGCAAAGTGGCAGTATGACCAAGTGAAGGGCCGCAGAGGGGTAGGCGGGAGGGTTCGCATGTGAATCCATGCCAGACCCATGCTGGAGAACAAGTTACAGGTAAGTAACTTGTTCCTTCTCCAGCATGGGGTCTGGCATGGATTCACATGCTCATGAATAAAAGAATACATAGCAGTACACACATGCACAAGCACGGGAGGTGGCAAAGGCTCAACATTAAGCATTACATCCAAAACTCAACATTAAGCAATTCTTACCTCCTCACCAGGCTCACCTTAGGTGAACAGGTTGCGCAGCACTGCTTGGCCGACCCTGTACTCCTGGTCGACGCAGTAGAATCTCGTGAAGGTGTGCGTCGACCTCCACGTAGCAGCCCTGCAGATGTCCAGCAGGGGCACACCAGACAGGAACGCCGTGGTAGCAGCGACCGCTCTGGTCAAATGGGCTCTCGGACAGCCGGGCAGCAGTCGGTTTGCCAACTGGTGACAGTGCATGATGCAGCCGGAGAGCCATCTGGAAATGGAAGTCTTCGAGAGAGCCTTCCCTTGATTCACAGACCCAAAGTTCACAAACAGCTGTGACATCTTCCGAAACTCACGTAGAACTTCAGCGCTCTAGTTACATCCAGTGAGTGCAAAGTTCTCTCGGCTGGCGTCGAAGGCGACGGGAAGAAAACTGGTAACACCAAGGGCTCGTTGAGGTGGAAGTCCGACGGCACCTTGGGCATGAAGGAAGGGTGCGTCCTCAGCACCACCCTCGTGTCATGAAAAGTCAAGTATGGAGGCTTGAAAGATAGGGCCTGGATCTCTCCCACTCGTCATGCGGAGGTGATGGCCACGAGGAACGCTGTCTTCCATGACAGGAACTTCAAAGGCGCTGAATGCATAGGCTCGAATGGGGCCCCCCCATGAGCCTGGACAGCACCACATTAAGCTCCCACGCCGGGGCAGGAGCCCTCACCGGCGGGAACGATCGGAATAGTCCCTTCATAAATTCCTTCACCAGGCGATGAGACCACAAGGACGCCCGTCCCGCAGTCCTGGTATATCGGGAGATGGCAGCCAGATGTATTTTGATGGAGGCGTGAGCCAGTCCAGCTTTGGCCAGCGACAGTAGGTACGGCAGTACTTGAGGGGCCGTAATCCGCAGAGGGTTAATCTTCTGTGCACCCCACCAGACAGAGAACCTCTTCCACTTATGACCATACCACTTGAGTTGAGGACGCCCTGGCTCTTGCAAGAACCTCTCTGCAGTCAGCCGGGATATCGTACCCTCCAAACTCTAGTGCTGCAGGTGCCAGGCCTGCAAGTTCAGCGACTCCGGGTCGTGATGAAGAATGGCACCTCCTTCTCTGGAGAGAAGATCTGCGTCCGCCAGCAGCTTGACTGGTGGGGACGTTGACAAATCCAGAAGGTCCGGGAACCAGATCTGCCTCGGCCACGCCGGTGCGACGAGGATCATTCTGCATCTGGACTTCTTGAGCTGGTTGATGAGGCGGAGCAGCAACGGCAACGGAGGGAATGCGTATAGAAACAGGCCGTCCCAAGGGAACGAGAAAGCATCGCCCATGCTCCTCGGCTGCGGGAACCTGATGGCGAACCTCTGGCACTTGGAGTTTGTCGCCGCCGCGAAAAGGTCGATCAGGGGCTTGCCCCATCATCGAAAGAGCCGATCCACCTGGTCCTGACGTAGTTCTCACTCGTGGCATGAGCGCAGCTCCCTGCTGAGTGAGTCGGCGATGGTGTTTTTTATTCCTGCCAAGTGGAAGGGAACCAGAAACATCCCCTGGGCGACGGCCTAGTGCCACAGATCCTGGGCCTCCTTGGATAGGGCTGGGGATCTGGTGCCTCCCTGCTTCCGTATGTAGAACATCGTGGTGGTGTTGTCGGTGAAGATCCTCACCACTTTGTCCTTGAGGGACGGGAGGAACGACTTGAGCGCCCAGAACACTGCTCGGAGCTCCAGAATGTTGATGTGGAGAGACTTCTCCTCCGGGAGCCAAAGGCCTCTTGCTTGGAGATCTCTGGTGTGGGACCCCCCAACCCTCCAGAGGCATCCGTCCTCACCATCTCCTGAAATGCCGGGGTCTGAAAGTCTGTGTCTGTAGTGAGGTGTCCTGTCTTCGAAGCAGCCCGTCGCCTGAAACCAGCGGGCGTCAAGGAACTCCTGTAGCGGACGCATCCGAAGTCTGCAAAGGGGTACAAGATAGATGCATGAGGACCTCATCCCGAGGAGGGACTTGATGGACCTCACCCTGGCCACGTCCGTGACTAGCAGCGCCGCACCTTGCCCAGAATGGCCTTCGTCCTCTCCTCCTACGGGGAGGCCAATTGCCCCATTGTATCGAGCTTCGCTCCCAGAAACAGTGCAACTTGCGACGGAACCAGGTGGGATTTGGGGTAGTTGATGGCGAATCCCAGTTCCGTGAGCAGCCGGACGGTCCTCGCTGTGTGTTCAACGGTGAGTTCTCTTGTCCTTGCCCGGATTAGCCAGTCGTCCAGGTAGGGGTAGACGTGGATCCCCTGCAGGCGCAGCCGCGCCCCCACTGGTGCCAGGCACTTGGTGAATACCCTGGGTGCTGACTTTAATCCGAACGGCAGGGCTCTGAATTGGTAGTGGCGTCCCTGAACCACGAACCTGAGAAACTTTGTGTCCTTTTAGAATGGAGATGTGGAAGTAAGCATCCTCCAGGTCCAACGAGGATAGGAAGTCACTCTCCTCCACCTGTCCCAGCACGTGCTGGAGGGTGACCATCCTGAATTTCTGCGCCTTGATGTACTTGTTTAACCGACGCAGGTCCAGGATGGGGCGCCAACTGCCTGTCTTCTTTCTGACGAGGAAGTACCTTGAGTACACCCCGGAGCCCCGCAGCCTCCTGTGGACGAGCTCGATGGCACCTTTCTTGAGCATGGACTCCCACACGCTGACGAACTTCGTCAGCCGGCCTCCCACCGGGGTGCTTCGGTGGGGGCCCGACGCCACGGCCGGTTCAGTCTTGCTTGGAGGAGGCCTTGCTGCCTTGGCCTCCTTGACGACGACGGCGGGATCCCCCTTGCTTGCCGCGACCGATGTAGGCCTCCTGGGACAAGGAGTGGGCCGCCTGGCGGTATGTAGAAGAGCCACCGCTGGATCCCTTGGAGGCATCCTGTCTGCCTCCAGAGCTCCGAAAGGGCCGTCGCTGTTGAAGTACCCCTAGGGCCCGGGCCGCCTCCAAGTCGGTCTTGATGGCCTGGAGCGACTTGTCCACCGCCTTCCCAAAAAGGTTGTTGCCGTCGAACGGCATATCCAACACTCTGGTCTGGACGTCCTGGCGAAAGTCCGTCGCCTTGAGCCATCCTCGTTGTCGGAGGCAAACCCCGTTGCCCAGTTGGCGAAATCCGGAAACGGCAATGTCCGTTGCCACCGTTATGGCGTGATCCGACGCCACCTCTCCTTCCTGCAGGATTTGAAGGGCCTCCGCCCTCTTGTCCGGTAGGAAGTCTAGCAGGGGAGCTATCTTGAACCAAAGCTCCCTGTCGTAGCGGGCCACGATCGCCAAGGCATTGGCCGCCTTAATCGTCATCGCCGCAGACGAGATGACTCGTCGTCCCATGGAGTCCAACTTCTTGCCCTCGCTGTCTGGCGGGGAAGTGGAAGTTGAAGCCGCCGCACCCACTTACTACTTGGCCGCTGCCGAAAGGACAGAGTCCGGCGTGGGCTGGGCCCTGAGGCACAAGGGGGCGGCATCGGGGACTCGGTACTTCCTCGTACCTGTCCCTCTTGGCGGGTGTCGTGGAAGGGTTCTTGAGGATAGCTAGCCCCTCGTCCCAGATGTCGTCGAGCAACGGCACCGCGAGGACCGTCTTCCTCTTGGCCACTCGTCGTTGGTAAAGAAACCCTTCCTTTTTCTGTTCTTCAGGGCAGAGCTGGAAGAGCTCGGATGCCCTGGTTATCATGGCGTGAAAGGAGCCCATTTCGTCGGGTGGAGAAGCCCGGGGGGGGGGTGATGACGGGATGTCCGTTGTGTCGCCGTTGTCTGTCCCAGTCGCTGTATCCGTCGCCGTATCCTCTCTTGGGTCCGGCAAGGGGTATGAGGGGTCCATAGGCCTCGCGGGCACGAAGGGTGGAGCGGGGTGGATTCTCCTCTGCTTGTTCGGACTTCCCGACGGGCCCGGTTCTGGATCCTCCGTCGGGGTCCGTGGTAACCTTGTCCTTATCTCAGTACATAAGGATTGGATTGCCAACAAAATGGCCGCCGAGCTATCCTGGGGCTCGGGTAATGGCTGCGGACGGACGGGATGGCCGCTCCACTGGGCCCTAGTCGCCATCGTCGCTATCTTCGATCACCTCAGCGGGAACCGTCCCCTGGGATCGAACCTTCTCGAACTTCTCGTTGAGGCCTATGAACCTCTCGTTGAGGCCCTTCCCGGTTTCCACCAGATCCTCCTCAGAGGCTGATTCTGAGTCTGTAATGGCCACCGCCCCCCCCTCTTTTTCCACCGGGGACTTCACGTGGGTCTTAACTATGGGCTGGAAAGAGGATTCCCTCCGCGGTGGCAGGGATACTCTGGGCCCAGAGGCCGTTTCCACCGGCGTAGTCTCAGCCGGCTTCACCAGGGTCGCAGCGACCACTTCGATAGAGGTCTTTTGACGGCTGGATCAAAGCCCTCACCACCTTAGGTGCGTCCTGGGCCTTTGCCTTGGGGGGAGGGTCAGCGCCTCGCTCCCCTTCGGGTCCCTTCGAGATCGACCGGGGCCGCTCCAGAAGCTTACCCAGTGCCCGCGGACTCGCGGTGCTTGGCCTTCTGTTGGGTGCCCTCACAGGACTTAGAAGCCCGCTCAGACTTTTTCTTCGCCTTCTCACCTGCTGTGCCCTTCTCCAGCCAGGCGGCGAGGCAGGAACGACGATCTTGTTTGGTCCGTTCTGAAAGGTTCTTGCAGAACGCACAGTCCTTCTCCACGTGCGTCTTGTCCTCATGAAGGCAGTAGAGACATCGCAAATGCTCGTCCTCCTTGAAAACATTTTGTAATCCGCATCCAGGGCAGCACCTGAACAGCTTGGATCCGGGTGTCTAGCTTCCCTTGTCCTGGGCCATCTCCGTTGAGGTAGGCTGCAGATCTTCCGGAATCCTCCAAGAAGCGTAAACTCGACGAAAACTTCACCCTTGAGGGGCGTAGAAGAATTCCAAAATGGGTCCCCGTTATCGGAAGTATAAACGGTGGAGCTTGAGGCTCGATTAAACTGAAAAAATGAGGAAATCTCCTGAAAAAGCACGAAAACACAGCAAAAACTCAAGAGCTAAAGCACGAGGACTCCCAACACTTGAGCGTGCGGTAAAAATCTGAGGATGGCTGCCAGAGGCGGGCTTAGGGAGAGGGCAGTCATTGGCTGGGGGCAGTATGACCCAGAGATCAGTGATTGGTTACTACTAAGAAAGATAGATCAGAAACGAAACTGATACTGATTTTTTCTTTACCGAGGATTCCCAGCCTGACGACGGGGAATATTCATGAGCATGTGAATCCATGCCAGACCTCATGCTAGAGAATGCCGTTAGGCTCCTCCCTCCCCTGTGCTGCTGGCGAGTGCTTCTTTGTGCTGTTTTCCCAGGCTCCCCTGAGCTGGTGGAGCCTGGGAAACTTAAAGCGAAAGGTTCAGGCAATTATAAATAAATCGTTGTACTTATGATCTCCATGTTTTTCGTTTACAGTCTCCCGAGCTCCCCCAAGCCGGGGGAGCCCGGAGGACTTAAAGTGAAAGTGCTGACAATTATACATATAACACTATTGAATTTATGATTGCCATGACTTTGTTTTTAAGTCTCTCGAGCTCCCCTGGCTGCATGTATTTATAATTGCCGGTACATTCTTTTTAAGTGTCCCGGGAACGTTGTTGTTTTTATGACCGCCGTGGCTTTCGTTTCAAATCTCCTGGGCCTCCAGGGCTTCCCGAGTCTGGGGGAGCCCAGGAGACTTAAAAAGAAAGTCCAGGCAATTATGAATATTTCGCCGGCCACGGGCAGCATTTTCATAATTACTGAGACTTTAGTTTTCGGTTTCCGTGCTCGGGAAACTAGAAAAGAAAGTTGCAGCAATTAGGAAAACTCCACCTGTGGCAGGAGAAGTACTTACAATGGCTGTGCCTTTCATTTTTTGTTTTCTGTGCTTCCCTGGGCCTGGGGAGCGCAGAAAACGTAAAATGAAAGTCAAGGCAGCCACCTCTCCATTTTAAGCTTTGCTCTCTGGAAGCAGTAAGCAAAAGCTGCCAGTAGGGGGCTTTTGCTTGATTATTGCCGCCAAAGCAGAGATTAACATCAACAGAGGACATGTATTCATTTCACAAAATGGATGCCTTCTAGTGCTTTAATTTTTTTTTACTTTGAGCCTCATTTGCTAAAAAATGTACATAGGAACTTTAAAAAATAAGTTTATTATGGCCCATCTTTTAAGACGATAACATTTTTGCGTGAACTTCCCCTTTAAGGGTGTCTGAATCCTTGTCATGATTGCCTACAAGTTCAAATACCACCCGAGTGTCATCAGCATAGTTTGTATACTTGACACCCAGGCAGTCCAGTAGGTAAAGCAGTGGCTGAATATAGATGTTAAAAAGAGATAGCGAGATGCAGGATCCCTGTGGGACTCCCACATTAACGAAATCTGGAGAAGATTGGACATTATCCACTGCCACTCTTGAGAGTGGTGGACTGAGAAAGGAGATCCAGTCTGAGGACTTAGTGGAGCAGCCCTATATGTTCTTTAGTCGATCAACGAGAATGGAATGCTCAACCAGGTCAAAGGCTGCAAAGAGATCCAACAGCATCATTAATGTTGTGCTCCCACTTTCAATTATGCCAGTCAAAATTGCTTTGAGATCCAGGATGGCTGTTTCTGTCCCATGCTTTGCTCTGAATCCAGACTGATGAGTGCCTAAAATGTTACTTGTTTCAAGGAAATCCTGAAACTGTAGATAGGCCACCTTGACTTTTGTTTAGTAGGGGGTAACCCACACCTCCTTAAGTGACGGTGGAACTATGCCATCACTAAATGAAAGGTTGACCATTTTAGAAATCCAAGGTGTCAGGAGAGGAAGTGACTCCTTCAGGATAGTGGCTGGGCAGATGTCTCACTTACATGCCGTGGGTTTAAGGTGGTGACTATTCCAAAGGTTTCTGCTTCTGTACATGGTTTGAAGCTGAATTCTGGTATCGGAGGCCTGATATTAGTGATGTTAGGAGGAGGCCCATCATCATCAGTTGTAGCATTCAACTTGAGTTGCTGTATTTTCTCCTGATGGCCCAGAATTTTGTTAGAGAATTTGTCTTGGATCATTTGGCACCAGGCTGAGTCTTGAGTGATGGCCCGTTTAATGACGTTTTTCCCTTGAATTTCTTTCAAAACTTTGAATAGCTTGCTAGAGCTGGATTTATCGCTGCTAATCCTGGAGTTAAAGTATCTAGGTTTTGACCCAGTAATGGTAGCTTTAAAGTTTTTAACTGCAGCTTTGTAGTTTATAAGGGTCTGAGTGGAGTTTTTTTTGTTCCACCATTCTCTTTCTAGTGCCCTTTTCCTGGTTTGAGAGTGAAGCACTTCTTTAAACCAGGTATTCTTTAGGGTTTCGGGTTTTATACGTTTATTCTTTTCTGGTGCCAAGGTTTCTATGGCAGCATGTAAAGTAGATGACAGGTAAAATAGATGACTGGTGAAGCAGATCTGTTTTCCGAAAGAAATGGGATTTTGAATGCGTCACATTCTTAAAGGTGTGGCTCATTTTGTAGCATCTTGGTAGAGTATCCAAATGAACAGGCACTTCAGGGAGACATATTGTAAAATGTACTAGGAAATGGTCAGACCCTGGACATTTAGAAGAGGTGGGTTTTAGGACGTCTAACTGGTGTGTCAGAACCCAGTCGATGGTATAAGAATGTTGGTTCCCATAGGAGAGAGGAAGATGGGTGGAGCACGGTCGATGAGGAGGCAGAGCAAGCACCTCAACGTACCCCTAGAGTAGAGAGCTTATGGAACGGCAGATTAAGAGGGGTTTGGCCAGATAGCAGGAGCAAGGAAAAAAGGGAAGTGCAAAGAAGGGTGACGGAAGTAGTGTAAAAATGCAAATGCCCCTAATACACAAGGGCACAGATGGACAAAACAACTTAATAAAGGCGCTGGTGGGCACGTGGAAATGGATATACGCATTTGAAAAACACACGGCAGGAGTACCCCTAGCAGTAGGAGATATCAAAAGTCTACTGTTAGCCACTATTGGAGATCATGCTGATGTGTGGGTGAAGGCGGGGTAACCATGACTAACTCTGGGCAATGAAACGCATGACGGAGCATCCTTTAATAAGATTAGAGTGAAAATATGGGATGCGCTACAGCAAGCTTTCCCAGACACACCGGACTTGAAGTCCATCAACCAATGTACCACTGGCAATGATGAAGATGCCGTTCAGTTCATTCTTAAAGTTCATGAGATGTGGAGAGCGGAAACGGTTAACACATGAGATCAGTCAATACCCTATTTTATTGTCAAGCAAGGCCTACCAAAAGAAGTGCAAAAGTCACTAGACAAAATTGGGGGGGGGGGGGGGATCAAGGTGAAGGGGTGGCCTGAAATACAGAGCATAATAATACACCACTGTAGAAGAATAAAAGAGCATGAAAAGGAAACTACTCCGAGGTGACAGGCAGAGGAAGTAAAACTAGTACAAAACAAATTAGCTAAGGTAGCTGTGGAGGCATCAGTTTCGACACCGACACAGACAGAAGTTGCAGTATACACACTTAATTTCGCAAACGCCCGAATAGCTGCGTGTGGTCAGAAGGTGGACAAGGACAGTGGGGCGGAAAACACAATACCCCGGCCCGCAGTGGCAAGGAGTACAACAGCGAGGAAGAGGTGGGTTCAGAGGTATGGGATGCCGAGGAAGAGTGATGGGGCAGTGCTGCAACTGTGGGAAGTGGGGCCTTTTTCAATATAGTGTTGGAAGCAGACAGGGGATGGGATACAGTTAGTCAACAAAATGATGGTATGCCACCTCATGGGGCTCCACAGGGGCAGAATAGCAGAATGACCTCCATACCCTATGAAATACACCAGGCATACACGCAGTTGCCCCCGCACATACCGGGCCCTCTCCCACAGCAGGCGATGCAACGATACCCGCCTCACAACAACTTCCAGCAGGCAGGAAACACGAACCCCTTTAACGTAGCACTCAGTGGCCCCATTCCAAGGGGCGACAGTGGTGGAGGGAACCCCTTTCCATTCCCAGGGACAAATACCTACCCTGATTAGGACAGCCCTGCAGAGAGCACTTTTGTGTCCGGTCCTGTCAATGACCTTGCAAAGGCCAGGGTGACCTCAACTTTCAAGTGCTACGCTCACAAGTGGAAGAGGTTCTCTGTCTGGTGCCGTGCACAGAAGATTAACCCTCTACGGATTATGGCCCCTCAAGTGTTAACGTACTTACTGTCGCTGGACTAGCAAATGCTTCCATCAAGATACATCTGGCAGCTATTTCCTGAGAAACCAGAACTGCAGGACGGTCATCCCTGTGGTCTCATCGCCTGGTGAAGGAGTTTATGAAAAGACTGTTCCGATCGTTCCCGCCCGTGAAGGCTCCAGCCCCGGCGTGGGAACTCAACGTGGTGCTGACCAGGCTCATGAGCCCGCCATTCAAGCCTTTGCATTCGGCTCCATTGAAGTTCCTGTCGTGGAAGACAGCGTTCCTTGTGGCCATCACCTCTGCACGACGCGTGGGAGAGATTCAGGCCCTATCCTGCAAGCCTCCATACTTGACTTTTCACGAGACGAGGGTGGTGCTGAGGATGCACCCCTCCTTCATGCCCAAGGTGCCGTCCAACTTCCATCTCAACAAGCCCTTGGTGTTAACAGTTTTCTTCCCCTCGCCTTCGTCGCCGGCCGAGAGGACTTTGCACTCGCTGGATGTAGCTAGAGCGCTGAAGTTCTACGTGGACTGAACGAAGAGTTTTCGGAAGATAACACAGCTGTTTGTGAACTTTGGACCTGTGAACCAAGGGAAGGCTCTCTCGAAGTCTTCCATTTCCAGATGGCTCTCCGGCTGCATCATGCACTGTCACCGGTTGGCAAACCGACCGTTGCCCGGCCGTCCGAGAGCCCTTTCGACCAGAGCGATCGCTGCTACCACAGCGTTCTTGTCTGGTGTACCCCTGCTGGACATCTGCAGGGCTGCTACGTGGAGGTCGACGCACACCTTCACGAGATTCTACTGCGTCGACCGGGATTCCAGGGAGGAGTCCAGGGTCGGCCAGGCAGTGCTGGGCTACCTGTTCGCTTGAAGATGAGCCTGGTGAGGAGGTAAGAGATGCTTAATGTTGAATTGTTGAAATACTTAATGTTGAGCCTTGCCACCTCCCGTGGTTGTGCATGTGTGTACTGCTTTGTATTCTTATATTCATGAGCATGTGAATCCATGCCAGACCCCATGCTGGAGAAGGAACAAGTTACTTACCTGTAACTGTTGTTCTCCAGCATAGGTCTGGCATGGATTCACATGCAAACCCTCCCTCCTACCCCTCTGCGGCTCTTCACTTGGTCATACTGCCACTTTACGTTCTACCAAATCTGAGGATGGCTGCCGGGGGCGTGGCTTAGGGAGAGGGCAGTCATTGGCTGGGGGCAGTATGACCCAGAGACCAGTGATTGGTTACTACTAAGAAAGAGATCAGAAACAAAACTGATACTGATTTTTTTCTTTACCGAGGATTCCCAGCCTGACGACGGGAAATATTCATGAGCATGTGAATCCATGCCAGACCCCATGCTGGAGAAAGGTAGTACGCACTCCTCCACTGTATTCCGAGAGCTCACCTGTCAACTTGCTCAGTAGGGATCTGATTAGCAAGTTGAACATGACAATCATTTGCTGACAACGGCATTGTCTGTGCCACACCAGGAATCTGCGCAATAAAAGCGATGCTCATAATACACGCCATGACACGTGACGTAGTGCTAAGAGGCATACCCGTTGACCCAGACATGTTTATCTACGGCATAACAGTGCTTGTGGAAGCAGTGCTGCAAATTGCCAAAGCCTGCTGGAGAGTACCAACAGATTTAATTTTTCACCCTGTAGTGTCCCCAGAACTGGTGGCAGGGACAATACTGTCCCTAGACTTACAAGGATTAATAGTGTCTGCAAGGAGAGTGGTTGTCATCGGGACAGACAGGGAGGGGTGTAAATGACATACTGTATCATGCATCAATTTCAGGTGTACGGGTACGATCCTAATCAGAAGGCGCTAAAGTCTTAAAGAAATTCGAACTGTGGGAGGCTGGCATACTCCAAACACATAGACCACGCATATGGTCGATCAATTAAAGTACACAGCAGATATTAGCTGAGTATAGGGTGGCTGCGCTCTCCCACAATGAGGTCCAATATTCTGATATAGTCAGTTAATTAATTCCACAATCTCATTACACATAAGTGTTGCATTTATTGATATACAGAATGAGGTCTTCAGCCAACACGTGTTTCGACCCCCAAGGTCGTTCTCAAGGCCACTCAGTCTTAAACAAATGATGAGGACCATGTTTCTAGTAGCAATGCCCAAATGGGTTGAGCTATTGTATGATCAAAAATGCCAATAAATAAGTCTTGGGTATCTGTAATTTCGGGTACAATCCCTTGTCAAGGCAGCATTTCAAGTTTCAAAATACAACACTTTTGTATAATTAGATTGTGGAATTAATTAACTGACTATATCAGAATACTGGACCTCATTGTGGGAGAGCGCAGACAACCCATACCAAGCTAATATCTACTGTGTATTATGCATCAATCCCACCGTACTCCTCAAAGAAGTAACCGATGCCAAATCTTTTGAAGACAATGGCGGGGAAATAATATTAGAGCTGTATCCCCGTGTGATTATGGTACAGTACAGGAGAGTGCAGTGTCGCCTAATTTGCTGCTGTTGCACCGTTTCCCTTTACTAAAGCAGATCTGGAATACGTGCTTGCACAGCTGTGGACAACTAACCCACATGACGTAGGGCTACTAAAGGAATTGACCCCCAGTACAGATTACATTGAAAGTCAGAGCAGTATTACCCAGAGAAAAGCAGTACCCATTATCAAGGGAAGCAGAAGAGGGAATAAAACACACAATAAAATCCCTGCTTCACCAAGGGATAATAGTGCCCTATACCCAACCATGCAACACTGCAATATACCCTGTCAAAAAAACCACTGGGGCAATTGGAGAATTATCCAGGATCTCTTCCCCTTAAATGACATAATACAAAAAGAATTGCCTGTAGTTCCGAACCCTGCCACCATTTTGTGTAGCATTCCTAAAGAAACAATCCACTTCAGAAAGAATGCCTTATTTTCGATACCCTTGCCCCCTAGCTTCCAGTACCTCACAGCCTTTACACATGGCAAAAAGCTCTACAAGCACACTTGTTTGCCCCAAGGGTATTGTGAGAGCCCAGGCCTATTCAACTGAATATTACACCAAGACTTGGGCAACATCCATGTGCCTAGCATGGTCATCCAGTATGTGGATGACTTACTAGTTTGCAGTAACCGTGAACAGAATTGTCATAAAGGCTCCATTACCCTTCTACAACACTTGGGCCGCAAGGGGTACAAAGTTGACAAGGCCAAACTCCAATACTGCCAACTTGAGGTGCTCTACTTAAGACAGCTAATCTCAGCAAACAGCAAAAGAATAATACGACAGAGCAGCATCTGTGCACGCCACACCCAAACCTGTTACAGTAAAAGACGTGCAAAAATTCCTGGGGTTGTGGAATTACTGCAGGGCATGTATTCTGGACTATGCAGCATACATGAGACCACTCCTACAGGATCAAGGAAGCACAGAAAGGCAACCACAAACTAGAATGGACAACAGACAGGGTAGAAAAAGTTAATGATTTGTAATAAGTGATTTCCATAGCCCCAGTTCTCGCCACCTCAGATTACACACAAGAATTCTATATATATTCTTGCATTCAAAGTACACACTTTTGACCACCGTACTAACACAGAAAAACACAATGGGCCACAAGCTATTGGCCTGCTTCAGCGGTTCACTAGATTGTTATGCAAGGGCGGTTTGTATGTGAATAAACGCTTGCTGCAGTTGCCTTTGCCATTTAAAAAAGCTCCACAATTGTGTTGAGTGACGTTGCACATGGATCATTCAGTATTTGCGATCTTGGAAAGATTGAACTCTACCCTGACAACCCAGAGAGCATCGGCATACAAGATTATCTCAAACCCAAATATTTGTGTAGTTGCAAAGCAGTAAATCCAGCCACCTTCCTAACGAAAGTGTGCACAGACGAGGACCTGCAGCGACATGACTGTTCCACATACAAGGGTGAAGAGTATGACATCGAGGAAGACATCCCCAAAGGAAAGGACAGACAGTTAAGAGTAGGGGGAGGTACTCTTTGTTGACGGATCAGCAACAGTTGGCCAGGACACAGGACAAAGACATACATACACAGCAGTCGTGCACCTTGAAGGGGGAGTACATGAAACATTAGTGAAGAGATTACCCATGCACTACTCAGCACAAGCAGCGGAGCTCGTGGCACTACACACATCACAAGGATGCCACATGACCATTTATTCAGACTCAGCATACGTCAATACAACAGTGCATGTTGGGTTGTCATGATGGAAAAGGTATTGGAAGGAGGTTCTAGTGCACATAAGAGACCACAGGGAAACAGCTGCCATCCAGATCTTAGGTTATACTTTTGGGAACCGAAGTTGGACGTTTGCGCAGCAACAATGCAGCCCTCATCACCCACTTGTTAATGGCGGCAAAGATTACCCTCGCCCAGGGCTGGAAAAACGCAGACGGCCCTATAATAGCATGCTGGTGGGTAACAATTTGGAATGTAATGGCCATGGAGAAAGTAGGGGCCCTGAAGGAGGCCAGGTACCAGAAATTCCAGGCAGTATGGGACCCCTTACTCGAGTTGGTAGAGAGAAAGAAGCACAATATTATAGACCAACAATACTGAGAGCTCTACAAAACTGAGGGTCAATAAATAAGGAGCAGGGGGAAACCCAAACTTGCGAACTACGTTTTTCAAAGGGACACAATGATAATAACGGATGACATATGAACTGGACCATACCAACCGGGGAGTGGGTGGGGGGGATTGGAAAAGTTGTTTGACATATTATAATCAATGTTGGCCTGAACCACAGAAATACATATTTACCTTTAGGGTTGTCGATTGTGTAAGAGTGGCTACCGTAAATGTATGTGAAACACTTATTGATGCACCTGTGCCACCACTGTATCGAAACAATGATTGTGACTGAATAAAGTTTTGGGAAAAAAACAAGATGAAGGTTCCACAGAGCATACAGTTCCCCAGTACAACAAGCTGCACTATTAGAGACACTGATTTCCGCACTGTCACAACCTTCTGTGGTAGCGGTCTTTGTGCACCGCCCACACTGGTAACACAAATGAAATATCATTAGGAGACGCTGCGGCCAAAATGGTGGCCTACATTACAATCCCAGTAATTTCAGAATACGTCATAACTACACCATCAAATGATACACAAAAAACATCATACACAGCACTGCCCATCATATAGCTAATTGAACTGCAGGGAAAAGCACCAAACGAGGAAAATTAACAATGGTCGACAAGCAGGTGTAAACAGTTCCCCACAGACTTACTCTGGAGGCAAGAATGCACTGGCAAGGCAGTAATGCCTGTAGAGCTCTTGGCAATAGCATTAAATCAGTTACACCACCTATCCCACAACTCCAAACAGCACATTGCGGCAGACATACAGGATAATTGGTTCATACCACACCTTCAGTAGCAGACAACAGCACCCACTTCTTCAATTAACTCTTCAGAGAAAGTACAGCACTACTTTGCATTAGACACTGTATATGCTCAATTTAACCCCCTCCCCAAGCAAACAGTGTTGAGAGCATTAACAGCCTTCTTAAAAGCAAACTCTCCATACTCTCCACCACCTTGCCTGCCCCTGATCAGTTTGCGCACTCAACCAAGTACCGATCATCACTTCTCTCCCCATTAAATAGCAACTGGCAGAGGTATGCATACGCCCATCCCCCCGGTAAGGAAGGTGGTCAGATGCCCATGGGACTGCAGCAGTCCTAGCTGAAGAATTCAAACAGTACTTAACAAACCTAACACATGCAATCAAATATGTCTCCAGACAGATCGCACCACCTTGCCTAGAGAATACACAGGGCACTGCAGAACAACCTACCACAGACACCATGCCCACCCAACCGCTGCTACCAGGTGAATTGATATAGGTCAAGAGGTTGGTGTGCAAATGGAAGAACCCTTTGTTCCATGGCCCATATGAGGTGGTGTTCTCCACCCCTCTCGCAGTAAAAGTGAAGGGCCTTCGATATTGGATTCACCTCTCCGATGTTTGTAGGGCACCCCCAAATGCTTCACCAATACCCTAAAGAAACTATCAATATACCTCAAGTAACTACCTCAGTAGTAATAATAACATGACTACATGTCTCAGATAATAAACATGCATTGCTGCTGAAAGCATAATCACTTTAAAATAAAAATGATAAGTTACTAAGTGACTAAAGTACTCTTAGGCCTTGGTCCCCTTTCCTCCATAATGCATGGGCATCCCTGCCAAGGGACGGCAGACGGAACCCTTTTCACCAGAAAAAACATTCTTCCCCTTTAGATTTAGAGGCGCGTGGGGGTGCAGCCCTGGGAGTATGCGCTGCCCTGATTCCGCCACCACACCTCAGTTCCCATAGACCAGTCGACAATAGATTAATATTGCCTAATGATGCCAGTTTTATTAGGGGGGGGGGGATGGTGGGGCGTATGGAGGAAAGGGGACTAAGGACATTAGTCACTACGGTGAGTAACTTATAATTACTCTTACAGCCCGTCCCCTTTCCTCCAAACTGCATGGGCGATTACAACTGAATGTAGCCCGAGGGCGGAGAGGAGACCCTCCTTAAGCAAATAGGTTCCCGAGAACCACCTGTCCAAAAGCGCATCAGATCTAGAGCCGGCATCCAAACAGTAATGCTTGCAGAAAGCTGAAGGAGTGGCCCAAGTGGCTGCCCTGCTTATGACTTGCCAAGGGACATGCCATGGCCGTTGCCTTGGCCCTGACTGCGTGGGCGTGCATGTTGGCCGGAAGCAGCTTGTGCTGGGTGTCGTATGCTGAACCATAACCGTCCAGCGGTATACGGAGGCATTGGAGGCCTGATAGCCTGGTCTTGCGCCTCAGAAAGTGACAAACAGGGCGTCCAATTTTCAGAAGCCCTTGGTTCTGTCAAGGTAGAATTTCAGGCAGTGCAGCACTCTCTGTGCTTCGTCCTTAGGATCAGCAAAGAACATAGGAAGGACTATTTCCTTGTTCAAATGGAAGGCAGACGGCACTCGGGTAGAAATGTCCCTGCCCCTGTGAAAGTTACCCATTGGTTCTGAGGCGACCAGCGCCTGGATTTCACTGACTCTGCGAGCCAAGGCTGACTAGTAAGGCTGTCTTGATGGTGACCAGCCTGATGTCCGCAGACGCCATTGACTCAAGCAGTTTGTGCGCCTGGGCGCCCAAAACTATGTTCAGGTCCCACACAGGGTGCAGCCTCTTGGTGGGCAGGTAGAGCCTTGCGAGCCCCGTCAAATGTTTCTTGACCATCGGATTAGAGGAGAAGATAACCTCCTCAGAGTTCCTGTAAGCCCTGATGGCTTAGTGGGCGAGGTGCGCCGAGAAGGAGAGCACGTCGTCCAAAGTACATGCCAGAGGGTAAATTTCCTTGGAGTCTCCACAGTGGCAGAACCTGGTTCATTTACTTTTATACTGGACTATGTTAGCGTTGCTACTTGCGCCCTGTAGGATTTCCAGATTAGCCTGGGAGAGGCTGAGGTGCTGTAGCGTTACCTGCTCAGGAACCACGCTGTGAGGGCTAGTTTCTGTTGCGCGGGTTGGATGACCCTGCCCCCCTGCTGCGCCAGAAGACTTGTATTAGTTTTGTATGCACCGTATTGATGCCAAGTTGTAACTAAGTTGCAAGTATTCTTATCCTGCTGCGCCCGGTCATCTACGGGTTTGGTGTGCATTACCAAATAAATAAACAAAACAAGATGTGCTGGCCCCATCAGGACGTGAATCGGAGGCATCCGAGAGGCTGAGCAGCTCAGAGAACACAGGCCTGGCCAGCCACCATGGACCTATTAGAATGATGTTGAGCTGGCAAGACTCCTTGACCTTGCAAATCACTGTGAATGTGCAGAAAGGCGTATGCTGTCATGCGGTTCCACTGGATCGGAAATGCATCGGCCAGGAAGTCGGGGCCCTGTGCCTGCCAGGAGGCAAACAGAGCACTTCTGGTTGTGCCACGTGGCAAAGATCCACCTGGGAGAGACCCCATCTACTGAAGATCTCCTGAATAACAAGGTCGTTTAGCTGCCACACGTAATTGTCTGCTCCCAACCTGCTGAGCCTGTCCGCCTCCTGGTTGGATTCCCCAGGGAGGTGGACTGTCGTGAGGTAGATGTCGTACACCAGGGCCCACTCCCACATATGCATTGCCAATCTGCACAGAGGAGGGGATCTGGTTCCCCCCTGCTTGTTGACATAGTACATGATGGTTGAGTTGTCCGTCTGGATGAGGACAACCTTGCCCCCGAGAAGTGGAAGGAATGCTTTGAGCGTTAGCCGGATGGCGTTCAGCTCCAGCCAATTTATGCGGTATTCCTGCTCCTGTCGAGGCCAGGTGCCGTGGACCGAGAGATCGTCTAGGGTTCTCCCCAGCCCTCGAGCGAGGAGTCTGTGTTGATGGTGACCTGCGGGGTGGGAGGCCGGAAGGGCTTGCCCGCCCATAGGTTGCAGTCCCTGGACCACCATGTGAGGTCCGGGCAGAGAGATGGAAGTACGTTGATCATATCGGATTGAGATCCCCACTCCTGGCTCCATGAAGCTGCAAAGTGCAGCTGAATCCTACTCATCCTCAGTCTGGAGTGTGGGACGGCTAATATGACCGCTGCCAAGAGACACACGAGATGCTGGTACCACCAGGCTGAGGTCACTTCTCTGCTGAGGAAGTGCGTGGTGGCCCTCTTGATGGCCGAGATCTTGTCCTCCGACGGAAACACCTACTCGGAGCACGTCCCAGATGAGGGCCAAGAATGTCAGTCTGCGTGGGCTGCAGCTGCAACTTCTTGAGATTGAGCGAGAAGCCCAGATCCTGCAGTGTGTTCATAATGGCATGGGAAGAGTGGTGAACCGCTTCCGGAGATGTAGCCCTGACGAGCCAGTTGTCGAGGTAGGGTAGATGTGGAGGCCCTGTGCTCTGTGGAGGTCAGCCACAGTATTCATGAGTCCAGTAAAGACCCTGGGGGCCGAGTTGAGGCCAAAAGGAAGGACCTTGTATTGGAAATGGTAACACATGATCCTGAACCGAAGGAAAGAACGATGGGACTGGCAAATCGGGACATGTAGATACACGTCCCTCAGATCCAGGGAGCACATCCAGTCTCCCTTGCACAATGTCTCCGCTATAAAAGCTGGCGTAACTATCTTGAATTATTGTAGAGGTAAGGAGAGGTTGAGGGTGGAAAGGTCCAGCACAACTCTGAGGCCCGCCTGGTTCTTTTTCTGAATGGCAAAAATCCTGGAGTAAACGCCAAAGCCTCGCTGGGAGGCTGGGATTTCCTCCACAGCTTGGCTCTCTATGAGCAACCGGATCTCTGCCAGAAGAGTCCTAACGAGTCGGAGGGGAGGAGAGGCTGGGATGGGTAGGCGGTTCCCCGTGGATACTACGGAGAGGATCCAGGGGTCCCCGAAATTCTGGTGCCAGAACTGTGCATGGAGAGCAAGCCTGCCCCCCACTGGAGAGACGTGGACCCAGAGGAAAAAGCCCTTACTCCCCCCACCCTCTTTTTGTTGCTTGCACCGATTTGGAATCGGCGAGCGGTCAGGCTGCCTGGACCTGCGTTCCTGGAAGCCGCATAACCCTACCTACGTACGTACGTACATACATACGTACCTTGTCGGAGTGCTGCTGTGACTGGGTATACGATTTGGGCGTGGTCTTTGTCAGGATGGATAAAGACTTGGCCGTTTGTGAGCTGTTTTTCTTCTTGTCCAACTCCTCATCCGTGGTGGAGTGGAAGAGGCCCCCCACTTCCCCTTCGAACGGCAGGTCTAATATGCGTTCCTGGACATCCGAGTGGAATTTCGTTGCACTGAGCCAGGCTGTCCTTCATATGTCTGTGGCGATACAGATGGCACGGCCAGAAGTGTCAATATGGGCTTCAGCCAATCCCACCATGAAACGCAATTGGCTCTGCGTATGGAGTTCCGGAAGGAAGTCTGCCATTTCCTGCCATAACCTCTGGTTAGCGGCAGCCAGCATGGCATCGGCATTGGCCTGACAAAGATGCAAGGACGCGCTGGAATACAGCTTCTTCCCATAAGCCTCCAAGATCTTCTCCTTGCCTAACAGCATCGCATAGAAGGAGGCCGAGGACGACTGAGGCTTGGAGTATAGTGATGCCACAGCATTCACTGAGTATTGGCCGATAGCAAGAGTGTATCCCCCTCCAACTGCTTGTACTTGCGTCCAGGCAGCGATTGACCGGCTGGGCTGAGTAGGGCTTGAGCCAACCCTTTTTCGCCAGGGAGACTACATTGGTCTGCAGTGGAATTCCCGTTTTGGCGGAGGGGCATTGCGTGAGGACTTCCGCAAGGACCCCTCTGCCGGTTGCTCAACCTCGGGTTGAGGTAGGCCCAGGTACTCCGCTAGCCCTGCAAGACGTTCGTGGAAGGCCTTGGCTGACTACGGTGTGTCGGGGTCCTCCTCTTCATCCGTATCCTGTGTGTCAGGAGGATCCTGCGTCAGTGGAGGAGTAGCAGGAGCCGGCGGCTGGGGTACGGGGACCAGAGCCGGAGGTTGCGCAGGAGGCTGGTATGGAACAGCCTGAGGAATCGGCTGGGGCGCCGGAGGTAGAGGCTGCACCCGGGCCGCCAGCAAAGGAGCCTGAGGTGCTGGAAGCATTGGAGGGAGCACGTCCTTGTTGGCATTCCTGAGGAAAACCATGAGCCTGAGGAACCTCTCAAAGAACCTGTCTTCACAGGCCGGAGGAGTGGTAGGGGATATAGACGGGGTAGCGGGAGGCTGCTGGAGGCACTGCATACCCTGCCCATTCAGACGCAGCGGGAACCTGCCCTGCGCAAATGATGGATAGACTGTAGGCCACGTACCTGGTTGAGGCCAGTCCTACCTTGACACTCATTCCTCTCCGAACTCGTGGAATGGCGCCGGACGGGTGCTGATGTCTGGCACAGAAGCCATTTTGTCGAGCTGCCGGCCACGTGCCTGCACTGTGTGGCTCGGCCCAGCCTCAACCAGGACTCTAGTGTGGATAACGAGGCCTACCCTGCTCCTCGGGCCTAGACCCGGTAGGTGTGACACCCTCGACCCGGGGTTGGTAGAGCTGTGTTTAGGCGCCCCCTCAGACGTATTGTTGGTACAAGGGCAAAGACCCTCGGATCAAGATCTGGTACAAGAACCTTCCAGTCCCTCAGCACTGTCACCGGGAGGATCCAAGAATCCCTCGGCCTGTAGCTGAAGCAGCCTCGGTGCACATGCTGGTACAAGGACCTGAGCGGTCCCTCCCGTGCAGGCGAGTCCTTGGTAAGGAGTCTCCCTTGAGGGGTGCGATGGATAATAGAGGCCCTACCTCGGAATGGATCGATTGTTCCACAAAGTCCTTGTGGTACTCTGGAGGCGACTTCAGGAAGAGCTCCCTCCACCTGGCTAGTCTGCTCTTCAAAGACCTCGATGACAGGGCGTTGCACATTGTACAAGCTTGCCAACCGTGGCTGGGCCAAGGAAACGTAGGCAGAGGGTGTGGGGGTCTGAAGTTGGGAAGAGCCGTCTCAGGATGGACACCTGCTGAACCCTGTGGAAGTCGACATGTGCCGAGGAGGAGTGCGACGCCTGAGGACTGAGTACCTGAATGATAAAAAAAAGACAAAAAAAGACTAAAGAGAAGAAGTATGTGTGCGTGGAATTACATAGCCGAAGCCAAACCCAGGAGCGCTGGTGAATTCAGCCCGTTCCCGACACTGCGGAAAAGGGGACTGAGGTGTGGCGACGGAGGGTGGAGTCAGGGCAGCGCATGTTCCCAGGACCGCACACCTGCACGCCTCTAAATTTAAAGGGGAAGGCTATTTTCTGGTGAAAAAGGTTGCGTCTCCCGTCCCTTGGAAGGGACACGCATGCAGTATGGAGGAAAGGGGACGGGAAGCAAGTAGAAAAACTCTCTCTCCCACCCCAGTTTGTGTCTCCTATACAGGGGTGCAAAAGATGGAACCCTCAACATCAAATGAATATATATATATATATATATATATATATATATATATATATATATATATATATATATATATATATATATATAGTAAATATACTGTTAATTCTAGATGGTTATATTCCTACACTTGTGGGCTACACTTTACTACTCTATTTACAATAATGATGTTTATGTTAGGAATTTATTGGGGTACTTTTATCTGGGCAACCCATCTAAAAGAGGGGCGGAGGGGGAACATGAAGGGAAGTGCATTGCTAAACGCAACCAGTAATTCTACCGTACATATGTATAATATTTCTAAGACGAGTTAGAACAGTGTAATCACGCAAGCAAATACACCTGGCCGAATGAGTGTGCGCATGAGCAAAACGTTAGAAATCCTTTCCCACAGTTAACCTTGTTTCTAACACAAATATTAATAACAATGTTAACAGTAGTACACTAAGAAAGTTATATATCACGCCATGATAGAATGAAAAGGCAAGCACGTAGACCCAAATATGATGCATACCATGGCCTAGACTTGGATGCCATTGAAGATATTGGACACCCCGAGCACTCCAATAGTTGGTACACTGACATGAGTGCAGTAGGAAGACAAACAACCAATGTTAGCAGCTATGCACGCATAGGGGCGCCCAAGGTTTTAGTGCCACAGGAAGTTCCAATTATAGAGGCACAATGCTTGGTTCATCTTGCGCTATGTAGAATAAAAGGCACCTTTCATGCACACAGCGTGCCACTAGAGCTGCGGATCCAGATGCCTTGTAATGCAACAACAACCCAAAAAACCTTAATTGCTTACAACAACCCTATTTAGTGATTGATGTATCGAAGTACGTAAACAGCAAGTGGCGGGAAACAACACTCAGCTGCCTAGCTGAAGGCCTCCTGGGATACAAAGTAGAGGCAGCGTCAGTGGGAAAAACATGTGCACTAATATGGACAGAACACATCACAAAATGCACATGGATTGCAGCAATGGAAAAGCCAGTGAAAGTGTACCAAGAGGAGAGCTATGAATTATGCTTCCACAGTGAAGGAATTGTCTTTATCGGCTCCAACGAGCGATGTAGCAGGACATCGTTGATTGCGGACTTGAAAAGGGGCACAGCGGCAGTGATGGACTACTACTGGGTCTGTGGCCATCAAGCATACTTGCTCCTCCCACCATCATGGAGGGGCTATTGTACGCTCGCCATGCTGCACTCAGTGCTACTAGTAGTTCCAGAAGAACACTTGAAAGGGGGGCAAATACCTGACGCAACACCAACAGTTTCCCAGAGTTTGAAGGACAGAACCCAATGGCACTGCCAGAATTTTGCATCCTACGCAGGAAGAGCCAATATGATAAACTGTGAAGAAATAAGAGCATCAAACTATGAAACTACTCCACCACACTGGTCGGGGAGATACCTGAATAAAAACGATTGTTTAGCTCTGCTGAAACTTTTTTCGGTGTAAAGGCAGCAGCTAATGCAAAATGGCTGCAGATAGTACCCTGAGAACTGGTCAAGTTGCCAAATCACACCGAGCAGGGGTTCAACGTCAAAGGTCTAGCTGCGTGCACAAAGGTTGATGACGATGCAGAACTGCTATGTCCTAGATATGCTGACAGCAATGGAAGGAGGCATGTGTAAAAAAAACACAGATTCATGTTGCACATTCATGCCTCCCAAAGATGCTAAGAATGGATCATTGTCTCACACAATAGCGGCAGTACACGGCCTGGAGTGGACATGAAAAAAGAAGCTGGTATCCAAAGGGAAGATTGGTTTGACATTGCCTTCCATTGGGCTCCATCCTGGCTACGAGTCCTTGTGAAGATACTGGTACCCGTCAGAGTTCATCATGGTTCTTTTCTGCATGTGCCAAATGGGACACCAGTGTTGTGCCAAAGCAGTGCCTAATAGTGCAATGATGATGGTATCAATTGGTGTTTCAAACGTACCTCGTAATACAAAAGAAACAGAAATACAAACTGACCATGCTATTCCCCAAATGCTCCCTATTACTATGGAGATTAAGTATATCGCTTATACCACACCATCATTGTCCCCCCACCCACCCTAACCCAGAAAATTATAAAGAAGTTTGGGTAGATTTAGCTGGGGATGAGGGATGCATCTACATGACATGCACCCTCGAAGAATATGCAAAAGCAGGAGAAAGCCTGCAGGACATATGTATATGTATATGACATATATGGATGCCAATAAAGGGACCACCACCATATGAAGCTGCAGTAAGAAGGGAAAATGAGTATGCAGAGGAATTTGTTACTGTAGAAGTAAAGAAAGAGGGGAATGTTGGGAAGGAAATTAACCTCTCCCACCCCTCTAGGCGCTTTAGAGAGGCGAATCCCATAGATACGATTGCGATGTACCAAGGGGGGGTAATGGGGCGTGCCAAGAAACCCTGCGCAAACACAATATTACATGAAATACCGATGTATAAACTTAGTGCGTGCATATAAGTAAGCGCTATTTATTGACATGCAGCCCGCATGGCCGCGCAGTAACCGCCCAAACGAAGAAACCTGAACAGGCCCAAGAACTGATGGTGGAGAGGCCCACACTGCTAACTTCCATAGAAACTTCCCTTTGTTCCATAACGGTTGTGAATACTTGTCATCCCAAGAAGGAATGCGGCTTGCAAGGCTGCAAGACAGTACTAGGCGCCTCACAATGCACGTTTATGACAGCCAGGCCAAAAGCAGTCCCACAAACCCCAGCTAGGACGCCATGAGTTATGACATCCACAACAGTCCAAGACCCCTGAATTCCGCGATAGTAAGTGACAAACTTTGTAATACGAGGTGCAGGGAGGAATAAATTATAGTCCAAAGCGAGGGGGGAAACCTTGGATGTGGATAGTGCGATATGGACTGAGTGAAGAATGTGTGGGTCAGCATGATCTCAAGCCTCCCACTGTGCCAGTCCCAGAGCTTCTCAGGTGCCTACCATAATGATAGAATAGCATTGTCTTATAATAGTAACTAAGGAGGTACGTGGCCTTCATTCCCTGGAAATAGAGTCCAGCTGACCCCACGTGATGGAAGACTGACGGATGGGGCTGGGACCAATAGCAGCCTGGTATCCCCTATGGAGCAGGCTGTCCATGTATAGGGTCTCAGTAAACCAGCCACGCAGGTTTTTACTGTATATGTGACGTCATTAGTGACAATGTGTTTCCTTATAACCTTCTGCCTGTACCATTTCTCGGCAGAACATTCTTGAGCAGCAGAGTTGTTTGCTGGCATACTTATTTTGTGTGTGATTAAAACAGGTTATCCTTGCAAGAATCTCTTGGCCTTTTTTTCCTAGCGGGTTGTATTGTCTGGCGTGAGCGTTTGTGGGCGTGCCTTCACTATAAACAAATTACTTACCTTTAGTACTGTTTTTCTGATGGAAATCTTTCACCAGCAGAGGGTGCAGTGAAGCTGTGCGCCAACACAACAGTACACTCCATGTTTATGGTTGTGATGGCTGTCCAGAATACAAATGGGGCACAACAAGCAACTAGACCTCAGTTCAAACCTTTTCCCTCTTGCTCAGAAGCAGAGGGCACTTGAACTGAACTGATTTGCTCTTACTCTGGACGTGTTTAAGCATTCTATGTGTGGGGGTTGCTGAAAGGTTGATGAGACATAGGTGAGAGGAGAATCAATCACAACGAATATACCAGGATTAAGTAATTTGTTCTTCTAATGGACTGCATTCTCCCACAGATTTCTCATCTTCGATATATTCTCAGAGCAGTATAGCAGACCCAGAGCGATGAGAGGGCGAAGAAGAATCCATTAAACAAAATGTGCAGGGATCCTTTACTGAAGCTGGAGCCCAGAGAAGCCATGACGTCCAGGCAGTGATGCTTTAAAGAAGCTTGGAGGGATCCCGACGAAGTAGCCGACAGAGGTGCTCGATGCCACAACTCCCCTTTGCAAAGACAAACTGATTAGTGGCTGCCACACCCCTACCAGACTGATACCTAACACCCAGAGAGAGATCTTTCCCTGCTAACTTGTAAAGTTTGGTAATGCAGAAACTGTTCAATCGCGAGACAGCGCCTCTCCAAACTGCAAAACCCATTCTGGCTCCAGTAAGCACAGCACAAGGTTAATGATCTTTTCAGTAATTTTTTGTTCTGGCCAAATAGTAGCTTAAGGCTCTTTTGGGAGCAAGTTGAAGTAGCCTCTCCACCTCTTTTGAAGGATGGGGAGGTCGATAGAAAACTAGTCAATTTAGTGACAAATTAAATTCACTAGCCACCTTGGGTAAAAAGGAGGCTTGCACCATCAACATAACCTTCTCCCTAAAGAACGCAAGATAAGGTAGTCTCCATGATAATTCCTGTAACTCACTATTTTGGCAGAAGTCATGGTCACCAGAAAAACAACCTAGAGACTTAAAAGGAAACATACAAGATTAAAGAGTCTTGAAAGTTGTAGAAGCATTAACTTGTTCTGGGAAAATATGTTACCCAGCCACCTCAAAAACTGCACTGAAAAATAGGGCCCTTGTTCTAGTGGCCTCTTAAACACAGATACAGCCGCCAAATAACTTTTCACAGTGTCAACTCTAAGTCCCAACTTGGCTAGGAACAAAATGATTGATGAAGTTGACTAAGTGAGGTGATCCAAATCTCTTCCCCACTAACAGTTGTAGTAGCCAGTCTTATTGCAGGAAGGAGAACCTCCTGGGCCGCTTCGGATCAACCCCAGTATCTCAGCTTCTCTGTATCTGGGCATGCAGATTGTGAGTTCCGAGAGTTGGGTGGAAGAATTGCCCTCCAGACTTGGAGAGAAGATCCATTTTCTTCTTGAGACATTTAGAAGACAGATGGTCATGTAGAGAAGATCTGAGTGCCACATCCTCAAACCCAAACTGAGGCAATCGGGATCAGTGTGGTACCAACTCTGTAGTCTCCAACAGTGAACCAGAGGAATGGGTGGCAATGCAAAGAGGAGATTGTAGTCCCACACCCCTTGAGAGTGGTACCACCCAGTATTGTACGTGGGTGTAAACTCCTTGATGAACAGTCTGTCAACAGATCCAACCTAAGGGTTTCTCAACAGCTGAACATTTCCAGACGAACCTCCTGGCACAGATCCCATTTCTGAGAAACTGCTCAGGGCATTCACCAGTAAATTCTCTTTTCCGGCTAGATGGGCTGCAAACACTGAAACAGTGTTCCCCATGGTTCAGAACCAAAGATGCATCACTTCCTTGCACAGAGGCATTGACCTTCCATCACCTCTCTTGTTGAGGTAACATATGGCCACTAAACTGTCCTTCGGGATAAGGACACTTTCCCTAAATTGAAGGGCGTAAAGCTCTCAGGACCAGTCCGATTGCCTACAGCTCTAACAAATTGATGTATAATCTGGAATACACACCAAAAACCAAATGCAGCTCACATAAGCTCCCCCAGAAGAGCACCCCCGTCTTTCTGGGAAGCACCCAGGACCCTCTTAGTTACCGACCAACGCTGCCAGAAGGGGTCCCCTGCTTTCAGGTTGTCACAATGGTCTATGGCATGACCTCACACCTAGGATTCTTCCTCAGAATGACAGGGTTTCTTGGAAGAAGGTTCTGAACTCAGGGACCTGGAAGGGGCCCGTTTCCCACCCTTGTGGTGTACAATGAAAAGCATTGCAAAATGCACCTGCAAGGCCTTAGGATGCATGAAATGGCCAGAGCCAGTCCTCCATGCCATGGAGAGTCCTAAAGCACCATAGGTACACCCTATTGCGGTCCAATACAGACATTTGCCTTCGTCAACCGCTGCAGAGCTAAAAAAAAGTAGGCCTTTGACGGATTAAGCATGACGCAGTCAACACATGAGATCAATAGCAGCATGCACTATATTTACCACCCATGTCACATTCTACATTATAGGCTCCAATGCCCCCAAGGGGAGCAGTCAGAGTCGCAGTATGCCATCTGGTGAC
Source organism: Ambystoma mexicanum (assembly GCF_040938575.1). Taxonomy (NCBI): domain Eukaryota; kingdom Metazoa; phylum Chordata; class Amphibia; order Caudata; family Ambystomatidae; genus Ambystoma; species Ambystoma mexicanum. The sequence continues at coordinate 77,674,779 of NC_090936.1, forward strand.
TAAAAAAATTTCAGAGACCATATTGACGCTGGAGAATACATTTCTAAGATGAATCATATTGCACCTGCTTATTTTTACATGAAGGGTAATTTTCTACCCACTCCACATACCCCCAGCCTGAGGTCTCCGACTACCCTAACCCAATGTTAAATGTATTTATATGGCGCACCGTAACCAACGAGTTGGTCTCTTGCCGCTCAGGCGGAACTGAAAACAAAGGGGTGTGGGTTGGGTTAGTGGGTGAAGAGGGCATAGCAAAGTGAGAAGGTGGTGTTCTGTTGGCAGCTTCAGTTCGGTTTTCACCATGCGCTGAGCTTGGGTGTGAATATCGAATTGATGTGAGTCCTTGTGTGCTGTTGTTGCAATTTATGTGTTGATTGATTGTTGTTGCAGTGTGGTGAAGTGTGTGCGGTTTGCTGTGAGAAGTGGTTGTGTGGGTTTTTGTGAGTGAAGTATGAGGACATTTGGGGTTTTGGTTAGTGGGTACTATGTCTCTTAATCCTTGTAGTTAGTTCTTGTTTTATGTATCTGGTTGTCATACGGGGTAGGTATATTCTTTCTCTTTCCTATCCTGACTGTTTAGTTTCTAAGGTGATGTCGTGGCTGGTTCCCAGCCAAGTTATTTGAACTCAGTACATCCGGTTGGGCAAGCATTATCTCCTACTTATGACACCACTACCCTATTATCATTCACCTGCTCCTTCCTATCTATTTACTGTCTGTGGTCCATTGCTGCCTGTGATTACAATGTGGGCCAAGGTGTTAATGCTAGGTCATCCTTGCCTTGCTTCTTAATTGATCTGTGGTCGTTCTTTGGTATGATTCTAGGTCTATCTTTCAATTGATAAGAGGATATGTTGAAGATCGGTATATCCTATTAAGGGAGGAAAGCTTAGGGAATAGGTTTCCTCTCAGCCTAGTTCCGCTGTGTATGCTCCTCTGGCATTCTTTCTAGTTATGGGGTGAAGAGCCAGGATTTGAGGAGTTTGCTGAATTGTAGGTGATCTCTTGTGTTCCGTATGTTCTTTGGTAGTTCGTTCCAGGTTGTGGGTGCGAGGTGAGTGAAAGAGGATCCTCAGAGTTTCCTTTTGATGTATGAGTTGGGTTCCAAATGGATGTCGCTACTGGATCAGAGTGGCCTTTCTGTGTGATGTATGTTTATTTTTCTTCTAAGGTACTCCGCGCTTTGGTCTTGGATTGATCTATGCATTATGAACATTGATTTGAGCTTGATTCGCTGGTGTGATGTGTTTGCTTCAAAGTAGTTTAAGGAGCAGTCTGGCTGCCGCATTTTGTAGGCGTTGGAGTTTATTTAGGAGTTGTTCAGGCCTGCCTAGATATAAGTAGTCTAATCTGGACATGATGAGAGCGATGACGGTAGGTGTTTTGTTGGTGAATGACAGGAATGGTAGGATCCTTTTAGCCGCTCGCAGGAGAAAGCATTTCTTGATTAGGGTGTTTACTTGTTGCTCTAGAGTGAGTTTATTGTCCATCAGGACTCCCAGGTTTTTTTTACAATCGATGATGGGGATGGGATTTCACAGAGTTCTTATGGCCATGGGATGTAGAGGTTGTCTCCGTCTTTTGTGATGATCATCATTTCTGTTTTGCCTGGGTTGAGCTTGTGGTAGTTAGAGTTCATCCAGTTGTATATTTCACAAAGGCAGTTCTCTAGTGTTGTTTTCTTCTTGTGAGTCTTGTATTTTATAGACTATTTGTGTGTCGTCAGCGTAGTTTTAACAGGTGAGGCCATGTCTTTCGATGATTGTAATAAGTTAAGACAAGTACGATGATGAATAGTAGTGGCAAGAAGGATGATCCTTGTGGGACTCCGCATGACGATTCTCTTGAGCTTGATTTCAAAGGTTTCATCCATACAGTTTCTGTTCTGTTTGTTAGGAAGGATTTGATCCATAGTAGGGAGTTGTCAGTGATTCCGAATTCTTCCCGTCTCTTGAGGATGTCGTGTTTAATTGTGTCAAATTCCGCGGAGTGTTAGGGAGAATTCTCTTATAAAGCTAATTTCCCAAACCTAGTGAGTCCACCAGCAGCTTTGCTGGATTTTTGGGGTTTGTTTTTTTCCCTGCTAAGAGTGAGACTCTTTTCCTCCCACTCTTAGACATGATTTGAGGTATGTCTTTGACTTTTTGTGTGCTTATGGGCTATGGGGTTTTCTTTCTGCTCCATAGGGTATCATCTATTTTTTATGTGTGTGTTATACATCACCCTCAGTGCAGTAACACAGGGGTGTCATAGTGACCCCCAAACAGACTACATACCCTGGGACTGACTACTGTCTCCCAGGGCATGTAAAGTCACCATTGACTTTACTAGTCCTAAATTGTGAACAGAAACAGTACAAACCATCATATTGTGGAAGTACTGGAAGGGGTTAATTATATTGCCCCAGGGTCTGTTTTCCAGGGGGCACTGTCCAGTCCCCCTTGTCGAGTTTCTGGCTGGTGGCAGTGATTACCACGCAAAATATTCCACCGGAATATTCTCTATGGGATTTTCCCATTGATTTTAAACGCACCACTTTTTGGTGCAATGTTAAAGATACCGCCAGTTTATTTATTTAATATTAAATCAACAGTTGGGTGTTTTTGCCAGAACTCTTTTCAAAAATGGCGATCGTGTCCATCTCTGTAACTCTGACCAAGGTCGAGCCCTTTGTTCCACTTTTTGGCGGGCTTCTCCACAGAAGCCCTCCAAATGGTGCCACTCTGTCTGGGTTCCACATGATGGGCGGGGAGGGGAATTGGCACCCTGGACTGCGTTGCCTTAGCAACTCAAGTCGCACTCTGTTCTGATTGGGCCAGTGGTGAGCCGCCCGGCTCACCACTTAGCATGCGAGTGACAGCTAGGTTGTTGAATGGGGGTTTTCTGCATAAAAGCAGGGCCTTTGGGACTGGAACCTCAGAAGTCCCCACAGGACCCAAGAATCGACGACAAGAGAAGATCTTCTGCTGAACGAGTCTTCTTCCTCTGAGCTGGTGGGACCAACCAGTTCACCCCCTTTCGCCTTCCAACGACGTCTCTTGGTCGAATCGCCCGTGCCAAGCACCCCGGCGGCCTGATAGCCAAGCTTCACCACTTTGACCGCGAATAAAAGGAACGCACCTTTTATGGACGAACTCCATGGCTGGTTTCATCCCTGTGCAGTGCAACGACTCCATGTTTCCTCCTGGACTAAATCCTCTCTTCCCCTGGTCGGAACGACAAACTGCAACCACTGCCAGGAACAACTCCACCGCTGGAGCTTCCTCTCTCCTTAAGGTACTGTGTCCTGCCTGGCCTCCCTTTCTTCGGTTTGCCCAAGGTGAGCCTTAAATCCTTGGCTTTCCAACTGGGTTGGCTCCAGACCCAACTGTACCTTCTTGAATCACCCCAACCTCTTTTGAACCTTCTGCAAAGACCTTTAGTGCATTTTAAACCATGTGATCCTGGGCACATTTCGCTTTGCTCCATTTAAAGTGGGCCTGGCTTATGAACTTTGGCTCTACAGTATCTCTGCCTCTATTCCCTTGCTGAGAACTCCTAAAAGTGTTGGGACCTGTTTTATTTCTATGTTCTAGTTATCAAGGGAGGTGTGTATACTTTACCTGACTGTGTTTTAACTTGATTTAGATTTTAATAAATAATTATATACTTTTATACAAAGCTCTGGACAGTGTTTGTTTGCTCTACTGTGTTTTTAGCCCTATTGTGTATACTCTATATACTGCCCTACTCTTGAGAGAAGTCCGACTGCTCAGCCAGAGCTACCAGGTAACTCTGGGTGGTACAGACTGCTACCAATTGGGTTTACTGCTTACTCCTGTAGTCTTAATCTTTATGCAGTGTTCCCCAAGGGAACTGCACAGGATTCTGCCTAACACAGAGCGGTATAGAAATATCAGAACGGTGCTGTTGTTTAAGTCTGCGTTTTCCTTTAGATCTCAGATTGAGATAAGTGCCGTTTCTGTTCCTCTCATCGGTCTGAAGCCTACTTGTGTCTGGTTTGAAAGGCAGTGTTCTTCTATGAATTCTTGGGTTGTTCTCAGGAGTTTAGCTAGGTAGGGGATGTTGGAGATGGGTCTAATTGTAGAGGTCCTCTACGTTTCCGGTTTTATCCTTGAGAAATGGTTTGATGTATGCTGATTTGAAGGATTGTGGCACTTTCCCTGTTGCGATCGATTGGTTGAGGACGTCCCTGTAATATTCCATTGGTGTTCCTTGTGTGAGCATTGATTTGTAAATGTCAGGGGGGCAGGAATCTGCAGGGGAGCCGGATTTGTTGCTTTGATTTACCAGTTTGACGAATGTCTCCACTGATGTGTGGGAAGTTTGAGTTTGTTCTGGCATTCCTCGTATCAGTGGGTGTCTCCAATGTTGCGTTTGCATGGTCCGTTTTGTGTGGTCTGCTGGATGGTCATGATTATTTTTGAAATGGTCTGCGAGGTAACTGCATAGTTTCTTCAGTGGTATTGGAGCGTTGTTGCAGCCAGTTGGTTTATTTCATTTATGTTTTTAAATATTTCTTTTCGGGTGTTTGGTGCGTTGAGGATTCTGTTGTCTTAGTATTTCCTTTTTGCATGAATGGGTATGTTGTTAAATTGACATTTTTCCGCAGTCTTCATTGATCCTCCGTTCTAGTTTTTGTTTTTTCCTTTTTAATCGCACCTAGTAGTGGGGTAACAAATGTAAATACGTATCATGTTACCACTAACTGATGGCTGCCGTTTACACTATATTTAGTTAAATCGTTTAAACAGAGAGACAAACGATATGCTTTAGGGCCAGAGCTCTCCTCAGATTGTTGCAAAGATTTTGCTGTGGCAGCAGAAATGTCAGAGGAGCCCAACAGTGGCTCATCAGTGCATATCCTGTTGGCAGCACACTGGGGTGTACTTGCTGGTTATTGTGTGTGCTACCTGGCAAATCTTGTCCGACGCCATGAATGCCCATCCGCTGCATGGTTGGGAGAGGACGCCAGCTTCATCTGTTCCACAAAAGTATATGTCAGATGTAGTGAGCGACTGGCAGAGAAATGCTACATTTGTGATTTTGCATACTTGTCTCTGCAGTATACGGGAGTGTATGTGCGTGACCTCGCAAGAGTATTGTCTTTTGGGAAAATCAGCAAATTCCCATATGGAAAATAAGCATGTGCACTATAAAACATGCTTTATTTGGTTCACGGAGATGGTGTATTTGTTAGTCAGCCAATTACATTGCCTCACTTAAAACACATTAATGCTGGCTTCACCCTCACAGGTTAACAATGGTCTGCACAATTCCACTCAATGTTTTCTTGCTGCCTTGGATTGGTGACTTCCACCCAATCAGATTTAGGCAGCAGCTAAGCATAAAGCTAGGTATACATGTTCAGGTATATTTAATGTAGTTCACCGCTGCATTGCAATTGGGTTAGACTTCAAAGCTCCACTATTCACCATTTTAACATTGCAAATAATTATTTTAGGTGTTAAACGCACTTCACCACCAGGACACATGCAATCAACTGTGTGGAAATATGATGTCATAAAATTGATAGATTCTCACAAACTCTGGTTGTTTAAGTCCTGTGCATTAGTGAAATAACAGTCGCCTCGTTATTGCTCACTAATTTTACTTCGCATATTTCTTTTCAAAACAACAACTCCCAGTGACGGGATGTAACAGTTGAGGAATATCGTGTCCCCACAAAATATACCACAGCGTAATAGCGTGATACAGTACTTTCTAAACACATAATATGATTGCATTTAAACTTCAAAGCACAACCCTCAAACAACAGTCTACAGCCAGGGTAACCTTTTGAAATTGAAAATAAACTTCTCTGAAAGTTGACATTCACACTACTTGAATTTGATACCCCAATTTACTGAGTTGGAAGTTGCTTTTCCTGAAATGGCACTTTTACTTGTTGGTTTTCAAACACAGTCTGCTACTATATTGTTGCATTTGTAAAACACAATTTTACCCCTGTGTGGTATAATGACATACTATAGTGTACTATGAAACATCCATCTCAAGTGTGAGCCACTATTTAACATAGCTCCAGAAATCACCAAGGCGGTATTCCAGTAATTATTTTTAACTCCCTTAAAGAGAACATATGGTAACATAGTCCACCATAATATATCCCATTTACTGTATATAAAGCCACTTGATAAAAAAATAACATTAAAAAAAGTGCACATTGAGCATGCCCAGTAGGAGCTTTGCTGATAGCCCAGTCAGCCAATAAATACAGTTACTAGAAGTTCGTTTTATCAAAATATCATTCAGTCTGGTAACAATTTACAGTTATTGCTCCAAAAAGTTTTCGCATCAAAAGAGCACTTCTTGACCTTTTGCGTAATACCGCCTTGATACTGAGGAGTGGTTGAACTGCAGCTTAATCAAACGGATCCTGGCATAAAACACACAATAGAAAAAGAATTTTGAAATTGTTTGCGTGGAATAAATGTCTGAGACTCTTCAGGAATTTACACTGTCCACTGATGAAGTCATTTTCATAGACAAAATAAAAAGGCATTTTCCATTGTGCAATGTTAAACAATGCCCAGAATAAATACTGCAAAGTTCTGAGTCATTTTAAATTGATGGTTTGAAAGAACACACATTCCATAAACTGGCTCAAAGAAGTCACAAGAAGAAAATGCTCCACACAATCACCATCCTCTTTGACAGTGTTTTGAAAAAGTAAGGAAATTGCTTGCCAGGTCTCATTTGGATATTTCCATTTTGCCACTCGTTCAATAACTAGGCATGTGAAAAATCTAAAAAAAAAACAAAACTTAACAAAAACGGAATAAACACTGAGAAGGTATAATAAATACAAGAATTGCACAAGTCAGTCAGATGTAAACACTTCAATTTCTCAAACTATGCCCTCCGATCGGCCACAGCTTCTGAAGAACAGCCTCAGTGACTGCGTTGAGGCAGCTTATTAAGTCAGGACTCTTTTTCCGAAGGATTGTGCTACAATATCTTGGGTGTCAGGACTTTATCTTCCATAGCTGTAAAACAAAGACAAGAGACTTAAAATCGTGTCTTCCATTTGTTACTGAAATTTTTGTTTCACTAAATGACATGAAACATTATATGCATACTTTATCGACTTCCAGAAAACGTAATAAATTGGCGCTAATGTAGACAATAGGCTTCCACCCAACATGCTGGATGTTTGCAAGAGCATGTACGAGATTCAGCATGTTCTACTTGTAGTTACTATCTATCAGGCTATAGCAAGACACTGAGCCAGTCGCCAAAACTCAGTTCCAGTCCCAGTACATCAAGGTCAGTAAAACACAACGAGGACTAAGGTCATGGACACCATGGCTTCTGCAGTGCCTTATGATGGGCTATGAATGATCAATGGTGGAAGGGCTGCTGTGAGCCAGTTTGGGAGATCCCAGAGAGTAATAGTTCAAGAGTCCTCAGTTTTTAAATGAGCATAGATCCTAGTTACCAAACATGCCAGGGAGTGGAACTCTAGTGACAAACCAACCAGGGTCCCACAAAGATCAATAGTTCCATGCTCTCCAGTGGCCATTTGTGCCAGGGCTTCCGGGTAGAGCCAGTGACCAATAGTGCAATGATGCCCAGTGGTAGAGTTTCCGACAGTTTGCCACCAAAGAGACAGTACAACCAGAGATTTCTCATGCTATTTGTCAGACTTTCTTGAAACTATTAGTAAAACTATGGTAAGTGACAAACAAGCAGGTATACAGCTGTGCCCATAGCGCCAGAGGTTTGATTAGCCATTATATGCAATTATTTGCAGTGGTCAAAGCTTCCTGTGGACAAACTGGCTACTATGACACAGGAAGCATGAGTTATGAGACCTGCATAGTAAAGGAACAAACCAGAGACACCAAACACCAACAAGCTTGCAAAGTCACTGGTTCGACAAAAATAGACCTGGTCTTTACAATCTAAAATGGGAGGGAGGAATGTGCAGTACCAATGGTAAAAATCACACAATTGGTTACCGGAACGTAACAATCTGAGAAGTCCCCGCCACTCAGAACAATGAGCAGTGTTTCAGGATGGGTTCTGTTATAAATGACTACGTCACAGGAAAGCAGTGTAGCAATGACAATTTTTTCCACTTAAGGACCCAAAATGAGAGACAATGACTTTGCCTTAACATGGGTCGATCTACAAAACAGCACACCGACCGACCTTCAGGATGTCTTCCCCTGCATCAATGAGAATGACCAGGACCCCAGGCCACAGTGTTTTGGTAGTATGTGGACACAGCTAAGGCCAGATTACAGGTCAGTCACTTAAACGTATAAAGTGTAGCCATCAAAAGGGGCACAAGGTTAGAGTTTCCTCACAAGGGGCAGAGACAGAGTTCACCTGCAGTTATTCGGCTCGCTCTCTTCCAGACTCGTATCCATTTGGCAACCCACTTCCTGAGGAGAGAAAGGAAGGTGTGGCTTTGGTTCAATGCCACAACAGTGGCTAGCCCAGAGAACAAAAGGTACACACAAGAAGCTCCCCGATATGAAGCTTCCTCGCCTGAACATGAAGACTGACCGGAACAAAGCCAAATTATCATACCACAGGATCAGTGATGCCATAAGCTCATTGGTTTCTCTGTACAAACATGACATGGCCTACACCCCCTCTGACATTCAACACCACACACACACACAAATCTCCATACCAGGGTCTCTGCAATGATCCAATATTACCAGGGTTTTCTCTAACCAGCAGTGCCATGATAATTAGGGGCCAACAGTTAAAACAAATAAATGAAAAACAGCAACAAAGGTCACGATCTCTAGTGGCCAAAAGTGATGGGTGATTTATTGTGAAAAAAAAGATTGGGGGCCATTGTTCAATTCCTTTGGGTTAATCATTGGTCACTAGTGTGGGTGACCTCAGATCAATAACAGTAGGATCTTCAGAGGCCAAAAGTGCAGGGTCTTCCGGGGCCAAGAATCTTGGGGGCTCAATAGTGAAAGGTCATCATGGGGCAATAGTGTCCAGTTCCTGAGGTGCCAATTATGTTTGATTTTCAAGGGGCCAATGGTACTACAGTGCTCAGGGTCAAATAGTGCCAGTGTCATCAAGGTCAATAGTTTCAGGGTCTGCAGTGGCTAGTAATGGTGCAGTTCTAGATGCCAAACCAGGGTGGGGTCCGAGGCAAATAACAGCAGCTGGTTCCTCAATAGTCAACGATGCTAGCGTCTTAAGAGAGAGCGAGTGATTGCACTTATCGAGCGCACACTATCCTAGATGGGAACTCTAGGCCCGGATCACCTTGCTCATATGCGGCTTAAAGGTCTAAAAATAAGTGTGCATTTAGAATAGTTGAAGGGAAGGGACTCTGAAAACGCAGCAGGAAAACATAACATGTTTTTGCTGTGTGTAAATCAAATTACTTTCTGCTCTTTGAGGAACGCTTGACCCTTCAGGGTGGAGGAATTGATTTAATCTGTTTCTGAACATTTCTTGTGGAGGGTGTAAAGACTAATTTGGTTGCAGAGAAAGGAGGGGACTGTGTTAGGCTAGACATCTGAATGGGAGGCATTGTATCTTAAAAATGATGCCATCTCTCATGGGTGGCGAGTGGACAGATCACCTGGCCTCAGACATGGTCATGTTTCTTTCGATCCACCTGTTAGGAGACAATAACTTTTTGAGCCCTTTGTAACTTGCCCAAGAGATGCTTGGGTAGGACAGCATTAACAGCATTTCTTATTTATTGGCCGATTCAACCCCCATTGCCTTTTGCCTAGAGGACAAGAGCAGAGCCATGTATAAAAAAAAATGTATCTGAAGAAAAAATGCGATATCCTCATCAATCTGGGCAAGCCATGGATATTTTGTCATCAAATTAAGCTCCCAGGATTTTGATCTGAGAAACTTTGACAAAAAATGTTGACCAAATAAGATGGAAGGCACATATACTTTTTAAAGCATTCCCGGTGGCAAACAGAATGCATTCAATTGTACCTTCATTAAGTGGGAGGAAGCTTTCGCCCATACAATCTTTTATGCTTATGTGAGAGGTTTGCAGTTCTGCAAAATCTCAATTGTGTATGTCTTCAAAGGCCAATGGTTCCATGGTTCCATGATTTCAGGGCAGACAGTATTCAGTGGCCCAAATTGCCACTGTTCCAAATGCCAGCCAACAGTGTGAAAGGGTCTCACATGGAGTGGTCCAGGGTTCCAAACAGGGTACTGCTTTGCATACTTTGTGTAGCAGGCCTTTTTCAGAAAGTGGTGACCTGGCAGCTGTAGTTTTTCAAGAGTGCACTGCTGTATCTGGAAAAGGTCTGTTCACTGTCCGTCCGCAGCTTATTTGTGGCTTGGAAACATTACAATGATTAGCTACATTCCAAGCAAGAAGAAAAATAACAAAAAAGAAAAAAATGTATTGTGATTTACTGTTGGTATTAAAATGAAATGTGTTTTGATATGTATTTCATCTAGTCATTTGAGCATTGATTGTGTGTTTGCATTAGAGCAGAATGATGGAATGGATGTGACAGAGGTATCTATGTTTTCCCTCCTTTGCTGTTTTTTTGTCTTGTTTTTTCTTGTTGGGTCACAGTTAGGAGTTTACTTTTATATAAATTGGTTGTTTTTGATTGACAATTCTGAGTTTCATAATTCAATATAAATAAATAATTGATATTTTATAAATAATTTCCTCTGGAATTTAATTTCAGCATATTGCCAAAACATTTTTAATCCTCCACGCCAGAGAGTATAAATCTATTGCTTTTTCAGAAAAACAGACTGTCCGTAATCTAGCCTACAATCTGCCTGCTAATGCCGGGCCTGTCCCATACTGAAGTCACCATACCCAACCAAAAGATGGGCAGTGTGACAAAGAGGTCTGCCTCACTCCAGGGTTAAAAGGTTGGGGGTGGAGGGGCTAAGGTGGACAATACCTTCTATGTGAGTCTAACCCCAGGGGACAGTGCTGGTAGGATCCCCCTGGAGTGCCCGGCCATGCCCCAGTCTGTTGACAGGTACTTGGGTGAGGAGCATGCACTGGCCCCTTTAATAAGAACCGCAAGTATGCATAGTACTTCATGGGTTGCCGTCTCCACAACATGTGCCTAAAACCCTGATTCACAAAGACTGTCAGAAATCGTAACAGTGTGTACGGGTTTCGGGGCACAGTGTGGAGAAAATGATTGCACTGGCCTGGGGGCCTGTAAAGGTAAGTGGTGGGGGTAGGTGGGCAGTGTCATGGCATGCTACCCAACAGGAGGCTGGGTACAGGGATTGCCAGAAAAGGACAGCAGTGTTTGGTAAAGTTTTCATGATTATGAAATCTTCCTGACCTGCGTCAACTCCAGAACATTTTGCTTGGACTTGGTAACTATTTTACCTTGTCGCTAGGTGAAGGCGAATCTTTTTCCACTCTCGGCTAGTCTTTTACTCTTTTTATGGGTGACCTATTTATGTCTCTCCCAAGTGTATGGTTGATTTTATAGTTTCCTACAACTTTTGGGTTTAGGCTGGGTGCTCCCCTGTTCATTTCTCTTTCCTATACTTGGGTGAACTACTGTTCCCAAGTAGTTAATAGGAATTTTCATCCCCTTTACATTTTGTACAAGTGAGCCAGCACACCCCACCTTATGTGGAGTGCAGGGGGGAACAATGTATCCCCGTTCTTACTTACCTGGTAACATTTTGTTACAATTGTGAGTTTACATGCATGGCTGGTGGCAGTTTTACCTTTATGACTTGTAGTCATTTTTTACTCACAGGCTGTTAAATTCAGTCTCTGTAAATCACAGGCGGGCCACCATTTTTCTAAAATGCTGGCATCCTCCCATTTTCACCATTTCTTGTGGTTCTTGCTGTTTCTGGGGTCTTCCCCTGCCATTGTAGGCAGGAACGACCTCAGTGGAAGTTTTCTCTTCAGCGGGAATCCTTTGGATTCCACACCCAGGATCCAGAGTGTCTGAAAAGGCAGGAAGAGAGGGAGCAGTCCAAAACTTTGCAGCTCTTTGTATCTATCTGCACCTCTTGATGTAAAAAGCAGGGAGAGATTGCAGACGTTATGTTGCGGTTCCTGATAAAAACTCTGAACTTGGAAGCTGCTTACAAGTCGACCACTGGAGCTGAAACCGAAGAGTAAGGTGAAGAAAAGACCGCTGTAGCGATTACCAGGACCGGAGAGCCTGCAGTGCAACCCGAGCCTGTTACCCTTCCTTCCAATCGACCTGGGGTCCCAAACACGATGACTCCTACCCGGAGGCTAGTGAGATCCACTAGCCTCAAGACCACCAGCATTTTTTTCCATCCCACGGCAAGCTGCGATCTTGCTGGTTTGCAATACTGAGACATCGAGCCATTACGCGGTGCACGGTCTTACAAATTCCGAAACTTGCTAAAACTTTGGGGGCATCCTGCTGGACCTCCACAGACTTGATTTGAGTCCTTGAAGTCCCCTCATCAGAGTGCTGGATCAGATTAGCAATGAGAATATGATCAGCAATATTTTTTCTTCTCCTGGCTCCTGAAAAGGGCGCCAAATCCACAAAGCTGCATCAAGCCATGAAGAAACTCTTGCCAGAAGTCATTCCCATTGATCCCTGCTTCAAATTCCCTTCCAGTATCCGGTCTTCAGTCACAACAAGGAATTCATCGACCAGTTTTTTGGCTGCAGATCCTAAAGACATCCTGCTGCAAACTCTTCTTCTGTGCTGAGGTACTGTGTTGGCTTGGGTATTACTTATCAAAAGCCTTTTGTGATTCCTGTGAAGCTTTGGGGGCGATTCATGTGATTGGAAGTTCTCTCATCCAGTTCGCCCAGGACCATTGCTGGAATCCCTCTAGTGTGTCTTCTCTAAAGTCCCTGGACCCTAACTAACTCTTAAGTTAACTACTTCCTTGTTTTGAAAAGACTTCCTCAGGAACTCAGACTTTTCCTGCAACTGAACCCCATCTCACCCCGACTACATCTGGTGCATATACCATTAGGATCTCATCTGCCTCTGGGAGAACTCATGCAATATACTAGGGAAGGACTGCGTAAGAAAAGGATTATGCCTTGAAATGCATAACAAGTGTTTAAAAGTTACTTTTGAAAGAGTTGGTTGGTAACGGCCCCTCTTATATATGAGCAGTTACAAAAGTTTTCACTATCCTTTGAACGAGTTTTGCCATTCTGAAAAGTACATGGGATACATTACTCACCGTAACCATATTTCTGGTGCATGTATATGCTTAGATTCACATGCTTTGCATGGGCCAACATCTAGTGGAAGTTGCAGAGTATTGCACAACTTGTAAATTGGGTCCCCCCCCATCCCTAAAAGTAGTGCTGTTGGCTTCATCCAACTATTTCTTTCAGAAAATAAGTGAAGATGTCTTGCCAACTGGGTCTTGCTTCCCCTGACCTGCTGTATAGCCTGTCGAGATAAAGTCTGCCTTGGGTCTTACCTACCTTGAATAGCTGTGTGCCGGTTCATAGTCATTTTTTCAAAATGAAAAAGGTTGAGTCATTTTTCCGAAAAAAAATGTCGAAAAAAAGAAGTCGAATTTTTTTATGACTTTTTATTTGAAATGGGGTTTTACCCCCCCAACCCACCCCCCCCTTTTTTATTTTACCCCTTTTTTTTTATTCCCGGACCCCAAATTAAATATATAATTTAAAAAAAGGAATTCGACTTTTTTTTCCGACATTTCTTTTTTTGACATTGTCTTTCGACATTTTTTTTCCGAAAAAATGACTGCACACCCTGTGTGCCATTCCTAATAGGTATACTGTGGGCTTTACTTAACTTGGTCTAACTTGTGCCATCCTAAAAAAGTCTAAATAGTTATTGCTTACCTTAGTTTGTGTTCTACTGATCTGAAAAGCAACTGTAATCGTTTATTACATTAGGTCTTGCTCACCTGGTATAACGGAGTGTTATGCTGAATGTAGTTCTAGGTTTATACTGTTCCATAAGTTTGTGTTCCACTGTTCAGAAAAGTATCCTGGTAACAGGGTTGGTTTACTAAGTGATTTCTTAAATGAGCGTCACTGCATTACTGACAGTGTCTACTACCCTTGACTTACTGAAAAATATGGTACCACTATTGAACGTAGGGGTCTCTCTCTTGATAGGGACTGAAATACCCACTACCATGCAATCCCCTATCCGGCAAGGGAGGGTTATGCCTATCTTAGCTCAAGTTGAGCCCTTGGGTCCTCTCACTGATCCTTCCCAGTGGTCTGCGTCTATGGCTAACATTGCAAAATAATTACTCACACGTAAAGACCCATTTGACATTGGCTCATTGGCGGAGGCCTTGAATAATTGGGCATTGAGTTTTCGATCTACTAAGGTGAATACTACCTCCCAGACGCATGGATATATCTGGACAAGCGCTTTGCCACAGATTCCTAAAGTGAATGTTGCGTGCCAAGCACATATACAAAGGCAAATAATAGACCATGGGACTCAAACTGATTGCTGTAGTAATGTCTCGCTGGCACCTATTGGGGCAGTTCTGGATTGTAAGGAAAAGGAAAATAATCTCCTGCACAACATAGCTGATTCACATGAAAACTCACCTTTGGTAGTGCCGCATGAGTTGAACTCCGTACACAAAGGGCAATCAGCCTACAACTCTGAATAGTAATTGAAGAGGGCACTCTCCTGGACCTTACAACAAAAAAAGTCACAAATGCCAAAAATAAAGGATGTGAACACATAACTTTGTAATGGATCAAAGAAATGTCATTATAACCAATATCTGAAAAAGTGAAAGAGAGTCCAAAGATGCCCTGCGCAATAAGGTTCTAGCCTGGTTGCGTCAGAGAACAGGTCCAGGGGTGGTTAGACGTATGGACTTAGTCTTCATTCGCAGGATAGATCAGAGAGACTGGTGCTCGCAACCTAACAGTGACTGCATTATAGTGGGCTGTAGGGTTAGAACTCTACCTTCCTTTCTTAGATGCTGTAAATATTTGCCCAAAGGGGCATCGAACTACAATTTGATTCTTTAAATGTTATAGTCCTTCATTAGAAATTTTTCATTTGTGCTCTCCCCCAATATAACTACTGTGTTATTGATGACTGGAAAGACGGCTGTTACTGTCACTTTGATTCTGTTTGCTCTCCATGTGGCATTTTCTTTTCTTCCCATAACATGAACAGTTTATGTATTTATTTTTATTTGTTTTTGTCCGCGCCATCATACCTATGGGTTTATTGTGCGCATTACAAATGTAATAAAGTAAAGGAATCTAAACGTTACTTGTGGTTTTACTCCCCCTGAATAGTTGTGTTCTATTATAAATGTGTATGATTAGGTGTGACTGGCCTAGAAATACTGTTAGTGATTCTGAACAAGATCTATGCTTTGGTCTGTGTACCTTAAGCATTGTGTTGTGTTTTTATAATGTGTTTATGACTCTATGGCAAAGTACTTACCCACCAAGATTTACCTTGGCCTATTTGTATCTATAATAAACCTTTATCTTTTAATAATACCTCTGGGTGTTAGTGTTTCCTTTGAACCATTTGTGTCCTACAGGTTCTTTGTACCTTCCTACAACACTCTCGCCCTGCTAAGATAAGCCTGGCTGCTCTGTCTACGCTAGCAAATAGTATAAGGCTGTACCACCTGAGTAAGAGTTGAGTTTTGTACTGTCTTAGTTGTATGGATTTACTAAGCCCTTAGTTGGACTAGAGTAAAAAAAAAAAACTGTCCTAACAAGCAGGAAGGGAGAGGCAAGCACAAAAGTGATCCTGCAGAGTAACCTTAACTGCTGCCTTCCGCAAAGTCGGTTTTATGGCTGCAAGATTTAGACACAGAACCTACCTCACATATATATGTGACCTCTGACAACACAGCATTAAGTCCACCAGAGAAGAAAGGTCCTCCCTTTTCTACCTACATAGATACAACAGTCCTTGAAGTGCTAGATATGGGGAAACCTGTGGTACATTGTGTAAACACAGCATCCTGTGATCAAACCACGTGGTGTAGGGGAGGACTGGTCCACAACGACCCCCCTCGCCTGCACTTTCTCCCCAGGTGAGGACTATGGCTCTCTTGGACGTCTCCTCATGCCACCCGGGCCCAGGTGGTGGAGGGCTCACCCACTGGAGACATTGCCCGCACGTATTAATTGCCCACACGTATTAAGATTTAGCTAGGTCTAGACACCATTTTTGTCTGATAAAGATGGTGTGAGCTCAGCGCGCTGTAGCGCGGCCCCCACCCTTGGAGGGTTTCAGTCATCCTTGTTGCCGCAGCACCCTGGTAGATCCGCTGCGAGCCCGTTCCCACGAACCAGAAGGACATGAGCCAGTGTAATGCACTAACATTGTAACAGTCACCTTCCGCAGTGTATCGTATCATCGCTCCCAGCATGACCCGGCCAGCAGGCCTAGGCAAAATAAAATGAACAGTAAAATGGTCGTCACAGGCCTGACAATCCTCGTATATTAATGTTTAAACTACTTGCAAAGGATGCTTTCCTCTCATAAAATCCCTTATATTATAAAAGCCTGTAAGATATATAATTAAAAGAGATCATGCCCCCATGATATAAGCAATGATGAGCATATACCATTGCAGTTGGATGCTAATAATAAAGGAACGCACCAAGAATCTATTTGTTACGTGTATTACTGAGAAACTTACACCCCATGGGCTCGCGCCATAACTGAACTAATGCCGCTAGAATACACGAGAAAACGAATGTAACCAGACTGTGGAACTCATGTGAAGGATGCGCAAGAAATGCACTAGTTATGTGTGTATGTCTAAGCTTCTTATGTGCCACCACCGTCACGTACAGTGGCGAGTCATTTCCTATGTATTCCACCAACCCGACTACTACCTCACTTACTGCAAATATATATATGCATATAATTAAATACTGTAGTTGTTAAAACATAGTGTACGAATACGGTGTTCAGACTGGGTATAATCGAGACACATCCAGCAAAGTTGAAATGCATGTTTTAAAAGGATTTGAATAAGTATTATAGAATGTTCAAATGTTTGATGTTTTTACCTATCTCAGCAACACACGAGGGAGATACCTTTGTGAAATACTTGCAAGGCCATTCCCCCTCCCTCCCTATGAAGGCTGCCAAAGGCATGAGAGCAGAGACCGCGCCGCGCTGCTTTACCTCCCCCAACCAGACTGGAGCCGCTTCAAAGATTTGTAACCCCCTCTGTAGCACCCAAGGCCACCACCCGCCACCTGCATTATTTACAGCACAGCAGTAAACCTCTGCCTGAACATACGCGCCCCCTCGTAAACCTCACAACCCACCGGACCACCTCAGACTTATGGCCCTGTGCAATAAAGACACCCAACACTTTGACAACACACAGCGGAACATCCATAACAACTTCTAACAAGGCAGAAAGACATGTACCGCCCGTGCCAGGCCCTGAAGCTTAGCCCCTCGACCTATGGCCCCGGTCAACAGGACACTGGTAACCATGCCCTGATGTATTACCTCCAGTCCCCTCACAAGGTGCATTCCTCCTGTGTTGCATTAACCTGTTGTATAACCTATTGTAAGATTTACTGAAGAAGATAATGCTAAAAATGCTCGAATGACTGCGGTGTGCATGGCATAGGGCTAATAAGTCAGGAAGAGACATTCATCTCTGCCACTGGCCACGATGGCCCCACAACACCGCCTGGATGAACTCCGCCACCCGGCCAGGCCCAGCCCAACCCACGAGGCTGCCCAATGACGTCTTCCAGCCAAAGCCAACCACATCACAGCAGCACCTATAGTTAGTCGTCGCCACCCAATCCCCATGAATTTGTGCCCCCTATAGTGTGTAGGTTCTTATGACGTTTTTTGTAAATAAATACGCCTGTCTTTGCTATTGTCAGACAGAGCGCTCTCGGAGTTTGCAGAGTTCTTTGCATGCCCTATTCGGATTGATAAACTCCCATTTACGCTCACCCGCACTCTGTCTTGGCCTTATTCCCATTTTGGGAGAGTCTTTCATTGTCTCTCATTGCGGGGAGGATCGTGCTGTGTGGGGACGCTTGCCTTCAGTGGGCAGGCGAACACGCACCACGAATACTATTATTTTTGTGATTTATGTGTGCCACCATTTGATACCTTGTGTGAATGTTCACGGATGAGAGATTTAAGATGCTGGTAATCCTTTATCGGTTCGTCCGCCTGAACAGAAACAAGTGGGGTAACAATGGCATAGGAGCCACGAATAAGTAGCATGAGCCAATCCCATCCCTAGTCTGAAAACGAGAAAGACCCAAAAGTGATCAAGCTGGGGTCATACCTGGGGAGGGGCACTACCTTAACATAATCTAAGGAGGTTTTGCGGTGGACGAACAAATGACTTACCTTCTGTAATGTTCTTTTTGATAGATATGTTCTTCTTGCCACAGATTTCTTATCTTTGATATATCCTCCAGCACAGCCGACCTACACAAAACTTTCCAGCCGTCAGCAGGCTCAATAATGCTCTGCATAAGCGTTGTTGCCTCCCATTACTTCGGACATGGCAGTTTATACAGGGCTGACTGCACCGCATGACCTCAGTTCCCCTTTTTCCCACCATCCTCAGCAGCCGAGGAATGCACAACATAATGGTGTACAAGCTATTCATATGAGTGGTAAGTTGGTTGGGCAACAAGGAATATGTGGTAGCAAGTAATAGCCATCAGCAAAAACATTACCAAAGCTAAGTTTTTATGTTTTCTGTTGTCCACTGTCCTGTGAGTGCCCCGAGGCCTGTGGGCGAATGTCGCTATAAAAGAAATATAGATCGATAATTAACTTGGTGGTTCTTCTGGACTCCTTCCTCCCACAGAGTCTTGATCTTAGATAGACTTCCAAAGCATTACAGAACATGGAGGAAGGAGCAGAGGGAGAACCATCACCAATAATAGGGAAGAATTGTAGTAACCCTGAGCAAAAGGGGCATGCTGATTGGACAGTCCAGGCAATAGTTTTAGGCAAACATGTGCAAGGAAGCCCACAGACACCGGACAGAGATTGAGAACAGGGACATAGTTCTGCAGGTATGTCAGGCTAGACCTTCAGTAAAATGAGCCCTGATACACTCATAGACCACTTTGCCTGCCATATCATAGCATTTGGAAATTCAAAGCATGATCCATCTGGACATGGCCTGTTTGGAAATAGCCTTACCCATCAAAGTTCCAGCAGAGGCGACAAACCGTTGACTATGTTGAGTTAAAGAAACTGCATCCTGTCATGCCACAGGGGGCTGGGTTGGACCAGATTCTACCTCCCAGAGAGTCTATGGGAGGAGGTTTCCCCCTGGGCTCACCTTCCCCTCAGAGAGGCGGCATGCCTTTGAAGCAGAAAGACTCAACTTTCTCTGTGAAGAGGATGCAAAAGTACAGGTTTCACCATGTCCAATGAGTAGAAATCCAATAACGGGAATGTGATAGATCTTAATGTGCCATCATTAATATCAGATTGCCATTAAATGTACACAAAGACATTAGGCATTTTGAAATACATCCTTGCTTTAGTCCGGCAGCCGGCTCGCAACCTATAGAAAGAGTGAAACACAAAGGTTTGGGGACTGCGGAAAAAGAAAAAGCAAGGCACTGTGAGAAACCTGAAGGTATTCTCCCAGGTAGAGCCCAGGAATCCCTTATCCAGGTGGCCTGGACACGGCCATCGCTGTTGGATCCAGTTCCTGGGGTGGACCAGTGGGGGAGGATCACCTGGGTAGGGGAACACAGGGTTGTATTCTGGGAAATGCCCCAGGTGAGATGCAGCATTATACCGGAGAAAGGGACGAGGAGACGAGGTCCCTGAGGCTTTTATGGGTTGTAGTAAATCAACATCCCTTCCACCCGATAAACTTCCCTTTCCAAAATCCATCATCCCCTCCTCCTCTGCTGAATCTATTGAAACCTGTTGTATTCAGAAACCATTTCTCTTAGAATCCTTGCTTTCCTATTCCCTATCCAAATACTCCCAATCATTCTCCTTCATGTCCCTCTAATTATTCTTTTCCAAAACCCCAGTATACTGCTTTGACCAACCACTAAGATTCTCACAATCCCTTCCGTTCATTCCACGATCACGGTTACCCCGTTTGCTTCACAAACCCTACCAATTCCGTCCCTCTGATTGTCATCTTCCGAAATCCTAATCTACTGTGACAGAGTACTACCATTCCCACATTTCGCAAACCTTCTCCATCATACCCCATAGGATATTCAAATTCTCTGACCCCCCCCTTTTCCGACACAAACACCTTTGCACAACAGACTTGTAATAAAACTGCTTACTGACATGTCCCCACACAAGGGTCAAGCAAAGTCAAGCAATCGACTTAAATAACACACACACACACACACACACACACACACACACACACACACACAGGCCCCCCCCCCCCCTGCCTTTCCTTTTCCCCTCAGGGATAAAAGGTGGAGCAGGAGAGCACAGGACGAGCAAGGCAAACATGGCAGACAGCAAGACGAGTGGGCTAAGAAGGCGCAGCAGTTCAAGTGAATAAGAAGGGCGGCAGGAAACGAGAGGGTCGCGAGAAGAGAATTGACTTTGCCCTTTTCGTCCCAGACCCACAGAACCTTTGTGGAGGAGAAATTAATACTGTGAACAATAGCACAAGTGTCTTGTAGCAGATGTCAACTGTACACAGGGCAAGCCTATGCCGATAAGCAGGAGCCAGGGAAGCTCCCGCACCCATGGTACCGGCCTTGAATCCAGGAAAGCCAAAAGCCAAGCGGTTCATCACAGCCGGTGAGTCGAGGGAAGAATCGATAAGAAGCAGGCTGTGTTGAGTGAGAGAATCGCAAAGTGGCCAGTTTGAACCAATTTTAATGAACTATGTAAAGAACTGTAACAAGTACTGAAGGGGAGACCAGTTGCAGAGGGAAACCAGCACCCACCTCGAGAGACACTGGTCGATCCCCATATGAGGAATATTACAGATACCAGATGGCCATAGGAGAGCCAGCGGAATAGGTCAAAGTGGTCATACTGAGGGTCAAGCAAAATCCCTGTACAATCGACACTGTGTGAAAGCAAGGGAAGTGAATCCCGCAGTGAGAAGAAACAAGGGAAATGAATCCTGCCAAATGAGAAAGCAAGGGAAGTGAATCCTGCAAATACAAGCAAATATGAAGTTGGTAAGGGTCTGAGTCCGACGGAGGGAGATCCAGGGGTGAAGCCATCGCCCAAAAACTAGCAGTCAAGAGGGGTCCGAGCCCGACCGAGGGAGATCCAGGGGAGAAGCTTTCGCCCGAAAGTTCATTGGAATAGAACTGTCACATAATTTGTGGAAAGAGATATGTAAGAAGGGTCAGCACCCAGAACAGTGGGACCCAAGGGTGAATCCATCACCCAGCGAATATTGGAAACAAACTATTTGTTAAAGGAACTTTTTGTTTTGTTATTTTAACATGTCAGGTCCTCGAAGGCTAGAGACTTTCAAGTGAAACAAGATTTGGCCATCTACGGCCATGATAGCTGAAAGCTCGAGAGTGAGTTTGTTTGTTTTAATATTTATAATGCGCGCCAACCCGAGGGTATCCGGGCGCAAAAGGCATAAAAGAGGGTTGTTCAGCTTCGGTTACAATGCTGTAAAAGATCATACATTGTATACGCAATATGGCAAGACACTTTGAGAAACAGTTATATACAATATGTACATGCAGGGCAGGTGATGTAATCAGAGTGTATTATGTCAGATGTCATGTTCCTTAATCCAATGGATGAGGTTTGATCTAAAGCATAGATAGGGTAGGTCTTACCTTAAGGTAGGTGGGAGCGAGTTCCAGTATTGGGCAGCTTTGACCGGGAAGCTGCTTCCACCAGTCTTCATACGTTTAAATCTGGGCACTAGTAGGAGGTTGGCGTTGGCTGTTCTCGCAAGGCGGTTGGAAGACTGTCTCGAGAATCTGGCAGTGAGGTATTGTGGGGCAGCATGGTGTAGGCATTTATGTGTCAGGGAAGCGGTTTTGAGGAGGATTTTGTCTTTTGTGGAAAGCCAGTTATTGGATCTTCTGAGGTCAGGTATATGGGCTTTCTTGGGAATACTAAGGGCTGCTCTCAGAGCATTATTTTGTAGAATCTGGATCTTACGGTGATGTATTTGTTACTCCCTACATATAAAGCATTACAATAATCCAGTTTGGATAAGACAAGGGCTCTTGCTAGGGTGATGCAGTTCATTAGAACTGTCTTGTGCTGGAAAAGCCCAAGATTGTACTGTGCTCCACGCTCCCATCTTATTCTGTGTCCAAAACGTGGGGAAGGGAGACCCAGGCTACCGCATCCTGACATTATTTGAGAACACTTCTTTCTTTTCCTGAGAACTAACCCACTCCCCTTTTATTTTTTATTTTATTGTGCAATAGCCAACAATTGAGTTAACAAATTTAGAATGATACAACAAGTAAATAAAACTAAAATACTTCAAGCAATTTACAGAGCCCACATCAATAAAATCTTCATCTTAAAAAGATAAAAGGAAAAAAGAAAAGAAAAAAAAGAGAAAGAAAAAACAGACAAAAACTCAGAAAAAGCAAACGTTTCTCCCAAAGAAATTAATAAATAGATCAAAATTTTACAAAAGAAAGATCCCCCATATAGAAAAGCAGTTTAATTGTACAAAGTCCATTAAAGACCCTCAATACCAGATTTGACCAGGATGACGCTAGTTACTAAGAACTTAATCCATACATAACCAAGACTGGATCACCGATTAAATTGTTGATTTCTCTCAAAACTCTAACAAGTTCCATTGAGAGAGCAGATTCATGGCAGGAGGATAATCTCCCCCAGAAGGCATCAGAATCAAGCCAGGATAACTGATGGACAAACCTGCTAAATCTTCTGACCGTCATATTCCAGGTACCCTGACAGTTAGTAGATGTTTAGAAGACTGGAAAACCTTGATACAACAAATCACAATAAGGGTCAATTTTCCCTTCTCTATCTCTAGAGGCCAAAATCTCTTGAGTGGGAAGTAGATTTAGACGAAATCTAAGAAGAGAGTCCAAAACTGAGATCAGGTGTTTTTTTTTTAGATAGGCGGGAACCGAAGAGAGAGGCTCATCAACCACAGAAAACAAGGCAGATCTTTTCCTCCTCTTCATACTGTCAATCGTATCAATCCAGTCTCTTTGTTTCAGCTTTTGTTTTAGTCTATCTGGATTTTGGAACAGTAGAGTCAAATCACAGTCCGGTCTCTTTAAAATTTCCAGGCATCTTTGCTTAAACTTAGCCAGGAATAGGTGTTTACCATGATTCAGCTCACCTGCAATTTCCTCAAAAAGTGAATTCTTAGAAGCATCTAATGCTGATCTATATAGAACCAGCCACATCCATTGAAGCTATGATCTAAGAGACAGCAGTCCCAATTCATAACGAAGAGAGACTATTGGAACACAGTACGGCAGTCCCAATGCACGTTTCCACAACTTGGCTTCCCAGGAATCCCACTCGAGGTCCATTGCTAAGATGTTATAGTCAAGACCAAACAGAAGAATCGGGATTACTTTCCCTATATAGAATTTCACCAAAGGGAGAATAGAAAATGTGCAAAACTGGGATTTGATTTTTTTCATTTGTGCTCCCAATTTTACAACTTTTAACTCCAAAAAGCACACAAAGTTGCCTTTCGTTGGAAAGCAGCTAATCAAGCTTCCAAGTATGTCGACTCTGAGACTACCTCAATTGGAAGTTGATCCAGGGTCCAGACATATTGCTTAATTATCTTTTTCAGATGTTTAAATCTCATTATCTTGGACTTGACTGGATTGATAATGAGGTTATTATTTCGGGCATCATTTTCTAAGGCGAACAGAAGGCGGTGGAGCCCTACTTGGGAATGATCAAGGACTACAACATCATCCGCATATGCCAACCAATTAAATTTTGTTTTTCCTAATATTGGAGATATTAAACCTTTTCCCCTTCATCGCCTCAGCCAGATCTGCCATAAACAAGATGAACAATAGGGGGGGGGGGCGAGGAGACAGCCTTGACGGACCCCTCTCTTTACATCAATCGGATTTGTCAAAAGGCCTGATCTACCAAGCCTCACCTGCATGGAATTATTGTGATATAATTCTCTCAATATTGACGAGAGTAGGAGGCAAACCCCATTCATCTAATTTTTTCCAAAGAAGATTCCTGTCTATCGTATCGAAAGCTTGGGAGAGATCTAACCAAGCACCAAAGAGGGGTGGGCCCCTCCTTGGACAGACTGTGAGGTCAGGGTGCTCAGAACCAGCCCATTTAAAGAAGTGGATAAACCCTTCCTGAAACCCGATTGCTGTCTTGGGATGACACCCATTTTTTTGCCCATGATTCCAATTCTCCTAAAATGAGGCCTGTAACGATAATTGGCAGCTAGCAATCTATGCCCCTTTTTATAGATTGGTATCACTAGGGAGTTTTCCATGAGTCCGGGAATCTCTTCTAATAGATTATATCATCAAAAAGTTTCTTTAGGATCTCAGCCCATAGGGAGGGATCCTTTTTAAGGATTGAGTTACTTAACCCATTCGGTCCCCCCGTTCTGGAAGTTGATGATTTCCTTACCAATATTTCCAGATCCATAGCTGTTAAGTCCAGCGACCACTTAATCAAATTGTTCCTCTCCCCGATTATGCCATTAGGTGAGTCATAAAGACTGGCAAAATGCTCAGACCAGGCTTGTTCTTGAATAACCACATCAATTTTTTGATTCCCATTTACCTCACCTCCCCCTACCATTGTCCAAAAATGTCTTGTATTTCCCCTCGAGAGAGCAGATAACATTCTCTCTCCATCTTGTTGCTATATAAAAGGTACCTATGAGCCCTATACCAATTTCTATAGTTGTTCCTAAGAATTCTCATACCCTCCTTGAGTTGGACCAAATCTATACAGGAACTCTTTAGCTTTGTTCTTTGCTGCCTAAACTCCTTCCTTTTCAGTATTTCAGCATTAGGAGTATGCTTGTGGATCCTATGAGGTCTCTGCAAGTTGGAATCGACAGGAGCGGAGTTAGAAAGAAAGAAAAATCATCAGGATTACAGAAATTTAAAAGTTGTTCATCTGATTATTGATTCACCCGGCCCCTCAATTCAGAATTTAAATCGTCCCCGTTGCCCCCATGAAACCTAACAACATTTCCTACTCTTTTCGTTTTAAGGGCCTGCTCACAGAATAATACATCCCAAACCCCTTCAAACAGCAAAGGTTCTCCCAGGATTTGATGGTCATCTATATTCCCTTCCCCCACGTGAACAATATGCAAAAATACATTGCGAGGCAAAGAGATAATTGATGGTTGAGAAGGCAGGACCTCTACGCCACGATGGGGCGTTAGGGATGTCCCCCTCACATTATACCATTGAGCATTTCGAGGCCCCATTCATGCATAAAGTCTGTCCAAATCTTCCCATTTGATGTCTTCTGGCAGGTTTTTCATGAAATAGGGTCAGTTGTGGAGACACATTGGGAGTTAAAATCACCAGCGATAATAAGATCATCAGAAGGATATTGCTGCAAACAGTCTACCAAAGCATTCGAGAGATTAAGCAAAAAATCTGGGCGAGAGATAGCATTGGGGTTCCAGTAGACATTTACAATGAGCCAAGTATTCCCCTTGGTAATCCAGCTCCTCATCACTCTTACCACAAGGATGCCTTCTCTAGCATTCCATACAATCTTTGAGTTCTCAAAAATCTAATTACTTCATGCCACAAGCAAACCCCCTATTGGCCTACCCCTTTCTGACCCTCGAGCCAGTTGCTGAAAAATGGAGAAACCATCCAACCCAACTAAACCAGTTAACCAAGTCTCTTGAAATAGTATTAGTATTACTTCAGATGATTTAAATATTTGCGATTTCCTTGGTTCCAGGCAAAAAGATGCATATCATCTGGTGTTCCATGACAGTACATTAATTTGAGTCTTCCCTAGAGTCTCTGCTGGGGAACACCCATTTTACGGAATACCTCAGAGATTATCTCTGGGACCATTTCCCACATATTTGATGAATTAGAAAAGATTCTCTATTTATTTATTGGTTTCAATTTTCTGCTTTTGGGTGTCTAAATGACCTTGACTCATATTTATTAAAGTTGGGCATATCTGGGAGATCCTAAGACCTCTCTGGTCGCATGCCATTGACTCACACAAGATTAAATCAACACCCAATCTTGTGTAGTAGTTGTAAGGTTTGGCACTATGTTTCTTAGGAGAGGCCCTTTTATTTTGACAACGCAACTAGGACTGCCTTATTTTCCTTTGATGGTTGACGCTTGTTCCAATCTTAGATTTAGGTTTAGATCAGGCATTTTTCCATCCTGCACACAGCATTCATTGTTCAATAAACACCCTTGCACTGTGATCACTTGTGTCTATCTTACTTGTTGCCACCATGAGTTCCTCACAGAACTCAATTCAACCAACTTCCCTTCTGAATAGGGGGCAGAAGGCTGGCAGTCCCATGAAATGGTAGGCCGCATGTGCTGCAGGTCGCTTGAATGCTGTGGAAGTGCACCCATTTCCGTTGGTGAATCCAGAACAGTGCTAAAAGCTCTGCTCCCCTTTAAAGGCTCATGGCATGTTAGACAGTTTAAACAGCAATGAAATCCCAACCAATACCTGAAGGCCACTAAAAATTAGCCTAAGATTTAAAAGCCACATTATTGGAGAATAGACTAATCAAGACATGTAAAACAAAACCCACAAGAGGAGGCCCAATCCTGGACCAGTTTAGGAAATCACTGACTGGCTCAAACATATTAAAGAAGGGGAGAACACCAGTCAAGAGAGAAGACTGGAAGGAAGCAGAAGGGCGTACATCCATTCCTTCGGTTCACAAGGAGAACATTGCCTGGGAAGAGGTAGTGCATTTGTGTGTGACTGTACAACAGTTACTCTGGCAAGGGTAGGCAAGAGGGCAAACCAGATGAGGTGAAGATGTGTTGAAGATGGGGACCTAGCAAGAGGTCTCATCCACAGAGGGAAAACCTGGAGGTGTGGAGATCCAAGAGAAACTCCTGGTAGGAGGGTGAGAATATAGCCCGAGAAGGACTCTGCAGAAAGGGGGGAAATACCCATGAATGTCAAGAGTGTTTTGAGAACCAGCGACATGGAGGGACCTGGGATTAAAGAGAAGATTGAGAGAATACATGATCATGGAGAGACCAGAGAATGCTGATGCGCTACAGGAAAATAATGGTGTTGGGAGGGCCGATTATTGTGTGGAATCCAGGATCCCTGCAGAAGACAAACGCAATAGCCCCAGGATAGATTGCCCAGGAAGCCATTTCATACAGCTTTTGATAGTGAAAATAGAGATGAACATTAAAGTTATTCACTGTAGTGACTAGAGTAGTCCATAGTCCCCTTTCCTCAATTTTTCTGGGCACTCCCCGACATAGGGACGGTACCAGAACCTTTGGCAGCGATAAAAAAAAACAGAGCTTCCCCTTTAAATTTAGTATAGCACGTGGGTGCAGCACCGGGCGTGGGGACCCTTCCCCCCCCCCCCTCCCCCAAGGCCCCACCCTCTGGCACCTCACCTCAGTCCCCTTTTAACCCATCAGACGCTTAAATACCTGGCTATACTGAATATATTAGCCCCTGGCAACAAGCGGGGGAAGGTGGGTGGGACGTAAGGAGGAAAGGGGTCTATGGACTGAGTACTCCAGTCACTACAGTGAGTAACTTTAATTGCTCATACGTCCCGTCCCCTTTTCTCCATTCTTGTAGATGATTCCACTGAACAAGACCATAGGGTGGAGCCTTGAAAACCGAAGCAAAAAGGTTCTTCAGAACCGCTTGACCGAACTCACAATCGCGCCTGGAGCCGGTATCCAGGGAATAGTGCTTACAGAAGGCAGAGAGTGGCCCAAGTAGCTGCCCTGCAGATGACATCCCAAGAAGAATGTCTCTGAAACGTGATGTCATGGCTTTAGCTCTGACCGCCTGCGCATGAATCCCCGCAGGAACCGGTTTTCCAATGGTTGTATATGCCTCAGAAATGGCCTGGACCATGCCATGGGCGATAGAAGCCTTGGAAGCCTGCGTGCTGGGAGAAGAGCCCCCGAAAGTGATCAACAATGTCTCAGACTTCCTGAATGACAGAGATACAACTTGATCTTGAGGGCCAAGGAATGTAAAGCCCTTTTTCCCACCGACTGTGGATTCGGGAAGAACACTGGCAGGCAGATTTCCTGAATCAAATGGAATGGAGAGACCACCGTGGGCAGAAACGTTGGGTGAGTGCGCACAATGACCTTGTCGTTATGGAACGTCGTGAAGGGTTTGCAAGATGACAACGCCTGTAGCTCGCTGACCCTGAGTGCAGAAGTGAGCGCCACCAACAGCACTGTCTTTTGTGTCACCAGCCGAATGTCCACCGAGGTGAAAGGCTCGAAAGGGATTGTGCTGCAAGGCCGCAAGAACCACATGGGGGTCCCAGACCGGATGCGGCCTACGCACCTGAGGAAAAAGCCTGGACAACCCCTTGAGGTGGGACTTAACCACCAGGTTGGCCCCTGAACAACTGTGCTCGGGGGAATTCTTGTAAGCCCCATTGGCAGCCAAACAGGTGTGGCGGGTATTTTAAGGAACTCATACTGGCAACAGTAAAGACAGACACAAATGATCGCAGTTCAAGGGTGTTAACTGAAGTTTATAATGGATGAGAAACTTCTAATCTAAACCTAAATCTAAGATGGGAGCAAGCTACTACCATCAAACGATGAAAAGGCAGTCCTAGTGGAGTCTTAAATAAAAAAGGGCCTATACTAAAAAAAAAAATAAAAACTACTGCCAATCCTTTCTGCTAAATTACAAAAAGTGTGGGATAATGTTCACCAGAAAAGAAAGAAGTGTTCGCCAAATGAAAAGTCAGGATGATATGGTTGGGTCTCCGTTCCCCATGTTTTAAGCATGGGACAAGGCGGGACTTCTGAGCACAGCAAACTCCTGGGCCTCGCCAGCACAAGGTTCACAGTTCCAGCTCAACAATATCAAAACCGTCAGAGGTTAAGTCTCTTTTCTGACAAAGTCTCTAGCCTTAGAAGGCCTGCTGATTCACGATGACAAACAAAAGTTCCTTCAGTAGTTTTACACCTAGGCGATTATTCTTCGCCCCTAGGATCTCCTTCCGCCGAGCTCGGATCCTCCTTGCAACTTGGGCCTCCCTCCGTTGGGTTCACTACGGCCTTTCAAATGCAGCTTGCAATTTTCTAGAGTCTTCATGTCCTTTTGAACAACTTCTCCTTGTGGACAACTCTCGGCCGGGCTCACTCTTGTCCGATGCACAGTTCAACTTGCTTTATCACAGGACGGAATTCACTCTCATTGGCTCTCCCCTTGGCATCTCTCCGTCGGGTTCATATATCCTCATTAAGAAACTGTTCACAGTTTACTCTTTTTTATCTCAACCTGTCAACTTTGGCCTCCCTCCGTCAGGTTCACTACAGCCTTTAACACAGTTCATGTACCTTCATGTGTTGCTCATTTTCATCAGAAAGCAGGGTTTTCCTTCTAGCTTTCTTTCAGCATCCCTCTGTCAGTTCACACTTGCCTTATTCCACAGTTCACAATCTTATTGGAAAGCGGGGTTCCCATCCCCTAGCTTTCCTCTGCCAACTGGTCAGACACTTTCCATTGTACAAGGGATTTGAGGCGAGCCTTGTAGGACCACTCAGACGCCTCTCGTCACCCCTTCCTAGGGCCTTCTTGTAGTTTCAAAACAGGCCCCGGTCAGAGTGTTTCCAATGAGCGCCCACGTGGCGCCAGACCCCTTTGCACCTGGACCTCAGCTGGGCTTTCTTTTAAGTTTAAACACACACATACAAGTTCTTTCCATTTCAAATTCCTTGCGTTCAAAAGGTTGCTACTTGCAACCTTGGGCTCAACACAGTTCTGTTCGCTATCAGCTTACCCCTACTCACCGGCTGTGCTGAACCAGTTAACTTCTCTGATCTCTGGAGTCAAGGATAGTACCATGGTAGCCAGCTTGCCTCTCTGCCTGCATTATCAATGCGGGAGGCCCTTGTGTACCGTTGATATCTGCTGCTCTGCATGCCAGCTGTAACTTTCGGAGGCTTTGCGGGTTTGAGTGAAAAAGGGTAAGGGTAATGGTAATCCCCCCCACTGCCCCGGTCATCCTTCCAGGCCTCGCTGCCTTTCTCCTCTGCTTGAACTGCCGGTTTGGTGTAGCTGTCTCCTCGTGCGTTCCCCCTTGTTCAAAGTGTGCTTCAGTGCTCCGCCTTTTATCCCTGTGGGGAAGTGTACTGTCAATTGCAGACTCTGCCTGACCCGTGTGTTGGGACATGTCAGGTAAACAGCTCTGGCGATAGTCCGTTGTCAGTTACCGTGTGGGGAAAGAGGGCCGTGGTGTGGTAGAGCTTCTAAATATCCTACAGGGCAGTATGGGGAAAAGGTGTTACAGGGAAGGGTATACCAAGTCTCAAACCTCTGTGTCCCACTTCCACTCCCCCGAAGACCCCTCGCCCAGGTGATCCTCCCCCACCAGTTCATCCCCAGAAACTGGATCCAATAGCGATGGCCGTGTCCTGGACGACAGATCCCCAGGGACTAGCAAGACACCTTCGGGTTTCACAGTACCCACCTGCACGCCAGAGCGAGCCAGATGTGCAGAGATTGCCAGCATGTTGTCCAGGGAACAGAAGATAGGGGTTCAGCCCCTTGTTTTGCAAACAGTGGCAAAACCTGGTCCACTTGCTCTTATACTGGGATCGAGTAGACTGCCTCCTGTATGATGTCCCGATTGTCACCCGAAAACTGAGCATGCCATAGTCTTAGCTGGTCAGGAACCAGGCTGCTAGGGCCGGCTAGGCTGGGTTCGGGTGCTCCACTGCCCTGCCCTGCCCTGCCCTGCCCTGCTGTGTCGGGAAGCCCCTGCCACTGGTCGGAAGATGGACAGGCCCCTGGGAGCATAAGTGCAGCAGATCTGAGAGCCAGGCCCTCGAACACCAGTGGGCGGCAATCAGAATGAGGCTGCAGCTCACCGATATCCAGAAATTGCAGAAGGTCCACTGGAGCAATGGGGGAGGAGGGAATGCTTAACACCTGCGTCCGTGCCAGAAGATCTGGAAGGCGTCTTCCAGAGACCCCTGAACCCGTCCTGCCCATGGAGCAAACCAGGGGCTGAAACCCCAAGCACCGGAATAGGGCAACAGGGAACTGAAGTGCAACTCCCACTCGTAGGTGGTGAACCCCAAGTGGCTCAGTTGGTATGCTTCTGCATTGCGGTCCCCCGGGAGGTGGACCGCTGAAATCCAAATCCTCTGTCAAGGCTCATTCCCAGTTTGAAACCGCCTCCATGCACAGGAAGGGTGGGGGCCGGGGGGGAGAGGGAACGGGTGCCAGCACCCTGTTTGTTCAGGTAAAACATTGTCATGGAGATGCCCGTCCTGACCAGAACCGCCTTGTCCCTAATGAGGAGCACCAAAACCCTGAGCTTGCACAGATGGATATAGAGGAGGGCTTCCGCCCTGGACCACACAGCATGGATCGAGTAGCCCCCCCACAGCCCGCAGCCCAAAACTGAAGAATCTGTCGTCACCACCAGAGTGGGCTCTGGCCGGGTAAAGGGGTTCCCACTGCCACATTGCTGTCCAGCAAAGATTTGGGAGGAGCAGGGGTAGTGGGATCCTGTCCGAAAGACAGTCTCCTGGTCCCAATTGGCCCCGAGGTGGAGCTGGAGGAGTCTCATTTTGAGTGCTGCACCGTGAGCATGCAAGATGCCATCAGTCCCAGGAGGTGCTGGAACCACCATGCTGAGGTGGACGAGTTGGCCAGAAAGAATAATTACTTACCTGTAACTCCGGTTCTCCAGCATTGGTATCCTTCATAGATTCACATGCTGTGAATATTCCGTCGTCAGGCTGGGAATCCTGGGTAATAGAGCAGTTTCAATTTAAACTGAAATTCTCAGTCACTTTTGTACTCTATTATAGTCCTTTTGGGTCATACTGCTGTAAGAAACCGGAGGGTATTCTCCCAGTAAGACCTTGAGAATCCCTTATTCAGATGGCCAGGACATGGCCATTGCTGTTGGATGCAGTTCCTGGGGGTGGACCAGTGGGGGAGGATCACCTGGGTAGGGGAACCCAGGGTTATGCTCGGGGAATACCCCAGGAGAGACGCGGTATTGTGCCAGAGAAGGAGAGGAGGACGAGATAGCTGTGGCTTTCATTGGCTGTATTGCATCTGCCTGCCTTCCTCCTATTAGATCTCTCCGGCCCAGATCCAAAATCCCCTCCGCCTCCAATTCATTACAAACTGCACTCCTTCAGAAACCATCTTTTCCAAAAACCCTGTGTTTCTGTTCCTTATACCTATACTCCCAATCATTCTTCCCGTCCCTCTGATTATTTCTGCACTTCCAACCTGATCAGGTAAACTACCACAGTTCCCACAAACACCCTGTTTATTTCACAATCCTAGCTATACCTGTTTATCTCGCAAACTTTACCAATCCCATCCCTCTGATTGTCACTTTCTGATCTTCCAATCGAAAGTGACCCACAATTACAATTCCCACCAATCCCTATGTTCTGTTCACAATCCCGGTCATTCTCATCCATTTCACAAACCTTACCCATTTTGTCCTTCTCAATCTACCAACCGACCCCCTTCTTACAATAGAACCGTTGCCCTAGCCCCTCCCCTTTCTAACATGAATATTGGTTTACAACGGACTTGCAACAGAACTGTGTGCCTGACATGTTCCGACACAAGGGTCAGGCAATTAACTTAAACCACACACACCCGCCAGTCCTTCCTTTTCCTTTGAGAGTAAATGTGAATGCGAAACCGGCAAGAGTGAACCCAGAAGAGGGGTGCTAAGGAGAAAGGGGAAAAGTCTAAAAGTCCATAGAAACAGGGTATTGACAAGGGCAGCGTGGGCAAGGGATGTCCGCCGGAACTGTTTTAAAGGACATTGGAAATTGAGAGGTGCCTGCGCCCAGAAGAGGGAGACCCAGGGGTGAGCCATTATCACCCATATCAAGTGAACCTAAGAAAGCGAGATTCACAGCAAAGTAGTTGAAGGACATTGAGAAGTCAAGGGGAGTGTATCCCGTTAAGGAGACAGGAGAAGAACACTGTCCCGCTGGTTGTTTGGAATCCGAGCACGACCGAGGAAGAAACCAAGAGACTCTGTAAAACAGGCGAAGTACACTGTCCCTCTTGTCATTGAGGGTCCGAGCCCGGCAGAGGGGGATCCAGGGGTGGAAAGCGAACACCCAAAAAATACATGAAGCAGAACTTTTATGTGCGTTTGTTGTTAAACCTATCAGGCCATCAGGATTAGGAACCCGCAGCCCAAAGAACGGGGATATTGATCGGAACCGTTTAAAGGGTCAGCGTCCAGAAGAGGGGGAGCCAGGGGTGAAGTCGGTCACCCAATGTGAATTGTGAAAGAGAACTTTGTGTTTGTTTTGTTAGTGAATACAGCCGGCCCTCGAAGGTAAGAGACTTTCAAGAGGAACGAGACTTGGCCATTGACGGTCCAGATTGCTGCCATTGGAACTGAACTTGTGCTGGGAAAAGCTCAAGTGTATGCTGTGCCCCAAGCTCTCATCTTACCCAGTGTCCAAAACGTTGGGAAGGGAGACCCAAGCTACCGCATCCTGACATATTATTTGAGAACACTTCATTCTTAAGAACTATCCCACACCCCTTTTTTGTATTAGTTGTGAGGTTTAGCAATAGGTTTCTTAGTATAGGCCCTTTTTATTTGTCAACGCTACTAGGCCTGCCTTATTTTCATTTGATGGTTGACGCTTGCTC
This sequence comes from Ambystoma mexicanum, assembly GCF_040938575.1. NCBI lineage: Eukaryota > Metazoa > Chordata > Amphibia > Caudata > Ambystomatidae > Ambystoma > Ambystoma mexicanum. The sequence goes on from NC_090936.1 coordinate 77,708,543, forward strand.
CCATCTTAGATTTAGGTTTAGATTAGGTGTTTTTCCAACCTACATACAGCATTCATTGTACAATAAACACCTTTGAACAGTGATCACTTGTGTGTCTTACTTGTTGCCACCAAGAGTTTCGCACACTGCCCAAAGCCAATAGTAACACCTCCCTTGGCTCTTCCCGTGTCGGCCATCTGCAGATTCAGCAAACGCACGTGAATGCCAGTAAGAGCCAAAAGACAGAGGGCCGCATGTGAATCTAAGAAAGATACTAATGCTGTAGAACAGGAGTTACAAGTAAGTAATGTATTCCTTCTCCAGCACTGGATCTTTCATAGATTCATATGCTGCGAATAGATTACAAAGCAGTATTACAATACCCATGGGCGGAGGTAAGCTCCCAGTTTAACTTACCACCAGAGACTTACTAACCTCATGCGAAAAGGTTCTGCAGAACCGACTGGCTAACTCTAGACTCTTCTGCGGAATCTTTGTCAACACAGTAGAACCCAGTGAATGTATGCACCGTTCTCCAAATGGCTACGTGGCAGATGTCATGCAGCAGGATCCCGGAGAGAAACGCAGTAGCTGCCGCCACTGCTCTGGTGGAGTGTGCCCGTGGCCTTCCTGGAGAGGCCTGCCGGCCTGCTGGTGGCAGCACGAAATGCAGGCTGCAAGCCATCTTGAAATGGAGGACTTGGAGAGAGCCTCCCCGGCCCCAGAAGGTCCAACTGCAACAAACAGTTGATCAGTCGTACGGAATGATTTAGTGCGTGCTACATAGTACATGAGGGCGTGCACCGCATCCAGCGTGTACAGGGTTTGCTCCGCTGGTGGCATTGGTGTGCCAAAGAATACTGGGAAAACCACCCATTGAATGAGGGGGAAAGGATGGCACCTTCTGCCAAAGGCTGGGTTAGTAAGCAGAATGGCCTTGTCCTTGTGAAACGTCAAGTGGGGTGGTTTCGAGAGAGAACGCCTGGATCTGAACCACTCATCTGGCTGATGTTATGGCCACCAACACGCTGTTTTCCATGAAAGATATTTGAAGGATGCCTGTTACATGGGCTCGAAGTGTGGTCTCATGAGCCTTGCAAGTAGCACATTCAGCTACCACGCTGGTGTAGGGCGTCGAACATGTGGAAAAGACCGGACAGCCCACATCAGAACTCCTTCACCAGCCGGTGGGACCATAGGGACGGCAACCCTGTGGAGTGGTTGTACCTTGAGATCGCTGCCAGGTGAACCTTAATCAAGAAATGTGTCAAGCCAGATTCAGTCAGGGATAACAGATAAGGTAACGGCTCCTCTGGCCGGATGGTGTGAGGTTGCAGTGGATGAGTCCTGCACCATACCTGAAAATGTATCCACTTGCTCTTGTAGCACTTCAAGGTGGACTGAGCTCTTGCCCTGGCCAGGACCTCCTGGCAAGCTTGCGGAAGGGACAAAGCCCCCGAACTCTAACACAGGAGACAGGCTATCATATTGTGAGAGGCCGGGTCGTGGTGTAGAACTGCCTCCTGGTTCCTGGACAGGAGCAATTGGTGCAGGTTGATCGGAGCCGCTGACAAGGGCAAGCAGGTTGAGTACCAAAACTGTCTCAGCCACGTAGATGCCACTAATATCAGTTTGCACCGATACATTCTGAAAGTGTAGGACTCGAGGCACCAGAGGAATTGGGGGGAAATGCATACAGAAACTTCCCCTCACACGGAAACGCAAAGGCAACCCACAAGTTTTCAGGGTGGGGAAAGTGGCTGGCAAAGGAAGTGGCAAAAAGGTCAATCTCCTGAGTGCCACACGTCAAACAACAAGTGAAGCTGGTCGTCGTGCAAATCCCACTCGTGACAAGATCGCAACTCCTGAGGAGGGGGGTCAGCCAGTGCTCTGGGAATAAGAAACATGTTGTGCTGTAGAGCCCAAAGCCATAGGGATTGGGCCTCCTTGGAAAGTTGTGGGGAACTCGTTCCTCCTTGCTTGCGGACATAAAACATAGATGTTGTGTTGTCGGTGTACATCCGAACCACCTTTCGTGTCAGGAGGGGGAGAAAGGATTTCAGGGCCCAAAATATCGCCTGTAGCTCCAACAGGTTGATCTGCTGGGTCTTCTCCGACCAAAGGCCTCTGGCATGTTGGTCTTGACAGTGGGTGCCCCAGCCTTCCAGTGAAGCATCTGTCGGGACGGTGTCCTGATGCCCGGTAACCTGAAGGTGGCACCCTTGCTATAGTTACTCCCTCACAGACCACCAGCAAAGATTCATTCTGAAAACTGGTGTGATAGCAATGCGGTCACATCCCAGGACCCTGAAGCTAGGTTTGTTTTATTCGTATTTATATAGCGCACAACAGCCCGTGAGCATCATGGCACTTGTTGCAGGAACAGAGCTTAGTTACATACAATATAAAATAGACATTTGTTACATATTGGACAATTGAGTGCAGAGGTGCAATATTTATAAACAAAGATTACAGTCGAATATATTACATGTGAGTTTATGTTACAATTACATGTTAGGCGCACACGCAATGGTAGAAGTGTTAGTTAAGGAGAGTGGTCTTAAGTTTATTGTGGAAGACTGAGATGGAATTTTCAGCTCTGAAGGTGGGCGGGAGGAAGTTCCAAGGTTTGGGCGCAATGTAAGAAAAGCCTAGCCCTCCCGCTGTGGCTCTCTTAATGCGTGGTATATGTAGCTGGTTGGAGTACTGAGTTCTGGTAGGGCGCGTGGAAGTGGTTCTTGATATGGCTTCAGATAGGTATGTGGGAGCAGTGTTGTTGATGCATCTGTGCGTGATATTGAGGATTTTGAGAGTAATGCAGTCTTTGACCTGTAACTATCGTGCTGTTTGTCTGGCATGTGATATATGGTATCTTCTGGGGATGCTCATAGCGGCTCTCAGGGCATTGTTTTGTGTGTTTTGTAGTCTGTGGATGTTTTTAGTGGAGGTGCCAGCAAGGAGAGCGTTGCAATAATCGAGTTTGGCGCCTATCGTTGCTCTGGCTATTGCCAAACAGTTGGGAGCAGACAAGTAGGGTTTAATGGCATTGATAAGTTTGGTGCGGTGGGCCGACGCCGACATGTTTGTTCATCGATAAGTTTGCATCAATGTAGACACCTAAAGTCTTAACGGAGGACGATACAGTGATGGTGGAGTTATCCATGTTAAAGTTGGGGTATTGGTGGTTTAGCTTTGTTATTGTGTTCTTCCGACCTAGGATAAGGATTTCAGTTTTTTACCCGTTAAGACGGATGCCACTGACCGCCATCCATGCTTGGATGGTCGCATAGATGTCGTGAAGGGCAGTGGCGTCTTGTTGATAGAGACCCAATAGTGGTATGAGTACTTGTGTGTTGTCTGCATAATTGGTATATGCAACACCCAGTGCGTCAAGTAGGTCGAAAAGGAGTTTTGTGAAGAAGTTATAGAGGGTAGGAGCTGTGCATGATCCTTGGGGGACACCGCAACTGAAGGTGGTAGGTTCGGCGTTAGCTGTGTTGGAGAAAACCTTCATGGCTCTACCTTCGAGGAAGGATGTGATCCATGATGCTGCTTGTTTAGAGAAGTGGGCTGCCTGAGTGAAATGGGTAGTTAGTGTTTTGTGGTCTACCAGGTCAAAAGCTGCTGATGGATCGAGAAGGAGGAGCAGTGCAGGTTTACCTTTGTCCATGATATGTGCAATTTGATTTTTTAAGTCAAGCAGGGCAGATTCATGCCCCACTCAGAAGCCAGATTGCCTTTTACCCAGTATGGAATAGGCTTCAATGTATGATTGTATCTGGTTATGGGCTGCCTTATCCAAGATTTTCAGAAGGAACAGAAATGTCGTTCTAGGCCTGTAATTATGGGCTGCGCTGGGACTAGTGTTTTTTTGAAGAGGGGACACACCCATGCTTCTTTGAGACTATTTGGTACAGATCCTGTTTTGAATGATGCGTTAATGAAGGCAGTAATCAAGGGGGCTAGCTCGTTGGCACATTCCTTGATAATTTTAGGGGTGCATATGTCTCCTTTGCAAAGAGATGGTTTGAGGAGCTTGTTCAACCAACGCAAGTCCATGATGGGTCTCAATCCCCCGTCTTTTTTCGGGATAAAAAAATAAGGGGAAAACCATCCCTTGTCCCTCTCCGCTACAGGCACCAGTTCTATGGCGCCATTCTCCAGCAGGGATAGGATTTCGTACGCAAGGAGCGGATCCGGACGCTTCAAAGAGCTTCCTCGGTGGATTGTCGTGAGGCCTCTGCCGGAAGGGAAGACAGTAGCCGTGGGCTATGATCTCCAAAACCCACACATCTGAAGTTATGGCCCGCCATTCTCTAAGATGCTGCGCAATTTTGCACCCCACCGGCGAACCATGGGCCTCATGACTGAGTGGATGCGGCAGTGCCTGAGGGCAAAGAGGCAACTGCTCGAGCGGCTTTGGCACCCTGAGTACCTTGCTTTCCACCCCAGTACTCCTATGGTGGCCCCTATGACTGGCAGCTCCTCTCGATCTTTTAAAGGAAGAGTAGTACCGAAAGGAACCTCCCCTCCATTGCTGTCCACTAGGACGAAAAGGCGGAGGTTGACGTACTGCAACGCTCAAAGACTTTGCTGCAGCTTTGGAGGTCTGCAACCTCTCAAGGATCTCCTCAGCCTTGCTGCCAAACAGATTAACACCATCAAAGGGCATGTTCAGAAGACGGGCTTGCACATCAGGAGCAAACCCCGACTTCTGCAACCACGCAAACCTGCATATCACGGTGCTCGCAGCCATGGACCGGCTGACACAGTCTACCATGTCCAAACCTGACTGAACTGACTCACACATGGCAACCTTGCCGTCTTGCAAGAGGACTAGAAAACCATCCCGTTCCTCCCCTTCGGGAATATGCTCAGCTGCCAAAGATGCACAATTCCACAGTGTGTGTGTGAATCTCGCTAAGGCACAAGTGGAGTTGGCCCCCTTCAACCCCATACCCCCAGCCGAAAATACCTTCCTCGCCCAACCATCAAAGCGCTTATCGTCCCCATCAGGAAGAATGGTAGGGTACACAGCCTGCTTCGAGGAGGCCGTAGCCGCCTACACCACCAAACTCTCCAGAGTAGGGTGCGTCGATAAGTAGCAGGGGGCACCACTGGATGGGCAGTATTTTTTTGGAAGCGACTTATTAATTGCTGGTAGACTCTCGGGAGCAGTCCAAGCCGCCGCCACCCTCCTTTGCAAAGCCATGTGAAACGGCAACACCGGGTCAGTTGATGGACCTTGATCCAGGATGTCCGTCAAATCATCCTGAGCAAAATCAACAGGTGGACAGACCACCCCAAGTATTCTGTCACCCTTGACATGAGACGCCGATAGGAGGAATCTGCATGCACCCCAGGCTCAGGGTGGCCAAACTCCACCTCCGGAGAGGTGTCAAGGCCACTAGCGTCATGCAATGACTGTCAGAGTTTCTCCATCCGACTATGTCCAGACAAAAGATCATTGGGGACATCAGGAGGCACAACCATCTCCTCATCAGACAGTTCCTCAACCTCTGAAATGTCTTACAAAGGCTGGAAAAACACCAATCTGGGATCAGGAACAGAATAGGGCTCAAATACAGGCCTCACAGACTTGCTGAGAGCCTTCCTCTGAGGTTCCACAGCCCTCTGGGGCACCTCTGGCAAATCCTCCACAAACGGCGTTGAGGGCGCCGAGGGAATCTGCGTCGACCGAGGCGCCGATGGCGTTGACAACTTCCTCGAGGGCGGAGGCCCGAGAGTGTCCCTCGACGGACTCGGCGCCGATGGCGTTGATGCCTCTTCGAAGGCTTCACAGGTTCCGACGGTTTCGAAGACGACGACCTGGATCTGGCACGGCTATAGCGATCTCCCTTGTCCGAATGGGACATTGACGGCTCCAGATGATCGCGCTGACTGCCCGAGCCCGAAAGGCGTGCAAGTGGTGGACCGAGCCCGTTCATTGCCGGCTTCTTTCGAAGGTACGGACGGAACTGTGCCTTGCGACTCGAAAATCGCTAACATCTGCCGACGGAATGATTCCCATTCGGCTAGCGATGAAGACTTGGTGGGACAAGTCAACCATCTGGCGGAGTCCTCCTCCGACGAGGACGGGGAAGGCAACTGGTGACGGCGCTTTCTAGAATGCCTCGATGAGTCAGAGGAATGCCGGGAACCACTCCAAGACCCCCTGGATTTTCACCGACGCGGAGAGTCACACCTCATGTCATCGGTCGAAAGCCCAGTGGATTTCGAATTATGGGGCTTAGACACCCTACCTACCTTCAATACTTCTTACGTTCCTGCAAGGCCTTAGACGTCAGGGACTGGCAATCCTTGCAGTCGTCGGTGGTGTGGCTTTCGCCAAGGCACCAGAGGCAGATGTCGTACGGGTCCATGATGGACATCTTTGAACCGCAGTCCCAACATTTTTTAAAGCTCGACTTCGGGGTAGTAGAAGACGACGAGGAGACTGCTTTCGAAGAGAAGAATCGTGCGCGCCAAGATTCCGAAGCACACACGTTTGCAGAAAAAACGGAACTGAGGCTACGGGCGCCGTGCGTCCTATATATAACATCTGGTGAGGTCAACCCTCGATGGAGGCCCTCGAGGGACAATGGATGGATGCCATCGACGCAGGACGCCCTCTGCCTAAAATTTTCCAAATCAGCACAGCTGTGGACATTACCTGTAATAGATGTGGAATACGTCGGAGGACACAATCCCCTCGAACACCATTTTCGCTGCTCCCCCGGTGCAAGGCTGAACATTGTGGCCGCCCAGGACATGAGCGCGTGGAAGGCCCCTACTTCGTCAGGGGGCGAGTCAATGACCGGAACGTCATCTTGGTCCCCCATCAGCAGATGCGATCTGACGTCTCTAAGAAGTCATACTTCCAACTGCACCTCCTCAGGGGTATTCTTCCCTTCCTCTTCTTCCCCCAGAAGCTCACTGTCTCTAGGGCACTGGTTCTCTCTAAGCTGGACTACTGAAACATCATCTTTCTAAAGCTGCCTGCTACTACTCTCAGCCATCTGCAACTCATCCAGAACAGGACTGCAAGACTTGTCCTTGGCCTCAAGCCCAGGGATCTGATCTCTCCAGCACTGAAATCTCTTCATTGGCTCCCAGTGGCTGCAAGGATTAAGAACAAGACCCTTTGCATTGTCCACAAGGCCTTTTGGGGCCTGGGTCCGAAATACTTTCAACTCTCCCTTCTGAAATACCTTCCTACTCTAGCTCTTTGCTCCTCCACCTCCCTCAGGGTCAGTCGCTTCCCCAAGCAACTAGTTGGGGGTAGGTCTCTCTCTTCGGCTGGGTCCTCCCTCTGGAACAGCCTCCCGGCCTCTAAAACTTGAGAACAATCTTCTGTTCCGGAAGCACCTCAAGACCTTCCTCTTCGCTTCTGCCTGCTCTATTCCTCTACCCTGCTGATCTCCGTTTCTGCATTGGGCACCTGGCTACCCTCCGATTTCGGGCCCAGACCCCTGCCCAACCTGCTGCTTACCCGCACTGCCTCCTGGCAACCCTTGCGCTTGGGTCTGTATCTGCAACCCTACAGTCCCCTCACGTGCACTTATCAGGCACCAGTTGTCTGCGCTTTAGTCATGCACTTGCCATCCACATCTGATCTAGAGCCGGCAACCAAACAGTAATGCTTGCAGAAAGCCCGAAGGGGTGGCCCAGGTGGCCGCCCTGCTTATGACCTACAAGGGGACGTGCCGCTGGAAGGCGATGGCAGTTGCCTTGGCTCTGACCGCTTGGGCATGCATGCTGGCTGGCAGTGGCTTATGCGTACCCTCGTAAGCTTCTTTGATAGCCGAGACCATCCACTGATCTATGGAGGCCTTGGATGCCTGATACCCGGGTCTTGAACCTCCAAAGGTGATCGAGCGTACGACTTGCGTAAGCCCTTAGTCCTGTCCAAGTAGAATTTCAGTGCACGCCTGACATCAAGGCAGTGCAGGACTCTGTGCCTTGTCCTTAGGATCGGCGAAGAACGTAAGCAGCACGATTTCCTCATTTAGGTGGAACGTAGACAGCACCTTAGGCAGGAAAGCTGGATGTGTCCGGAGGACCACCTTGTCCTGTGAAACAGTGTATGGCTCTGAGGCGACCAGCACCTGGATTTTGCGGATTCTGCAAGCCGAGGTGAGGCAGACTAACAAGGCCGTCTTAATGTGACCAGCCTGATGTCCGTGGATGCCATTGGTTCGAATGGTTTGTGCCCCAGGGCGCCCAGGACTATGTTGAGGTCACACACGGGGTGCAGCCTCTTGATGGGCGGGTAGAGCCTGGCGAGACCCGTCAAATGTCTCTTGACAATTGGGTTGGAAGAGGAAACTCTCCTCCTCCGAGTTTCTGTATGTCTCAATGGCTGCCAGGTAGGTGCACCAAGTGTACGCCGCACACCTGAATGGGCGAGATGCGCTGAAAAGGAGAGCATGTCGTCCAGGAAACATGTCAGAAGGTCTAAGCCCTTCGAGCCTGTCCAGTGACGGAACCTGGTTCACTTGATTTTATACTGGGCCCTGGTAGATTTGCTCCTGGCACCCTGTATGATCTCAGCCTCTCTCAGGCTAATCTAGAGATGCCCTAGCGTGAGCTGTTCAGGAACCACGCTGTGAGGGCTCATTTCTCTGGTGCGGGGTGGATGACCCTACACCCCTGCTGCGACAGAGGGTGTGCTGGGCACATCGGCAGGCAAATCGGAGGCCTCTCAGAGTAGCTGAGAAGGTCCCAAAACCATGGCCTGGCTGGCCACCATTGAGCCATTAGGATGATGCTGAGGAGGCAAGACTCCTTGATCTTGCATATCACCCTGTGAATCAGGGGAGTGGGTGGAAAGGTGTATGCTGTCATCCCATCCCACCTGATCTGAAAGGCATCACCCAGGGAGCCCAGGCCCTGACCTTGCTAGGAGGTGAACAGTTGGCACTTCTTGTCACCCCTGGAGGCAAGAGGTCCACCCGAGGGTGACCCCATTTGCAAAGATCTACTGCAGCACTAGGTCGTTCAACTGCCAGTTGCTGACCACTCCCAGTCTGCTGAGCCTGTCTGCCTCCAGGTTGTATTCCCCTGACAGGTGGAGCGCCGTAATGTAGAGGTTGTTCTCCAGGGCCCACTCACACATGCTGACTGGCAGCCTACTGTAACGCTCACCTGACTCCCACGGAGGCGCTGGCCTGGTTCGCGCTGCTGTGACCTCTTCTAAGGTGATGCGCAGGGTTCAGAAGACGGACTGGACCGGGCCCCCAAATCTGGCTTGTCTGGCTCGCAGAAGTATCCTTCTGTAGGCGAAAATAGGGGATTAACTGTCTGCGGGGTAATGCAATCAGCCTCCCACTTTCCCCTCTCACCCTCCTCGAAACCCTTCTGTGATTCCTCGTAGCGTCTCACCTTAGGGTCTGGAAGGACGAGCTCTCCATCCTGCTTCTGATGCAGGGGCGTGTTGGTATCCAGTTACTTCACTGGATTTTCGGATTAGTGAGAACCAAACTTGCTTGGCTTCCAGGTAAGCTTTTTGATAAGAGGTGCCCCTTGTGTCCATGCATTAATGTACTAATGCTAGTGTCTTTTTCCCCCTAGGGGCCGGGGTACGGAATGCCGTGGAGCAGGCACCGACCCGAGATGAGAGGTGAAATCCTTGTAGAAATCAGGTAAGTCTTTAATGAGCGTTTTTTGGTAATGTCTTTTCATTCGCTCATTAACGCTGTCTTTTTTTCCCCGTAGGCGCCGGGGTCCGGAAATGCCAGGATGCGGCGCGGACCCGAAATGAATCAACAGGTAAGTCTTAACATGGAGATTTAGCTTTCCTTATTCCCTTCTCTCTCTCACCTTTTGTTCTGGTCTTTTTCTCCCTAGGCGCTGGGGCGTGACTGCGAATCCGGATGATCGCTGCTGAACATGGAGGCGCCCTGTAAAGGTGAGTGGAATGCGGCGCTGCAGCGATCGACGTGATGAGCTTTTAAATAAAAGTCTTCCTTCTCAGGATTGTCGGCGAGATGTGTCCGGGATGCGGATTTAGTAGGTAAGGACTTTTCCTTCTTCTGTTCTCTTCTTCTCTTCCTTTGCAGGTGATCCAGGATGCTGGCAGGCGTGGCAGAAGTCAGGATGCAGGAGCAGACACGGTGAGCGTCCAGCTGCTAGATGCAGAACAACGCGAAGCACGTGTGGCTGTTCGGGTGGGGTTTAAATAGCCTTGGAAGAAGTTCCAGGTATGTATCCTTCCTCCAATCAGGTATGTATCCTTCCCCGACCACGCCCGGATGGTAAATTAGTCCCACAGGTAAAGTAGTTCCTTTCAGGCCTCAAGGAGGCTGGGATCCTGCAGCATGGTCTGCATCAGGTAAGTGCACCCAAGCACTTCCAAAATGAGCCTGGCGCCATAGGCGCCAGGACACTGTCCAAAGGGCCCCTATATGGGGTTGCTGGGTCCTTCCTTGGGGACTGGATGTCCGCTTTCGGGGACGCAGGGCTTGAACCGGCTCCCCGGGAGCGGGCATCATGACAGCACTCTCCCCCCCCCCTCTCCCAAGGCCCCTCCCAAGGTTGTTCCCTCCGGGGGTTTTGGTTTGTCTGGGAAGAGTCAGTGGAATTTCCTGACTAATCGAGGTGCATGAACATGGTCGCTGGGTTCCCACGACCTCTCCTGAGGTCTGTACCCCTTCCAATCAATTAGGTAGAACAGTTTTGACCTAAAAATTTTTGAGTCTAAAATGTTCTTCACTTCGAAATCGGGCTCCCCATCTATTAGAATAGATTCTGGAGGTTTGAGTAGTCGGGTCCCGGGTACCACTGGTTTCAGAAGTGACACATGAAAAACAGGGTGAATTCGCATACTAGCTGGTAAATCAAGTTTAACCACCACTGGGTTAATTATTGCCGTAATAGAATAAGGTCCCAGATATTTTGGGTTAAAAGTTCGAGGCCCTTTGAGTGGTAAATGTCTGGTAGCTAACCACACTTGATCCCCAATCTGATATGGAGGTGCTTCACTCCGAGATAGATCAGCATTTTCCTTGTATTTTCTCTTGGCTTGTTGTAAATGCGTAGTTGCCTCTTTGAAGGCTTGGGTAATTGTAGAATGCAGATGTTCTACTGCAGGCATTCCGAGGTTCTGAGGTGAGTCAAGGTTTGAGGTTCGAGGGTGATACCCAAACAAAGTATAAAAAGGACTGTGGCCAGTTCCAGAGTGTACCGAATTATTAAATGCGTATTCGGCTATCCAAAGAATGTCTTTCCAGTTGCTTTCAGATTGCTGTAACATACACCTTAAGTATTGCTCAAGGGTCTGATTTGTCCTCTCGGTCTGACCATCGGTCTGAGGGTGGTGACTTGTCGATAATCTTAAGTCAATCTGCGCCATTTGACAACATTTGCGCCAGAAGTGGGAAATGAATTGGCTTCCCCGGTCAGAGATTAGTATAGATGGGAATCCATGTAGCCGAACAATATTTTCGAGGAATTCTTTGACTAGGACAGAAGCTGAAGGTAAACCTTTCAAAGGAATAAAGTGGGCCATTTTGGAAAACAAATCCACAATTACCAGAATAGTATTGTACCCCGAACAAGGAGGCAGGTCCGTAATAAAATCCATTGATAGGGTGTGCCAGGGTGCTGGCGGTATGTCTAGAGGTTGAAGGAGACCGGCTGGTCTTTTCTTTTGACTTTTATTTTGGGCGCAAACACCACAGGACATCACAAAAGATTTAACATCTTTTCGCCAAGAGGGCCACCAAAATTGTCGTTTCACCTTTTCCTCTGTCTTGGCAATACCGGGGTGTCCCTCTATTAATGCATCATGATAACCGGAAATAACTAGTTTGTGTAATTCCTTATGTGGCAGGAATAAGCGTCCTTGGAAATAAGGTAAACCATTATCTATGGTAAAGTCTGATCCCTTTTGTATCCAATCCTGTAAGGTTGTATGGTCCAGGAGTTGTTTCACTCTGGCTTGAATGTCTTCAAGCGTCTGTAACAAAGTCATGCCTAGAATCCTCTGTTCGGGAATTATTGGTACTGGTTCTGAGTTTGTATCAGATTCTCCCATTCCAATTCGGGATAAGGCGTCTGCTTTGCCATTCTTGCAGCCAGGTCGATAGGTAATCACGAAATCAAATTCAGCGAAAAACAAAGCCCATCGGAGCTGCCGTGATGACTGAGCCTTGGCGGTTTTCAAATACTGTAAATTCCGGTGATCAGTGATCACTGTGATGGTATGTCGAGCGCCAAGCAGATAATGCCGCCAGGCTTTAAAAGCGGACTTAATGGCTAACAGTTCTTTGTCAGTGATTGCATAATTAACCTCGGGTGCCGAGAATTTTCTGGACCAAAATGCTACGGGATGCAGTTGGTTGGTTTCGGGATCTCTTTGGGACAGGACAGCTCCCATGGCTAGGTTGGATGCGTCAGTCTCAACGACATAAGGGAGATCTGGAAGCGGGTGTTTTAATATAGGTGCGGAGGTAAACTTAGCTTTTAAATCCTGAAAGGCCTGCTCGGCTTCTTCAGACCATTCAAAACGTTTATTTTTCCTCAAGAGTGCAGTAATGGGTTGTACCACGCGTGAAAATTCCGGGATAAACCTGCGATAGAAATTGGCAAAGCCGAGCATGCTTTGAACCCCTTTTACAGAGCTAGGTGATGGCCATTTGAGGATGGCATCCACTTTTCTTGAGTCCATTCGGACTCCTTTGGGTGTCAGGATGAAACCTAGAAACTCGACTTCTGTGGTATGGAAAACACATTTCTCCAATTTAGCAAATAGTTTGTGTTGGCGCAGTTTTTCAAGTACTGCTCTGACGTGTTTTCTGTGATCAGATTCCGAAGAGGAGTACACCAGAATGTCATCGATATATACGACAACACAAACATCGATGAGTTCCTGAAGGACATCATTCATGAAGTATTGGAAGGCAGCCGGCGCGTTACACAATCCGAAAGGCATCACCTGGTACTCGAATAATCCGTATTTTGACGGAAGGCAGTTTTCCATTCATCGCCTTCTTTAACTCGTACCAGATGATAAGCCCCCCGGAGATCTAACTTGGTGTATATGCAAGCGTCCTTCACCTGGTCAAGGAGTTCAGGGATCAGAGGCAGAGGATAACGGTTTTTAACCGTTATCTGGTTCAATGCGCGGTAATCGATACAAGTTCTAAGGTCGCCCTTCTATTTTGGGCACGAAGAACAAAGCCGAGGATGCCGGGGACTTTGACGGGCGAATAAAAACATTAGCTAGGTATTGATCCAAATATTGTCTCAAATGCAGATTCTCAGGTTCGGTAAGGGCATAAATCCTGCTACAAGGGGGTTGTGCACCGGGCACCAGATCGATTTGGCAATCGTACGATCTGTGAGGAGGTAACGTGTTGGCCTGTTCCTTTTGGAAGACGTCCTGAAAGTCTTGGTATTCCGGAGGCAGAGGTTACAGATGCTAGATTAATCTTCAGGTTTTCTGGGTAGCAGGTTTGTGTACAATCCGGGAAGGTTATTCTCTTAGCTCGCCAATCAATTCTAGGATTATGTGTCTCTAACCAAGGGATTCCAAGAATAACCTGAAACTGTGGAGCCTTGATTATATCAAACACAACACCCTCCCGATGGCCGTCGGGACCAATAAGAGTCACCTCAGTAGTGGCATGTGTTACCGGTCCAGAGGCAATTTCATTTCCATCGACTGTGTTGATAACATCTTTGCTGGTTTTAGGACGGAGAGGGAGGTTAATACTAGAGACCAATTCACGATCCACATAGTTTCCAATAGCCCCACTATCGATGTATGCCTTTATTGCATGCAACCGCTCAGGCTGTTCTGGATCTACGAGAACCATTGGCACAATGAAATGCGAGGTCTGAGTTAGTTTTCAAGCTCGGCTAGATGCAGAACAACGCGAAGCACGTGTGGCTGTTCGGGTGGGGTTTAAATAGCCTTGGAAGAAGTTCCAGGCATGTATCCTTCCTCCAATCAGGTATGTATCCTTCCCCGACCACGCCCGGATGGTAAATTAGTCCCACATGTAAAGTAGTTCCTTTCAGGCCTCAAGGAGGCCGGGATCCAGCAGCATGGTCTGCATCAGGTAAGTGCACCCAAGCACTTCCATAATGAGCCTGGCGCCTATGGCGCCAGGACTGATGTCTTTTGAGCCTGGCGCTATAGGCGCCAGGACACTGTCCAAAGGGCCCCTATATGGGGTTGCTGGGTCCTTCCTTGGGGACCGGATGTCCGCTTTCGGGGACGCAGGGCTTGAACCGGCTCCCTGGGAGCGGGCATCATGACACCTACATAGTGGGGGTAGGGGGAGGGTCTGGTTCCTCCCTGCTTCTGACACAGAACATGCTGGTCGAGTTGTCTGCCTGAATGAGGACCTTGCCCTCGATAACCAGAAGGAAGGCCCTGAGCGCCAGACAGATGGCCTACAATTCCAGTCAACTGATGTGGTACTCCTGCCGGGTCCAGGGCCATGGGCGCAGTGGTTGTCCATTATGGCCCCCTCCAACCCTCGAGAGAGGATTCCGTGGTGATGGTGGCCTGTGGTGTAGGTTGCTGGAAAGGCTTGCCCGTCCGCAGGTTGCAGTCCCTAGACCACCATGTGAGGTCTGGGTGAAGCGACGGAAGAACGTTGATCATCTCAGACTGATGGCTCCGTTCCTGGTTCCAAGATGCTGCAAAGTGTAGCTGTATAATCCTCATCATGAGTCTTGTGTGGGGGAAGGCCAAGAGGACTACTGCCATGAGACCCAGTAGGTGTTTGTACCACCAAGCTGAAGTCACTTCACTGCCGAGGAAGTGCGCTGTGGCCCTCTTGATGGAAGTGATCTTGTCCTCCGAGGGAAAACTTAATCGGCGCATGAGTACCAAATGAGGCCCAGGGTGGTCAGTCTCTGCGTGGGTTGCAGTTGCGACTTCTTGAGGTTGAGAGAAAAACCCAGCTCGTGCAGTGTGTTCATAAGAACGTGGGAAATATGGTACACTGCCTCCAGAGATGTAGCACAGACGAGACAGTCGTCTAGGTACGGGTAGATGTGGTGGCCCTGCGCCTTGAGGAGGGCCGCTACTGAGTTCATCAGCCTGGTAAAGACCCTGGGGGCCGAGTGGAGGTCCAAAGGAAGCACCTTGTATTGGAAATGGTAGCCCATGATCCCGAATCGTAAAATGGAACAGTGGGGCTGCCAGATTGGGTCGTGTAGGTATGCGTCCTTCAGATCCAGGGAGCACATCCAGTCTCCCTTTCACAATGTCTCCGCTATCAAAGCTAGCGTAACCATCTTGATTTTTTTTAGAGGTAGGGAGGGGGTTGAGGGTGGAAAGGTCCAGCACAACTCTCAGGCCCGCCTGGTGGTTCTTCTGAATGGCGAAAATCCTGGAGTAAAAGCCCAAGCCTTGCTGGGAGGCTGGGACTTCCTCCACTGCCTGGCTCTCAACGAGCGACCGGATCTCTGCCAAAAGAATTGCTGTCCCAACCTGAGAGGGAAGAGAGGCTGGGATAGGGGGACGGTCCCCCGTGGAGACTACAGTGAGGCTCCAGGGGTCTGCAAAATTCTGGCAGCAGAAATGTGAATGGAGAGCAAGCCTGCGCCCCCACTGGAGACACATGGACCTGAAGGGGATTGTCATGTCTTCTTTCCCTCTGAGGCTGTTGCAGAGGAGGGGGACTGGAAAAAGCCCTTACTCTCCCCACCCCCTATTTTTGTTGTTTGCGCTGATGTTGGGACGGCGAACGGTCCAGCTTTATTTTGCTCTCTTAACACTAAGACTTGGCTGGTGGCAGTGGTATCTACCCAAACTTTTCTACCGCGATTATACTATATAAACGTGGTACTGTTTTAGGCTATTGTATTAGCCTCGAACTTAAACCCGCTTGACCAAATACTTTTTATTTTGGCTCCAGTTGGGTTTTATCCCCATTTCTTTTTGTTAAAGTCCTTCTTGAGTTTTACTTGGCGCAGCAAACCAGGTTTGCCTTCTTTTTTCGTCGACCATTGGCAGGCTTCTGTCCAAAATCCCTCATTTGGCTTCTGGGCGTCTAGGTGGGCTGAATGTGAGGGAGGGGTTTAGTCACCCCCTGCACAGGGTCCCCTTGGAGGCACAAGTCGCACTTTGTGTCAATTGGCTGAGGTGGTTGTCGGGGCCGGACAACCCCCCTGCTGAGTGTTTACAGCCAGGCTGTGTAAATGGGGGAGTTTGGCCTAAAAGGCAGGACTCTTGGGCTGGAAGTCAGAGTCGCTACTGGAACTGCAAAGAACCGGAGAGAAGCGGAGAAGACGACAGCTGCTGCAACTCCCGAATCCCGGTGAAGCCATGCTGCAGTCCTGAGCTATCTACCCTTCAACGACAAGAGAAGATCCAGTCCGGAGTCTTCTTCCCTTGAGCATGGTGGGATCAATCAGCTCACCTTCCACAGCCAGAGGACACTCTTCTTGGTCGAAATCGCTGTACACAGCTGTAGTGGTCTGGATAGACATCTGAAGAGCCTCTCCTGTTTTAAAGGAACGCACCTTTTATTCCCCGTTGCTTTGTTGCTGATGGCTTCATCCCTGGGTAGTGCAGATCGCTCCAGACGTCGTCCTTGTCCCCACGACTGAAGCTCAAGGAACCCTGAGTTTGCAGGAACTACCAGGAACAACTGCCGTAGCACCAGCTTTTCTTCAAACAAATACGGTACTGTGTCCAACTTCGAGGAATTGGGGCGAACCCTTTCTCCTCACCCAAGGCTTGCCCTTGTCTTCCTTCCCTCTCATAACTTTTGCTTCCCTTGGGACAATATCCAAGTACTCCTGGCAATCTCGAATCGTGAACTGTTCTAACCTTGTGATCCTCGACAACAGGACCCTGTTCCATTTGACACTGGCGCAGGCCTATTGACTTTTACCTACGTTTTAGAAAGTGTCCTCTGATTCTATCTGCCTTGATATAAGTATTGCCTATGATTTTTATCCCCTATTCTCTTGCGTTAATTCATGTTCTAAGTGTGTTTGACTACGGTAACATTTCTTCTCGCGGGTACGCCTTTCTTTCTTAAGACCAAACTATCATTACTGTCAAAAAGTGATCGCGTAATAACCCACAGTAATGTCTTTGTTTCACAACACCGGTCTGTCAAATCCAAAGGTACTTACCTTGAATTGTTCTGCACAAGGGGAATTGGTTGTGTGTAGTATATTTGAAGTGTGGTTTTAATTTAATAGAAGTGAAGTGTTTTGTGAACAGATGGTCTAAAAATAAATGTACTTTTACTTTTTAACCAGGAACCTTGAGTCAGTGTTTGCTTGAGTCACAGTAATTGTAGTCCTTTGTGTAATCTCTACTACTGCTCATTTGCTCTTGAGATAACCCTGGCTGCTCAGCCATTGCTACCACTTTTTCTGTGTAGTACAGGCTTGTACCAAAGGTGAAATTGTACTACCACTTGTAGACTTAATTGTGTGTAGTGGTCCCTAAGGGCACTGCACAGGATTCTGCCTAACAATGCCCCTTCTCGGAGCACTACCTGGTGTGCGGTTTGGGTGTGGCCTTTGTAAGAATGGATAAAGACTTGGCCGTTTGAGAGCTGTTTTTCTTTTTATCCAGCTCCTCGACCGTTGTGGAGTGGAAGAGGTCACCCCCTTCGAACGGAGGATCTAGTACGCGTTCCTGGACATCCAGGAAGCATTTATTTCGTAGCATGGAGCCAGGCTGTTCTTAGGTCTCTGGCGATACAGATGGCACACCCAGGAGGTGTCAATGTGGGCCACGCAGGACTTCATGATGTCCTGCGCCACGATCTTGGCCTCTGCCAAGCCGCCTTGAATTGGCTCTGCACAGAAGCTCTGGGGAGGAAATCCGCAATTTCCCACAAGAGCCTCTGGTTAACAGCTGCCAGCATGGATTCTGCGTTGGCTTGACACAGGTGCAAGGATGCGTTGGAATACAGCTTCTTCCCATACGCCTCCAAGATCATCTCCTCCTTGCCTAGCAGCGACGCAGAGGAGGAGGCTGAGGACGACTGTGGCTTGGAGTACAGTGATGCTGCACCGAGGAGTGTGGCGGAGGATGGGCCGATAGCAAGAGTGTATCCCCCCCCCTCCACCTGCCTGTACTTGGCACCAGCTGCGCTGAGTGGGGCTTGAGCCAACCCTTATTGGCCAAGGCAACTACGTCCTTCTGCATTGGGATGCCCGTTCTGGCAACTGGACTTAGTGTGAGGACTTCAGCGAGGACCCCCTCTGCTGGTTGCTCGACCTCGGGTTGAGGAAGGCTCAAGTACTCTGCCAGCCCTGCCAGATGTTCGTGGAAGGCCTTGGCTGAAGATGGAATGTCAGGGTCCTCCTCATCTGTGTCCACCTGCAGATCCGGTTGGAGGGGGGAGGAGGGGTGTTAGGAGCCGGGGGCTGCGGTACAGGGACACAAGGTGCGGCGGAGGCTGGTGTGGAACCACCTGCACAATCGGTTGGGGGGCCGGAGCGGGCTGCTGAGGCTGAACAGGGACTGGAGCAGCCTGTACTGGGGCCTGAGGCGCCGGTGGGACAATTGGAGGGAGAAGTTCCTGATGGTGTCCATGAGGATGACCCCCATCTGTGGAGATTTCATGAGCCTGAGGAACTTTTCAAAGAACCTGTCCTCGCAGGCTGTATTGGTGGTAGGGGATATTGATGGGGTAGCGGGTGGCTGCTGAAGCCGGTGCGTGCCCTGCACATATGGACGCAGCGGGAACCTGCCTTGCGCAAAGGAAGGATAAGCTGTAGACCACATATATGATTGACACCAGTCCAACCTCGACACACGGTCATCCGCCTGCCTGCCCTGGTGGGGCGTCGGCCAGATGTCTGGATTTTCTGGCGCGCCGCCCATTTTTTCGCGCTGCCCATCTTTTCGTGCAGCCTTCCACGTGCCTGTGTCGTGTTGGTCGGCTCACTGGGCCCTGCCCCGTCCAGGACTCGAGTGTGGATCATGGGGCCTTCCCTGTTCGCCAGGCCTAGGCCCGGTAGGTGTTTTCCCCTCGGCAGATCTGCCGGTAGAACTGCGTAAAGGCGACCCCTCTGACATGATCCTGCTACTAGTGCGTAGCCCCTCGGGTGAATACTCAGTAAAAGAACCTTCTGGTCACTGGGGTGTGGCACTGGGCACGGAGTCAGGGAAGCGCTTGCTCCCAGGGCCGCACCCCCGCACGTCTCCAAATTTAAAGGGGAAGAAGGTTTTTTTCTGGTGAAAAAGGTTCCGTCTCCTGTCCCTTGGAAGGGACGCCCATGCGGTATGGGGGAAAGGGGATGTAAGAGTAATAGGACTTTAGCTGCCCTTCTCTTAAGTGCCATGTATTCAACAATTGGGGTCCATGTGCACCCTTTCAACAAGGACCATCCAGGCCACTAGCATCCTTTAGGTCTTATTTTTTAAAAAATTTTTTAGGACCTCTACTTCACCAGACCTCAAAATAATGTTCCTCCCAATCGTCAATATCAAAGTTAAAGTCAACCCTCCTAACAAGGAGCACATTCACCTCTACGCGATTCTCTGTTCACATCCTCCACTCTGAAACTAATAAGCTTCAAGCTAACATGCAGAGCAAGTCTCGCCGTATCAGCATTGTGCCAAACTTCATCAGCATCTTGCTCGACTCCAACGAGTTGGTACAGAAACCACTAACAAAAAGGTCTATGACAGCAGCACTCGGTTCAACTACCCGTTCAGCACTGTAATGTCACATGGCTCCCCATCTTCAGATCTGCACTGTGTTAACAGGCACACTAGAAACTGGGATGGACTTAAATAGCTGTCGTAGCATCCTTCCCGGGTCTGTCTGGCCTTAAACGTCATGTGCCAGAACACCTCACACTCCTTGCTCTTGTGCTGGATGAAGAGGCCCCCCACATGCAGCAGTCATGGGTTGTTAAGATACAGGGCAGCGGCTTGTTCCATGCCTCACCTCGCGAGACCGTTCTTTACAGCCTACCGAAGGCCATGGAGGATGGTGTCTCGTCGGGTCTTGGGTCCTGGAGTAATGCGCAGGCAGGGTAGGAGCAAAATGTAGGTCCTTTCCTTGCATCTGTGTGCAGAGCACTGTGCATGTCTGTGAGGGGAGTTTCCCAAAGTCCTCTGGAAGGTAGGACTTCACAAAACTATCGCAGTGGTTTGTAGATTCCCCCAACTCTTAGTATCAGTTTGTACTACGGCTGGAACCTTGGTAGAGTGGCAGATCAGTCAGGCTTATCATAAGAGGAAGGTGTGAGCTGTAGGTAAGTACACTGAACCGAGTTTGTAATGCACATCAAAGAAACACTTACAAATACATTTATATTAAAATATAGATTATATTTACACAAGAAACACTTAAATATTTAGCACAATAAGCCAAAACACTTGGGAATACTTTAGAATACTTTTCAAAGGCCACTGCTTAGTTTGTAGTAGCTTGCGGTTACATTTGTTACAGCTCTAGAGGCAGTTTCTTTGCACAGCAATCCAAAACGCAACCCTAGCTAAAGGCAGTTTGGAGAGGGCTTAAAGTCTTGATAAGCAGCAGAATACAAACAATTCCTGAGTCTCTAATCTTAAGGATGTAGTAGGGTTAAACCAATGTTGGTGACCCTGTTAAAGTACTCGATAAAGGGACACAAGCAGCAGCTTGAGTCGGATGTAAGAGGGGGGTACCCTGGACACCTATGTGCACTCCAAAGCTCTGGAGTGACTTCACGTATCAAGGTAAGCAATACCTTTCTCCTCACAGTACCTTAGGTTAGAAGAAAAGATTGCGGCTGGATTCTCCTCGATGTGGCAGCGCTCAATCCGACCTCTGGATTTCTTGGTCTGATGACAAAAGACAAGACAATGGACGGGATCTCTCAGCAGCAGTCTCGAGGGAGGACCTCTGGCATCGCTTTCATCAACTTCTCTGGTCACTGTGCAGTTTTGGCACCTTTTATGCAGCACCAACAATGGATGCAATTCGCCTGGTCAATCTTCTTTGTTTCCTGAAGTCCTGCACTCTGTTGAAGACTTCGATGGGTCGGATTGTGTCTCTGCACGTTCACCTGGAGCTCAGCAAAGACTTGAACGGATTCGGCCTTTCCACAACAATGCACTTCAATTGAGTCGGAGGTCTCCTGGAACTGGGGTTCCGCAGCTCAGGAGAGGCACACCACCTCGGGAGATGGCACCAATTAAAGTTTGTCTTGGGACTGGTTGTTCCCACCAGTAAAAGGAAGGAGTCATACCTCTTGGGACTTCCTCTGTCGAACAGAAAACCGGGTCAGGGCAGCAGTGGTCGCTTCACAGTGTTGCAAAGGGTCTGCAGGCGTCTCCTTCAGGTTAATTCAGTTTGCAGTGCTCGACTTGCCTTTCACCTCAGGAGACTCACCTTTCATACAGTTCCAGCAAACCCTGCTCTGCAATCTCTCTCAGAAATTTAAAGAAAGGAGTGGGCGGCTGTCCAATCGGGACAGTCAGACCACCAGTGCGAGCTGGTTCCATTTAGGCACTTGGACAAAGGGCAGGGGAGTGAAAAACTCTTCCCCACTTCCTGCCTGCCCTGACACAATGGAGCCTAGGCAGGGACACCCAATGGTTCCCACCAAAGGCAAAACACACACACACAGGCCCTTCTCTCCCAGGATGGTAGAAAAAGGGCTGACAAAGAAGAACCATGCTAGTAATGGTGAAAAATGAAAAGAACCACCAAGTTTATTTTGGTGACATTGTGCTCAACCGGGGCTATGGACATAGCCTGCAGTAGAAAATTCACACAATAGTTGGTAGAACACGTCCACTGCCACCAGCCATAACTAGAAGATTGTCTATGTGACAAAAGTCACAGGAACAGAGAGAAGGGGGATACTAAGTATCCCCTTTCCACTCCACAAAAGGTGGTGTGTGCCAATCTTCTCAATAATGTTTTAGGAGAGATCCTATCCTTAAGAACATTAGTTATTCTAGGATATGAAAAAGAATCTTAAAGGAGGACCCTAAGGGTCCCCAGCAACAATGCCTATTAGGAGGCGTCTGCTGCAATAGTAAAATACATATGCCTTAAAAATAGATATGGAGGCAAGTAGCCTCCATAGGACAGTAAAACACAAAAGGAAAGAGTTCCAAAAGTCGGAGCCCATAATAATGAATGAGTGGAAAAAAGATCCACACATTCAGGATTAAAAGAAAAAGGTCCAGAAGTCCAGCAAGAAGTGCTAGGAGTCTACCCGGGAGAGGGAATGAAGCATAAAAATGGTAAATCTCCCCAACAGTGTCCACGTTATGAGGTCCTATCCGCTCATCCCACAGGACATGCAAGGCACTCTGTGAATCACAGAAACCAGCAGGTACAAAGGAAGGCACACAAGCCACATCGTTCTTTCAACAGTGTTACTTCATGCCAGGACTCCAGCTCTCAAGTCAACTTATTCTGGTATTAGTTATTTAGTATTAGGTGTACCAGCACTCTACTACCAGCTTCCGGTGAGGGCATACTGTTATACTGATTAAGTACTGTTCCCCGGTTACAACCTTTCTCCTAGCATGTCCAGTAGCACTCCCACCTTAGGGGATCTGCTCCCCTGTGTAGTTACCCTGGCCAAGGGGCAGAGGCTTATCCTCTGGGGTAGGAGGGTTATGCAACCTGACCCATTCAGGTACTGACATGGGTGTCCATAATGAACAGTCCTCCACGTTTGCTGCAGGCCTAAAACCCAGGGGAAAACTCATTTTTGCAACATGAATTTATATTGATCAATTTTAAATGTACGAAAAAATAAACAAACTTCAGCAACCATTGATCTAGTGGCTCTGTGCGTGTTCCTAGGTCCTGCAACCTGTGTCATCGGAAAAGGAAATGTTTGGTTTGGAACAGGTGGTGCCATTTATACCATGGCACCCCCTCAACTCTGGTGAAGGCCATGAGGTGTGCCTTTTCAGCACTGCTGGTATTGGTGGTGCAAATTTGCGCCGGGAGAGTATGATTAAAAAATTAATGAGATCCCAACCTCCAGGCTGGACATTTCAAAGATAAGGAATCGGCAGAGGAGGTAGTATCCAGTAGAAGTAAGCTTTTCTTTAGGAAAGAGTAGAGAAGGAGGCTTTACAGAAAGCCTGGAGCTCCCTCATCTGCCTTTCAGAAGTTATAGCAATCAGAAAAATCACATTAAGGTTGAGTAATCTCAGGTAACAAATCTAAAGGTTCAAATGGAGCTGTCATAAGGAAAGCACAGAACCAGCACTTGAACGATAAAGTGACAGAGGAAAACTACTTGATAAACCTCTCAAAAACTGCTTACCGGTAGGAATAGAGAAGAATACTGCTTACTCAGAGTTCTTTTGAAGAGCAAAATGGCAGTGATTCAAATGTTCACTCTGCCGATTTGAAGGCCCTGTTAAGCCAGAGAACAGGAAAACGTAGTAGAGCAGAGCACTGGGCTCAAATAATCTGTAGACGTCTTCCACTGCAGTCTAAACGAATTTAATTACTGATGTTTTGGAAAGAAGCACATCCAGGACCGCAATTGATATATACTGCTCCTTATACCCCAACCTGATGAGATTCAGATGGAGGACCCAATCTCCTAACTGGGAAAGGAGGATTACAATCACTGGAGTCAACCAACGATCAATCTTGAGCTTACCTAGATTTTCAGCCCCTACCTTCCAATAACAGGAGACAGATGCTGCCTTCACCACTTTCTCTCCCATTTCTGATTCTGAACTGTTATTAGTAAAAACATAAAAGCCTCTTTACGTCAATCCCTGGCTGCCAAGACTCTCACAGACCACACCCTAACTGGCACCTGCTTTCACCACTCTTCTCAACTGTTCCAGTGAATCTGTCATCTTCCACCTAATGCTAAAAAAAACATGCATTTCACCTCTCGTGAAAATAAGACCAAACAGACTCTAGTATTCTATCTAACTACCATCACATTATCAATAAGTTCAGTGGCAACATTTTGGAACAGGTGGTCACTAGTCAGTTACAACCTTTTTCTCAAACTTGCCAACTACTGCATGGTCAGCAATCCGGCTTCTCACTAACCAGAAGCAGAAAATGTGCCTCTTCATAAAGGATGGAATTCTTTCTACACTTGACACCTTTGATCCTCATCCTTCTGGACCCCTCAGCTGCATTCAATACCGTCAACCATACATCTCTCCTCCACTGCCTTGCAATAGGAGAGAAGTGTACTCAGAGACAGTCTTGAAGGAGTTGCAGTTGTGCACAGAATGGCAAGAACATGTATACAAAGGCAAGACATGAGAGGGAGGCTAATGTTCATTCTCGGAGTAAGGTGAGGGGAAACGCTGGTGATAAACAGGGTTGTCCAAGAAGGCTGGGTAAGGGCAAAAAAGTGAATTAGGCACTGTGATCAGCGAAGATGCACAAGGTTTTGGAAGCATATGGTAGATCTATGACGATGGCTAAGACTAAAATGTTTAGAGAGAAGAAGCAGGTGAAAGCAAGCTTAAGTAGGATGTATAATTAACTTACACAAATGACACTTATGTGGAGGAAGATGAGGAGAGGTGTAGGCCGATAGGCCCAAACAGGGCCAACAGGAGCTGCCCTTTACTCTGTCACACATTGTGACACTACACAAGGGCTGCCTAATGTGTTTGAAGAAGAATGATTGGAATGGGTAGCCAGATGGTTCAGGTATTCAATCCTCAGCCTTCATTAACCGGATAAGGAGGTGAAACAGGCACTCACTATTTTAAGACCCCAAGTGGAGGTAAGGAAGCCTAAGTGGGTCTCTCCACCTGTCTTCATTGGCACCAAAAAGTACAGCGAGTACCATCCCTTGCCCCTCTCCAAGGCTGGCACAAGGTCTATGGCTGCATTCTCAGGGAGTTCACCCACACAAAGCACAAATCTCACCGGGTGTTGATTTCCAAGGCACTTAACCCATGCATGGTGGTAGTTGGCTGCTCAAAACGGCTACCTTTGTTTCAGGACAAAGCAGAGGGCGGCCGAAGCTGGAAAGAAACAAATGTTCTGAAATATAATTTAAAAGGGGATCGATAGCTATGTTTCACCTGAAAATGATGGCCATCACAGAGCCGCAACTGATCCTAGTCTACCGATATGCTGAAAAACAGCAACTGTTTGTGACACACAGACAAGTAGCAGGGACAATAATCTTCAGGACGCACCCATGCAATGGGTCCAGCATTGCAAAATATCTTAAAGTGACAGACTTGTTTAGTCTGCTTCTCCCAACCCACTGCAGATGTACGCAGCAAACCAGTTGCGAAGGCTGGTCAGCAAGATGACAAACAGTTTAGCTGGATTAAGAAAATAGCATAGAAATGTGCAAATATTATATTGTAGAAGAGCAGAATAGATAACCACCTTTTAATTGCAGCAAACCATTATCCACTTGATTGTGTGTACGCAATGTAATTATTTTTATCCAAAAGTTATATTAAGTAATTTAGATAAGGAATGAATTGGATTATCTGTGTAATTGGTTTTGGGTTTAACAAACTGAAGTTAATTTATACCTAAAACAACAACAAATTGACAATTAGTTCACCAGGAATATGTTAGACTCATTTGCAAATTAAATCACAGTGACAGAACAAGAAAATATACATATCTAACTTATTGTGCCCTAGTTAGAGAAACCAAACATCAATTGTGCCCTCACCTTTAAATTAAATCCCAGCAAATCACTGATAACACCAGAAACAGCAGACAAGATGACCACTTGGGTAATATTATAGAGCAGCGGATTCATTGTAAGCCCATATAACCTGAATGGAGTGTCCAATTCCTAGTGGCAAAAAACAGGTTTTCATTATTAACACTGAAAATACAATTAACCACACAGTAATAAACTACTAGAATACAATTACTTTTTGAGAAACAGCAGATAACCACAGTTTGTGTCAGGTTGCTTCAAGAGCAGGGAGAAAAGACTTGCCAATTCCGACCCCCCCCAACCCCTCCCTGGTGTGATAGCAGTTAGAAGAGCGTGCTGAATGGGCATGGAATAGGAGATTGGGCTGAATGCAAGCCTCCTTAAATAGGATATGGATTTAGAAAACTCCATGCTATTTGGATCTGGATAATGAACATGAAAAATCTCAGTCAGACAAAAGCTTCAGGTCTTGTGGCATGGGAATCTTGTGCTCAATAAAAGCAATACACTCTTTTTCGCTTCACCAAGATCACCATTCAAGACTGGAAAAAGGATAAAGCTGTTGGTTTTGTGTAAGGAACTCGAGACAATGATACACGTCAACACATAAAACAGGCTTAGCACCTCTTTATGTTACTGTTAAGGTAGTCAAAGTGGGTGACAAACGCCCAAAGGAACTAAGGGAAAATCAAACTAAAACAAACCATGTCAGGTTGGATAACAAAAGTGGATTCCAGTTGATTCTTTAAATATCTTAACTCAAATGAATGCCCAAACTTTATAGGTCTCTTTCCCGCTTGGAAACAATCTACATTAAAAAGGAAATGATCAAATGATGTGGCCAACGTAAAGTATTCAAACCTAGTCTTGGGTCCTTAACTTCCTGGGAACCCTAAGCTCATACAAGGATTGGCCAAAGCAAACCGTTATTAAAATAAATTAAATCCTATTTTAAAGTGCATCCCTATTCCAATAGGGAAACAGGCTTTTTACTTGGTTATCTGCCAGATTTACCACAGGCCCCGCCCTGGATTTAAGGCTTCACACAAGGCCTATGTCCAGAAAGAATAATTAAAGTTACTCACCGTAGTGACTAGAGTACTCAAAGTCCATAGTACCCTTTCTTCCATCCTTGTGGGCATCACACAACATTTTAAATTAATTGATATAGTTGAACAAGAAAATCAACTTTTCAATAATACATGGTAAACCATTTTTTAAAAAAAGTGAAACATGTCATACAACTTCTAAAACTATTCCCACAAGTTAAAATTAAACCAATGAATTTGACAAGCACAGTCATTTCTGTAAGTAAATCATAAATATATAGCTAGTACTGGTCATTCCAACTGCAAGGATTCAAGAAATGTTCCAGCTGCTAAGGTAACAGACACGGGATAACCACCTAGGACCATAAACCACATTGTTTAAACAGGTGAAACAGAAAACACTTTCTTTCTGGCAACAGGTTTTGCCAAATAACCATCAAGTGCTTTAGAGTTTCAGGTTGAAGACTGTCATTGCAGAGCCTGCATGATCGTTCTTTGGTGCTGACTTTGGCTCTTATTCCACGCACTTCTCTTATTTGCCTCAAGTTAAGACGGAAACGTAGAAATATAGTTCTATATCGAGGTGCTGGGAATTGAATTAAGTAGCTTTCTGGTTCATTTAAGGAGTTCATTTTGAAAAGACCAGTTTTTGCATGTTTGTAGCTAGAGCAAATGTTCCATGTCGAGCACCAATCAGAGCCATCATTTCCGTTTTGCTCTGGTGAGATTAGAAATGAATAAGTCTGATGAGATGTCAGCCTCCATCATTGGGGTTGTGGCTTTTGCTTTCCGATCGGAGGGCAGTTTATCAGAATTAGATTCTATGAGCCTGACTATGACAGATAAGGTATTTGGACCAGTTGGTATGAGATACTTCTTATACAAGCTGATCATTTTCTACATCAACATTGCATATAATGACAACAAACCCGATTCATAGTGTATGATTGCTATTGGTTCGCTTGCAGGAAGGGAGAAACTTTTTTTCCCTAGTCTGCCCCAAAATAGCACAGATTCAAGACCCTTGGTCTCTGCTCCGTACGTAATCATGGGAACAACTTTCTGTATATAGAAGATTAGTAAAGGTGCATACGAAAATGTGCCATATCGCCTGTGAATCATACAGGCTTGGTTTACTGCAGTGGTCATATTTCTCTTGACTTCCAATCGATGGGGAAGATCTTGAAGACTTTTTTGTATGAATACCTTAATTTCGATATTTAGTACTCAAGAAGAGTGGAAAGCCATTCAGTGGCCACTTATAGGGACGTATATGCAAAGATGGCTTTGAGAAAAAGTAAGTATATTAGACTTGTTCAAATTTATTCTAAACTGATTTTGAGCTGCGCAGATTTCAAGAGTGGATAGCAAGTTTTGTAAACCTTTAGGTGTCTTGGACATGAGCACTAAGTTGTCGGCATAAAGAAGCCAAGGAACAGCGATAGTGCCAGTCTTAGGAGGATCAGACATTACTTTCCTCAAATGATGTCCAATGTCTGCAATGAAAATATTGAACAAGACAGCAGCTAGTAGATATCCTTGCTTTAAACCTCTTAAAGTGGAGATGGGTTGGGATAAAGTTCCATCTTGTGCAAGCCGTTTTTGAATGGAGGTATTCGTATAGAACTGGGAGACCAAGGCAAGAATACCCTTCCAGCTTTGCAAACAATAGATCACGTGGCACAGAATCGAAAGCAGTCTTGAAATAGATAAAAGCAAGATAGATAGGTTGACCTCTTTAGAGACTATGCTGTTTAATGAAGGCAAGGGCCAATAAGTTTACCGAAGTGCCTAGACCAGCAACAAATCATGTCTGAAATCCATCAGCCAACATGTGAGTTGCTATCTATTTATTTAAGTCTCTTAGCACAAACCGTGCGAAGATCTTACCCGGGATGTCTAGGAGAGCAATTGGTCTGCAATTTTCCGGGTTTTCCCCGATTGCCTTTCTTATATGTGGGAATTATTATAGATTTTTACCAAGAGGACGGAATGTGTCTAGATTGGAGAATTTGCGTAAATAGTATTGTCAATACAGTAGCCCATGCGTCAGGATGTACTTTTAACATGCTGTCAGTGAGGCCATTAGGGACTGGTGCTCTCCACTTACTCAAGCTCTTAATTATCAACAAAATATCTTTATCAATGATGATGTCAAGAGTATCCCAAGGCCGTCCGTTGTTAGCATTAGTTGTGGTTTGCGTTCCATATAAGGTTTTATAATAATTATACCAGGCATTCTCGGATACTGCATTTATTTGAAAGGGCTATTGAGACTCTTGAAAGGCTGAATTCAGTGTGCTCCATATCTGGGCAGTGTTCTTGCTCTTTAGGGAGGCTAACTTCAGCTCTCAGTCTTGCTGATATGAGCGAGCTCCATATGTCTTCAGCAAATTTCTGTAATGCATTTTAGGTTTGAGACGCAACCAACATATTTATTAAATTTGCAGAGCGTAATATTTTTAGGCCCTTTCGTAGGTCACATTTATTTTGTTTAACTAGTGGATTGAATACATGCTTATGGGTAGAATATGGTTGCTGTCCACAAGAAATGTGCTGCTTAAACACATTCATTGCTGATCTACATCTATACATCGGTCATTTGGGTTAGTGAAGTTTATATGGGAGTAGGTAGGAGGTTTGTTGAGAGACATGGCTAGCCTGAATATCATGTTCTCAGACCATCTAAATCCATTTCGCCCTCCATGTAGGGTTAGTTTGCCTAGGTAGGCGAGAGTATTAGGTTGTACATCAGGCCAAATCGTAGTGAAGTATAATAAACTATAGTCACTATGGGCCTGTGCAAGGACAGAGAAGCTTTCTACATTGATATACGCAGTTCGGTGCATGAAAACAATCAATAGTGGAAGATAGGTTGGCTCTATGCCACGTCGGCTCTGCAGGGCTATCGCTTTGCATGGCACCATTCAGCATATAAAACTGTCTCTGTCATAAGGGCCAGCCATTGTTTGGCAGTAGACGTCACAGGTTTTGAGGTGGTGGGTAGACAACAAATCTTTAGTTCTCCACATACAAAATAATAGTGCTGCTTGTTATGAGATCTAACATGTTAGTGACCAATACCAAAAAAGACTTGTCAGAGATACCAAGATAGTTCCAGTATAGATTTAAAAGAGCACATTTTTTTTTTTTAAGAGCAACAATAAGGCCCGCCCCCAGGGGTGACTGAGTGGCTTTAGCTGCTGGAGACAGGATTACAAAATGAGTTTCCCAGAGAGGAGGTTCTGTAAGCCACGTCTGTTGGAGAAATACCATATCCATATGCACCAAAGGGTTATTTTCAAGTGTAAGCAGAATCTTATATCACCTGGTGTTCCAAGAGGCACAGCTAAGAGAGAACTGAATTGGAGATGAATTGCTAATGCTGACTGTTGTGTGTAGGATGACTCTGAACTCTGGTCGGGTTATCTTGCCCGCAGGGTCTGTCATTATGGACCTCAGTTTGTTTCATCAACCTCTGATTGTTTCGATCACAGGTGACTGTTAGAATAAGACTTTGACTGGACTCCAGAATATATTGTGAGTTTGGAGGTACTGCTTGTTTCTAATACAGCGCATATTGTTTCCTTGTACCTTTAAGACAAAACCCAGGATAAACAAATCTGATCTAGCCTTCCACAGAGCATTAAGGACCAAACCAGATTATACCCAAATTCTAATCATACTCCAGTTTGACATTTATGAACTCAATTCATGTTATGTCCGACGACTAAGTCCTCTAGTGTCTGAATGTCCCCCAGAAGATTAACAACACTGGTTCTGTAAGTACATATGTAGGAAACGGATCTCTTTGGCATTCTAACATTAAGGAAAATTGATTTTGGAGAGAGCGTTCTTGCTTGGGTGCTTGATCACAATGTTTACTTGTTAATGTTAAAGGATATTTGTACCGCGCACTTTCACCACTGGAGTGGTCCCCTGGCGCTCTGGTGGTTCAGAAAGAAAAGGGGTCGGGCAAGTGGGATGAGCTGGAAAAGTGCAGGAGAGCAGTGATGTGCTGTTGGCGGCCTCAGCCCGGAATTCCGTTGGCTGGGCTTGGGGTGTTATACTGCCGGAAAACATTGTGTGCTGTTGTGCAGGTCTATGTGTGCTTTGTTTTGTTGTTGCAGTGCAGTGCAGTTTGTGCGGATTGCTGCATTGTAAGTCTGTGGTTGTGTTTTGTTGGAATTTGAGAGGTCTATGTAGAGGGTGAAGTTGTTAGTGGGTTTGTTAGTTGGCATTCCTGTCTTGAAGTGAGGTGCTAGGATTTCCGTATTTCTAATCTCCGTGTCTATGTTCAGCTCAGGGGCTTTACTACACTCACGGTCCATTTCCAATATGGCATCCGTTCATGTGCATAACCTTGCCCACGTTGGTGCAACCGGCTGCCTACATGGCCCTGTTTGTATGCGGGGCGGGCAGGCGTTTGTGTGTCCTTGCAGTCTAGCCCAGAAGGCATTCCTAATCTAGTGGAGGGTGGCATCGGTAAGCCCAGGTTTGCTCCCTCTATGTGTTAACCTGCTCAGCCTGTATCATCTTATTCTGTTGCTCATGCATGTTACCGCTCCTACCCCTTTGGAGTGTTGCAAGGCTATCGCTTGCACTTATGTCCAGAGGCGACGTCTGCATACATTCACATCTCTCTTTGGTCCATGTCCCTGTTCATATCCACAGCTTAATTAGTGTGGCAAGTGCTGATGTTTACACAACTTTATACAGATATGATCTGTACTAGCATCTATCGAGCGGGTGAAGGTTGTTCGCTGGGAGTTGGCTTGGGACGCTAGATTCTGTCCTTATGGATGTCGTTTGTGTCTTATTAGACATATTGTCAACTAGTTTGAGTTTCCTTATTCTGTTTTAGATGTTATTGTCGTCCTAGGTTTGTCATCCTTTTCATTGCGTTTCCCGTTTGATGGTTTTGGCTTTTCAGTTTGCATCTGTGATGTTGAAGAGCCAAGTTTGTATTAATTTTCTGAACTGCAAGCGTTCCATGGTGTATTTCTTTCGGGCTGTTCCAGGTTTTTGCGGCTTAGTGGGAGAAGGAGGAACCCCCATGTTTTTTCTTAAGGTATGGTTTTTCTTCCACATGGATTTTGTTGCTTGATCTGAGGGGCCTCGTTGGTTTGTAGATTATTTTGCAGGCAGCCAGTGCAAGGTTTTTAGGGCCAGAGTGATGTGGTCTCTTCTGGATAGTTTGAGGAGGAGTCTAGCTGCTGCATCTTGGATCTGTTATAGTTTCTTCAGGCGGTATTCTGGTATCCCGAGATAGAGGCTGTTTGCATAGTCTATTCTTGACATGATTAGGGTGACGATTTGAGTGTTTTGTGGGTGAAGCAGAGGAAAGGTAAGATTCTTCTTGCCGTGTGAAGGAGGAAGAAGCATTTCTTGATTATTGCATTTATTTGTGGTTCTAAGGTTAGGGTGTTGTCTATCAGGACTCCCAGATTTTTTACTACTTTAGATGGAATTGGTTCGGTTCCCATTTCCGTTGGCCATGGAATATAGGTGGTGTTCTCTTGATTTTTGGATATAATCATGATTTCTGTCTTCCCTGGATTGATTTTCCAGCTGTTGGCATTCATCGTGATCGGCTTGATTGTCTTCGATTTTGTAGACAATTTGAGTCTCATCTGCGCAGTTGTAACATGTAATGTATTTTTTGAAGATTCTAATTAGTGCAGTTTGGTAGATGTTGAAGTACACTGGTGATAGTGAGGTACTCCACAGTCGTTGACTTGTGGTGTGGATTTGAAGGGCTTTAACCAGACAGTTTCTGTTCTGTCTGCTAGGAAAGATTTAGTCCAGAGTAGTGCTCTGTTATGCCCATGTCTTCTAGTCTTTTGGTTAGGGTGTCATGGCGAACTGTGTCAAAGGCTGCAGAGAGGTCGAGCAGAATCAGGGCAGAGGTTGTGTCGGAGTCCGTGTTTGTTTTTAGGTCGTCCCAGATGCACAGTAGTGCTGTTTCTGTTCCTGTAGTGGGTCTGAAGAAGACTTGTGCTTGGTCCAACAGGTGGTCTTTTTCTATGTGTTCTTGGGTTCATTTGTAGACATAGGTTTCCAGGTGTTTTGCTGGGTAGGAAACATTTGAGATCAGCCTGTAGTTGGGGAGGTCTTCTACGTCACCACTTGTGTTTTTTATGAGTGGTTTGATATATGTTGATTTCAATGTTTTTGGTACGGTTCTTGTTGCTAGTGAGAGGTTTAGGAGGTTTCTGTAATGTTCCGATGGTGTTCCTTGTGCAAGGATTGATTTGTAGAAGTCAGGTGGGCATGGAACCATGGGTGAACCGGATTTCTTGCTGTGTTTCACCAGCAAGACGAAAGCCTCTGCCGAGATTTCGGGAACGTTTTGGAGTTTGTGTTGTGGTTCTGTGTTAGGTTCGGTTTGTTGGATGTTATGAATGGTTGGTCTGTTTTGTACGATTTGTTGGATGTCGTTGATTTTGTTCTTGAATTGGTCTGCCAGGTCGTTGCAAAGTTTCTCAGAGGGGATTGGGGTGTTGTCGCAGCCTGGTGGGTTTCTTATTTCTTTGATGATGTTGAACATTTCTTTTTGTGGGTTTGTCGCATTGGTGATTCTGCCATCATAATGCCTTCTCATCACCTTTTGTATTTCATTCTTGTATGCTCGGATTTGTTTCGGTTTTTCCTTCTCTGGGTTGTATTCTTTCCTCCATTCCAGTTCCATTTTCTTTTTGTCCTTTGTCATGGTGCTTATTAGTGGTGTGAACCATTTTGCCATTGCTCTTATTTTGATGGGGTGAATGGTTTTTCCGGAGCGATCTTTTTGATTACATCAACGATCCATTTGTGCAGCAGCTCTGCTTTCCCATCTAGGTCAGCCAGGTCTAGTTCTGTAATTGATGCTTGGTCATCTCCAGTTTGAACAGGTTGCTTGGTTTGATGGTTTTCCAGTTTCTTTTTGTGGTGGTTGGGAGTTTGGGGGCCTGGATGCAGAGTGGAGTTGGTAGTCTGATGATGAAAGGGATGATGAGATGATCGCTCCACAGTATTTGGATCGGTGGAGCTGTGGTGATGAGTTTTTCCTGGGCGAAAATTGCGTCGAGGGTGTGTCCTGCCGAGTGTGTTGCTCCTTTGACCAGCTGTTGTAGTTTCATGGTCGCCAGTTGTCTCGGGAGTCGGCGTGACTTGCTTCAAACCAGATGTTGAAATCCCCCAGGATAATTAGATCTTCATGCTTGATGGCTATGTTGGTGATGGCTTCTATGAAGTTATCGACGAAAGTTGCATCATATGACTGTGGTCTGTACACCAGGATGAATGTGACGTTGGTTTTTGGGTTCGCTGATAGGTGTATGACCATGGTTTTGCAGTTGATGTTGAGAGGGTAGTCTTTTTTTTTTAGGTGTTCTTTGAATGCTATTGCTATCCTCCTTTTTTATGTTTCCGGTTTATTTGAAGGCATTTGAAGTTGGCTGGGAGGCAGCTTTGCAGTGTGATTTTGTAGTTGTCTGGTTTTAGGTTAGAATTAGGTTTCGTCATAGTACCTTGTTTGGAGTTAGGATTCAGGTTAGTTGTATGGCTTAAGTATGTAACTTTTGCTGTGTCCCAAGCAGTTGTGGAGGTGGGTTTTAAAGATCGCCTAAGAACATTAGTCTATTTAAGGGTTTCTGCAATTTCACTCTGCTGCTGTTCTAGTGTAAGGCCAGTATTTCTTTGGGATTGTGTGATCGGGCATAATGCTTCATCGAAATGATCACTTGAGGTGGGATTACAATTACTATTAGTGCGTTAGGGAGCATGATTATGGGCCCTAGAGGTACTCTCATTCGACAATCTGAGCGTTTCTGCAATGTGGGTCCACCGTTCAAGCACGAGGCTAGAATTACTTTGGGTGTGTATGGTTTGGCATGATGTTTCAGACAAATTAGCACTCTGGCAGGGGTTACGAGTACTATCAGTGCAATGAAAGGCATGATGTGGAGCCCTAGCAGCGTTCTGATCAAGTACTTGATCATTTGCGGTGTCCAGGAGATGTGCTGCTTGGATTAAGTTCTCCGGCGGCTCTCGATTAGCTGAGAAAGGCTTGCCAGAGTCAGAGATCCTGCGAATTCCAGATCTCCATTTAGTAGAAGAGGGATGCTTTTTATTGCGCTTCTTGATGGTTGGTTGAGCAGCACTAACCATTTTTTCGAAGCAAAGGGTGTAGTTGATAAATGCGCAAATCTTTTAGTGCTGTTGTTAGACGGTACAGCTGTTATAATTTGGTTCTTAGATTTTTTTTAACTGTCCTGGTCTGAATGATTGCCTTTTTGGTTTTGGCAAAAATGTCAAATGTAAGTTTAGTTGGGCACTTAAGAGTCTCTATAGGTTCTGTAGTCAGGATCGGTCGCGTTTGTTCAGGAGATTTCAGTTTTGCAATGGTAGGGGGAGAAGTCGGTAGACATGATGTGGGAATTTGAGGATAGGGATGTGAATATGAAGGAACAGTCTTTAGATTCAACACAGGGGAATTCCAGAGCTGTTAGAGGAAACTTCTCAGAGTCGCGTTGTTGAAAGCATGAACATTATCTACTAAAGTGGTTAGTAGTTCTGTTTGAAGGACCATTCTACGGTCAAGAGTCTCAAAGGTTGGCAAGTGACATCAGTGCAGTATTCATAGCTGCGAATGTGCGATCGATAGAGATGCTCTTGCAGCTTGGGTGTTTTGCTGCGTGGTGTCAAAGAATGAAACTGAAGTGCCCAGGGATGAGGAATCGGAAATGGGATATAAAATTGGGGAGTGCGAAAGATTCTAAGTGGGAGGAATGTTAAGATTTGGAGATTGTGTGTCTGCGACCCAAGGAGCTTGGCTTGTACCAGGTGAGGCTGACAATGCAAGCCATCAAGGATGATGACTTTGTCCGTTAAGATGGGATGTGCGCTTAAATTGATGTTTCACAGGGGTTGGTGTGCATGCAGCGTTATTTGCTTCTTTAGGTGGAAAATATGTAGAAAGTGTAATCATTGGCGCGGAACTGGTTTTAAGTGAAAATGGCATATTAGTAAGAGGTTCACTTGCATGTTGTCTCTGAATGGAATTTGGAGATCGTGGCGAGTGCAGAGTGGGACCAGTATTTGTGTGAAGTTGTGCTTGGCAAATCTGCTGAGGTTGTATAAACCCGGTAGCGATCGAGCCCAGGGGACTATTCGAGACCGCTTTGGTTGATAAATTAGTTGGCAGCATCTCCGATTGTACAGAAGAAAAAACGCAATTTCAGGAGCAATTGCAATTATTTGGGAGTCTGAGAGCTCTGTGTGCTTCGGATTGTTAGATTCAATTGAATACAGTCCTGAGCAGATGGTGGTATGTCTGAAGGCGTAGCTTTGTGTGATATATCAGAGTTCGTTTTGGGGTTAGATAACATTCTGATATCACCAGTTGATGGAAGGGCTTTCTTGTGGTTAATCAGTTCAGTTACTGCTCGCTTTAAGGGAATGGCACTAGGTGTGCAAGTCATGTTCACTGGCTTAAGCATCTTAGGCATCGCTGATTTCAGCATGTAAAGATGTGACATGAAAGGAAATAAACACTTTGGTCAGTAGACTATGTAACAGTTAAAATGTGCGACAGGTGAAGTGAACAAAATTGTTGCTCGCGTTTCAAGTTAAAACATAAGCATGGAATAAAAAAAAAAAACTCATCTGCACGCTGCCCCCTGCCCAACTGCGTAACTGCACTTGTGGTGCACTCCTTGATGCACGTGCGCAGATGCGCATGGCAAGATGATTTATGGGAAATTTGCAGTCAAGTGGGCAGAGCCAGCCGCATCAACAAAAATAGAAGCGATCTTCACAAATTGACACTGTCTATTACAACATAAAACGCTATAGGAAAACAAATAATATAATTGCTGAGATTCAAAATTGAGGGCAGGCTGTTATTAAAGTCTTAAGAAGATATCTTGCCACTAGTACATAACTCCCTCCAACATACCATAGGAGTATTCCAGCCAAGGAACAGAGTCTGCTGTTCGTAACTGCACTCGTGATGCACTCCTTGATAAGCACAGCAAGATTTATGGGATATCTGCAGTCAAGTGAGCGGAGCCAGTAGTATCAACAATAAAAATAGAAGAGATCTTCACAAAATGACACGGAGAGTGTCCATTCTAAAATAAAACGCGTAGGTGTATTCCAGCCAAGGAACAGTCTGCTGCACGTAACTGCACTCCTTGATGCGCTCCCCTTTAAATTTAGTATATTGCGCAGGGTGCGGCTTCAGGCGTGGGAACGCCCCTCCAAAGGCCCCTCCCTCCTACGCCTCACCTCAGTCCCTTTTTAACACATCGGATGCTTAGATACCTGGCTACACATACACATATTAGCCCTTGGCATACTAGCGGGGGAAGGTGGGTGGAACATATGGAGGAAAGGGGAATAAGAGTACTCTAGACACTACGGTGAGTAACTTTACTTACTCCTATGTCCTGTCCCCTTTCCTCCATCCTTGTGGGTGATTCCACTGAAGAAACATAGGGTGGAGCTGTGATGACCTGCATCATATCTAGGACAAAGAAAAAAGGTTCTTCAGAGCCGCCTAACCAAACTCTGCATTGCGAGTGGAATGAAAAGTGCTTACAGAAGGAGGACAAAGTGGCCCAAGTAGCCGCCTTGCTAATTACTTCCCAAGAAGCAGGTCTCTGAAACGTGACGGCCGTGGCCTTGGCTCTGACCGCATGAGCATGAATCCCCTCAGGAACAGGTTTGCCCATGGCGGTATACGCCGCTGAAAATGGCCTGAACCATCCAATGGGCGATGGAAGCCTGAGAGCTGGGGGAGGAGCCCCCAAAAGTCACAAACCGTGCCTTGGACGTCCTGAAGGATTTCGTCCGAGAGATCAGACTCGAGGACCCTCTAAAGGTCCAAGGAATGCAGTCCTCTCCGCCTCAGACTGTGGGTTCGGGAAGAACACCGACAGGCAGATCTCTTGATTTAGATGAAATGTAGATACCACCTTGGGCAAGATGTTTAGGTGAGTGCGCAAGACGACCATGTCGTCGTGAAATTTGGTGAAGGGCTTGCACGAAGACAACACCTGCAGCTCAACACTGTGCGCAGAGGTGAGAGAAAGCAGTCTTTAGCGTCACCAAGAGGAAGTCCACAGAAGCCATCGGCTTGAAAGGCTTGTGCTGCAAAGCCGCAAGAAACACATTGAGGTCCCAGACCGGATGTAGTCTATGCACAAGAGGAAAAAGCCCAGATAATCTCTTAAGGTGGGCCTTAACCACCGGGATGGCTGCCGAAAAGACATGCTCAGGAGTATTCTAAGAAGCCCTGATGGCTGTCAAATGTGTGCAGCAAGTATCCACTTGAACTCAAGAATGAGCCAGTTGAGCTGAAAAGGCCAGTGTGTCATCCAGAGGATAGGTGACAGGGTCCAGCCCCTTGTTGCTGGCCCAATGGCTGATTGGGGATCGGAAGATGGACGGGACCCTGGGAGCACAACTGCAGCAGATCCCAAAACCAGGGTCTCGAAGGCCAGTGGGGGGCAACCAGGATGAGGCTGCAACTCAAAAAAGCCTGGAACTTGCAAAAGAGTCCACTGGAGCAGAAGGGGGGACAGGGGAGAGGAACAGGACGCGCGGGCGGGAACACAACACCTGCGGCCGTGCCAAAGATCTGGAAGGTGTCTCTCAGTGACCCCGGACCTGCCCATGAAGATAACTGGGGGTACTTGGCATTTCCAGCAGGATACGAACAAATCCAGGTCCGCAAAACCCCAATGAACAGGGGCAACAATGAGTAATTGTGCAGCTCCCACACGTAGGTGTTGAACCTGAAGCAACTCAACTGGTCTGCTTCTGCATTGCTGTCCCCCGGGAGGTGCACTGCCAAAATCCACATCCCCACTGTCAGGGCCCATTCCCAGATCGATACCGCCTCCATGCAGAAGAGGGGGTGGGAGGAGGGGATGGGAGGAGGGGGCCAGGTGCCTCCCCGCTTGCTCAGGTTAAACATCATAGTAGAATTGTCCGTCCTGACCAGAACTGTCCCTGATAAAGGCAAAAACTGCCCTGAGCTTGAGTAGATTGATATGCAGGAGGGCTTCCATCCTGGACCATGCGCCATGAATCGTGTAGCTCTCAAGAGCAGCTCCCCCAGCTCGAAAGAGGAGTACGTAGTCACCACTAGGGCGGGCTGTGGTCGGGTGACGGTGGCTCCCACTGAAACACTGCCATCCCTTAGCCACTAGCCACCACCGAAGATCGGGCAGTAGGAGCGGTGGTACTTGGATCCTGTCCAACTGAGACTCAGTCTCCTGATCCCAATAGGCCGCCAGGTGGAGCTGGAGGAGTCTCATCTTGAGGCAAGCATGCAGGAGGCCATCAGGCCAAGAATGTGCTGTAACCACCAGGCCAAGGTGGTTGAGTTGACTGAAAAGGTGTCCCACTGAATTGCGGAGGTACATTAGCCTCTAGGGAGTGGGGAACACTGTTGAACGGTAGTGGTTCAACGCCCCCCTAGGACGACCAGTTCCTGCGACGGGCATAGCTGCGATTTCCTGTGGTTGAGGGGGAAAACCCCAGCTGATGACAGGTAACCACCAGTCTCTGGCAGGAGTGAACCACCCCTTTGGGTGAACCGGCCCGCACCAGCCAGTCGTCCAAGCAAGGGTATAGATGATGGCCCTCCAAGCGGAGGAGACCGGCCACTATGTTCATCAACTTCGGCCAAGTTCAGGCCGAAGGGCCGCACTTTGTACTGAAAGTGGTACAATTGTGAACCGCGGGTCGATATATGGGTACATGCAGGTACACATCCTTGAGGTCCAGGGACATTCAGTAACCTGCACACAGAGACTCGGCTCTGTGCGCAGGAGTAATCATCTTGAGTTCCAGCGGTAAAGTCAGATTTAGAAATGACAGGTCCAGGACTACCCTCAGTCCAGCCTGGTTGTTCTTGGATACCAGAAAAATCCTGGAATAGTATCAAAGCCCCTGTCTACAAGAGGAACCAGTCCCATCACCTCCATCTCCGAGAGCCGGGGACCCGATCTGACGAAGAGGAGGAGAGGATGGTAGAGGAAGACTGAAACCCGCTGATACTACGGATAGGATCCACAGGTTGCTGAAAAGATGCTTCCAGGTGTCCTGGAACAGTGCCAAACTGCCCCCCACAGGACAGCTGTGTTCCCAGACCCCGATGTCACTGCTTCTTGGTGTCAGAGGAGAGCGGAGCAGAAAAATCTGCAAAACATCCTCTGCTGCTTCCTTCTGTTGTCGCTGGGTGACCTGTCAGGCATCTGCGTACCGCGGTCTCTGAAACCCTTGAAAACGGACAAAGTTCGGGGTTTGAACTCAGTCCTACCCCGGGATTGAGGGAAGGATTTCTGGCCTGGCTTTGTCTGGATGGCCAAGGGCTTGGCGGTTTGAGTGGAAGTTTTCTTCTTCCTCAATTCGTCATGGGTGGACGAATGGAAAAGGTCCACGCCCTCGAAAGGCAGATCTAGAATCCGCTCCTGCACGCCATATGAAAACTTAGTGGCATGCATCCAGGCTGTCATCCTCATCTCGACGCCCAAGACAGCCCTTTGCCGGCTGTGTCGATATGGGAGACTGAAGACTGCATGAGGTCCTGTGCAACGGCCCAG
This sequence comes from Ambystoma mexicanum, assembly GCF_040938575.1. NCBI lineage: Eukaryota > Metazoa > Chordata > Amphibia > Caudata > Ambystomatidae > Ambystoma > Ambystoma mexicanum. The sequence continues at coordinate 77,748,753 of NC_090936.1, forward strand.
GCATTGCCAGACTAGCCTTGGAGGCTTGTTTGTCCGAAGGATGGTCAGGCAGAGATTCCCAGAGCACCCACCACAGCTTCTGGTTAGCCGCGGCCAAGAGGGCATCTGCGTTGGGCTGCTGCAGATGCAGTCCTGAGATGGAGTAACGGCACTTCCCCAATTACTAGAGGACCATGTCCTCTTTGTAGAGGCAACTGGAGGTGGCTCCTGTGGAGGAAGACTAAGACGATGGTCCCCCTCAGGTCTGGAGGAGCTGACAAATCCAACGGCTGTTGAAAGGGAGGCATTAGTGGTACAGGAGGAGGTGAAGGGGTCAGTACGATCAGTAGGGCCTGAACCAGAGGAGGGACAGACACCGGAAGTGTGCAAGGCAGACTTGGGGGCGATCAGGCACCACAAGCGGGATGACCTTCCCAATATCCTTCAGGAGCCCGTTCAACTAAGGGGAACGCATGAAGAAGAGAAAGCGTTCAAAGTTGCGGTCCTCGCTAGCTGCTGGTTCCCTAGGAGTCCTGCCCTCCAAGGTGCTGGGCCTCCGCTCCTGGTCGAAGAGCTGAGGTGCCTGGTACACGTAGCTGTAGGGCTGTAATGGGTAGATGTACCCCTAGGGGACCAGAAATCTGCACCGTAGGATCCGCTGTCACTTCCAGAGGGAAGGGGGTTGGGATCGTCCTGCAAAGCCCACTCAATGCTGAAAAGATTGGCGGGCCCTGAGCCGGATCCAAAATGGCCGTCTTCCTGGCAACCTGCAGCCATTCTGAAGCCTTGCGCAATGCCCTGGGTGGGAAGGCATGGAGGCCCTGAGCTAAGAGGCCTCAGGCACGAGAGGATACAGCTTGGGTCTTGCACCCAAAGCAGAGGAGTCGACCTCAGATCCCTCCGATAGGCACTGGGCCCTCAGCTGGATGGCCCGTAGTCAAAACGCCCTAGATGAAGGCCTCGGAGCGAGCGCCGGTAGCCTGGGAGCCTTCAGCCCCCGTGCTGATAGCCGTGCTGGATTGAGCCGAGCAACAACTCTTGAAGGTGGCATACGGCAATTCCTTACCCTCTGTGGTAGAAGCGGACGAGCCCGATCGTCCTTCCGAGGACAGTCTGGTAGGGTCTCTGGACCCCTCAAGCTTGGGAGCCGGAAGTCTGGAAGGACTCAGGTCTGTCCCGGACCACCTGGAAGAGCACCGAGGCCCTTCGGCTTGGGAGCCGGTAGCCTTAGAGGCATTGGACCTGCGGGAACCTGAATGTGAGGGCCCCCCTGATCCATGGGAACCCCAGGGAAGGAGTATCTGCGTTGTGGGCCCGTGATGAAGAGTGGTCCTACCTTGTCTGGACGAGTTGTCCCAGAGACAAAGTACTTAAGTTTGGTAGGAGAAGTGTGGATGATCTCCCTCCACTGCAACAAACTATTCTTCAATGCCCTGTGAACCAGTTTGCTGCAGGCCGCACATCAGTCCCAGCGGAGGTCAGTGCCCAAGCACTCAAGACAGAGTGCATGGGGGTCTGAGGCTGGGAACGAGCAGTCGTTAGAGGCACATCTCATGAATCCTCCGTGGCCGACATGCGCCAGGGAGGTGAGGCACCAAAGGGAAGCGAAATAAGAATTTAAAAGAAAAAACGGGGAGCTAGCGGAAAGCTAAAAAAGGTCTCTGCAATGGCTGTCGGATCCAACACCCCCCATGCAGAAAAAGGGACTGAGGTGAGTCGGAGGTCACTATACTAAATTTACAGGCAAAGCTCAATGTTTTGCTGCCAAAGGTTCCAGTACCGTCCACAAGGATGGAGGAAAGGGGACGGGACGTATGAGTATGTAACTTACGGTTACATGTGATTTAAATCTATAACTATAATAAAAAATAAAATGTGTTTAAATTGGAGGTCCTGCGCCCCACGTTTCCCCATGCTTCCAAACCCACCCCCAAACTCCCCCACACCTTGTAACCCTTTAACCCACCCCCCATATATCTCTTTTTGGTAATTGTTTTGTTATTGTTGCATTTGTTTTTTTTCTGTCATTATAATCACTGCATACCGTTACTTGACCACGCAACTCTGGTTATCCAGCATTGGTATATTTCATAGATTCACATGCTGTGAATATTCCCAATTAGGCTGGGAATCCTCGGTAACAGCAGTTTAAGCTTAAACTGAATACTTTGTCACTTGTGTGCTCTATCATTGTCATTTTGGGTCATACAGCTACCAGCCAACAGGAACACCTCCCTTAGCTTGTCCGGTCTACCTCTTCAGATTTGGCAGTGCACGCGAGTGGCAGTAAGCGCCAAAAGACGAGCCATGCGGGTAGGAGGGAAGGTTGCATGTGAATTTATGAAAGATACAAATGCTGGAGAACCGAAGTTACAGGTAAGTAACTTATTCCTTCTCCAGCATTGGATATTTCATAGCTTCACATGCTGTGAATAGATTACAAAGCAGTATTACAACAATACCCATGGGTGGAGGGCAAGCTCTCAACATACCTTACCGCCAGAGACTTACTCACCTTATGCAAAAAGGTTCAGCAGAACAGACGCTAGACTCTTCCGCAGAATGTCCGTCGACACAGTAGAACCTGGTGAACGTATGCACCGATCTCCAGGTGGCTGCACGGCAGATGTCAGGCAGCGGAATTCCGGAGAGGAAAGCAATGGTTGCAGCTAATGCTCTGGTAGAGTGAGCTCGGGGCCTGCCGGGAAGCGGTTTACCAGCTTGCTGATGGCAGAATGAGATGCAGGCAGCAATCCACCTTGCAATGGAGGACTGAGAGCCTTTCCAGGCCCAGTCCAAATGAAACAAACAGTTGATCTGTTGTACGGAAAGACTTAGTACGTGCCACATACTACTGAGGGAGTGTACTACATCAAGCATGTGCAATAGATAGATGCAAGGAGGAAGGATAGCTCAAGGGCAACGCGTTGGTCTTGGAAGCAAAACAATGCAGCGCAACACAGGCACTTGTTGGTATTAAGCGTGTTATATTTATGTATTTATTGTTCGCTTGTTAGGCGCTTATACAGTAAGTCAATGCTGTTTCAAAGCGCCCACAGGGCAACAGGGAGGAAACAGGGGATTCAAACATTAAATACAGAGGAGGGGAAAAAAGGACAAACCTACTATGCCTTGTGAGTAATCAGAAATTAATAGTTACTCACCGTAGTGACTAACATACTCTTAATCCAGTCCTCTTTCCTCCATACTGCATGGGTGTCCCTCGCTAGGGACATGAGACAACCTTTTTCAACAGAAAAAAACCTCCTTCCCCTTTAAATTTAGAGGCGCATGACCCTGGGAGCATGCGCTCCACTGACACCTCCCACCGGTGCCACCACTTAGTCATCATTGACGCGTCGACAATATTTAACATTGCCTAATAGCACCAGTATTATTAAGGGGGAGGATGGTGGAACATATGGAGGAAAGGGGACTATGGACCAAGAGTATGTTAGTCACTACAGTGAGTAACTATTAATTACTCTTACGTCCCGTCCCCTTTCCTCCATACTGCATGGGTGATTACAACTGAATGCAGCCCCAGGGTGGAGAGGAGACCTCCTTAAGAAAACAGATTCCTTAGAACCACCTGTCCGAAAGCCACGTCTGACTTCGAGCCGGCATCCAAATAGTAGTGCTTACAGAAAGCCGAAGGGGTGGCCCAGGTGGCTGCCCTCCCGATGACTTGCCACTGGAAGGCGATGGCCGTGGTTTTAGCTCTGAGAGCATGGTCTTGCATATTAGCTGGAAGTGGTTTGTGCTGCCCCTCATAGGCCTCCTTGAAGGTAGGAACGCAGGGTGTGTTCTCAGGACCACCTTCTCCTTGTGAAAAGTAGTATAGGGTTCTGAAGCCACCAGTGCCTAGATGTCGCTGACTCTGCCAGCAGCAGTGAGGCCCACCAACAGAGCTGTTTTAATGGTGACCAGCCTGATGTCTGCGGATGCCATTGGCTCAAATGGTTTGTGGGCCAAGGCGCCCAACACTACATTGAGGTCCCACACTGGGTGTGGTTTCTTGATGGGAGGGTAGAGTCTGGTGAGGCCCGCCAAATGTCGCTTTACCACCAGGTTGGAAGAGAAGACGGCCTCCTCCGAATTTCTGTAGGCCCCTATGGCTGTCAAATAGGTTCGGCATGTGCCCACCTGCACGCCCGAGTGAGCAAATTGTGCAACGAAGGAGTGCACATCATCCAATGTGCACGTAAGAGGGTCGATCTCTTTAGAGTCCGCCCAGTGACAGAACCTAGTCCCCATTTACTCTTGTAATGGCTCCTAGAAGCCTTGCTCCTAACACCCTGACTGATTTCTAGGTTAGCCTGTGATCGGGTCAGGTGCTTCAGCGTGACCTGCTCAGGAACCATGCTGCAAGGGCCAATTTCTGTGGAGCGGGGTGGATGACCCTGCCCCCCTGCTGCGCATGAAGATGAGCTGGGCCCATCGCAGGTGAATGGGTGGCTTGTCCGAGAGGCTGAGAAGCTCCAAGAACCATGGTCTTGCCGGCCACCACAGAGCTATCAGAATGATGCTGAGGTGACAAGATTCCTTTATCTTGCAAATCACCCTGTGGACCAGGGCTGTGGGAGGGAAGGCATACACTGTCATGCCGTTCCACTTTATCTGGAATACGTTGCCTGGGGCCCTTCCCCTGCCAGAATGCTAACTGCTGGCACTTCTTGTCCCAGGAAGCAAAGAGATCCACCTGAGGATGCCCCCATCTGCTGAAGATCTCCAGCAGCAACTGATAGTTCAATTGCCACTCGTAATTGAACGACTCCAGGCTGGACTCCCCCGGAAGGTGGATGGCCGTCGGGTAGTGGTTGTTCTCCAGGGGCTATTCCCAGATGCTGATCGCTAGGCTGCACAATGGAGGGGACCATGTACCCCGCTGCTTGTTGACATAGTACATGCTGGTGGAGTTGTCGGTCTGGATGATGACGAACTTGCCCCCAATGAGTGGATGGAAAGCTTTGGGAGCTAGCCAGATGGCTTTCAGCTCCAGCCAGTTCATACAAGACTCCTGCAGGGTCCAGACTCCATGGACACAGATTGTCCAGAGTGGCTCCCCAGCCTCCCAGGGAGGAATCCGTGGCGATTGTGACCTGCGGGGTCGGCTACCGGAAGGGTTTGCCCGTCTGCATGTTGCAGTCCCTGGACCACCATGTGACCACCGGGTGGAGGGAAAGAGGAATGCTGACAAGCCCCGCTCCAGTTTCCATGAGGCTACTAAGCGCTGCTGTAATCTACTCTTGAGTCTCGTGACCATCGCCATTATACCTAATAAATGTTTGTACCAGCAGGCCGAGGTCACTTCTCGGGTGAGGAAGTGAGTAGTGGCCCTCTTGATGGCCGTGATCTTGTCCTCCGAGGGGAAAACTCTCTTGGAGTTTGTGTCCCATATAAGGCCTAGAAAGGTCAGGCTCTGCGTAGGCTGCAGCTGAGCCTTCTTGAGGTTTATCAAAAATCCCAGCTCGTGGAATATGATGAGGGCCGAGGAAGTGTGATGAAACACCTCCAGAGATCTCGCTCTGACGAGCCAGTCGTCCAGGTACGGGTAGACGTGGTGGGCCTGGGAAATGAGGAGGGCTGCCACTGATAAATACCCTGGGGGCTGAAATAAGGCCGAAAGGTAGCAGCTTGTATTGGAAATGGCCGCCAATAATCCCGAATCACAGGAAGGAGCCATGCGGCTGCCAAAATCGTGACGTGTAGATAAGCGTCCTTCAGATCCAGCGAGCACATCCAGTCTCCCCTGCACAATGTCTGCAATGAGTGCTGGCTTAACCATCTTGAATGTTTGAAGAGGAAGGGAGAGGTCAAACAACTCTCAGGCCAGCCTGGTTGTCCTTTTGTTTTGCGAAAATCCTGGAGAAGAAGCCCAATCCTCACTGGGAGGCTCAGACTTCTTCCATTGCCTGGCTCTCAACGAGCGACCGAAGTTCCATCCACCAACAGAGTTACTGTCCCAATCTGTGGGAGGGGTGGAAAGGGAGGGATCGGTAAGCGGTACCCCGTGGATACTACAGAGAGAATCCAGGGGTCCACAAACTTCTGATGCCAGAACTATGCGTGAAGGGCAAGCCACCCCCCCCCCCACCGGAGACACGTGGACCTGAAGGGACGCGCCATTCCTTCTTTCCCTCTGAGGCTGCTGCGGAGGAGGGTGACTGAAAAAAGCCCTTGTTCCCACCTTTTGTTGTTTGCACCGGTGCAGACTTGGGGAACAGCCAGGCTGCCTCGACCTCCGTTCTTGGAAGCCACGGAATTCCGCTAATGCCCACCCCTTGTCAGAGCGTTGATGTGACTGGGTGTACGCCTTGGGCGTGGCCTTCGTAAGGATAAAGACTTCACAGTTTGCGAACTGTTTTTCTTTTTATCTAGCTCATCATTGGAGAAGCGAAAGAGGTCACCACCCTCAAAAGGAAGGTGCAATATGCGTTCCTGGACATCTGGGATGAATTTAGTAGCCCGAAGCCAAGCAGTCCTTCTCATGCCCCTGGCGATGCATGTGGCCCGGCCAGAGGTGTCAATGTGGGCTAAGGAGGACTCCATGTCTTCTTACACCACCATTTTAGCCTCTGCCAGGCCCGCCTTGAAACGTGACTGGCTCTGCACCGGAAGTTCTAAAAGGAAGTCAGCTTTTCCCGCCAAAGCCTCTGGTTAACAGCTGCCAGCATGGCATCCGTGTTGGGTGGACGAAGATGCAGCGAAGCATTGGAATAAAGCTTCTTCCTGTATACCTCCAAGACCATCTCCTCCTTGCTTAGCAGCACCGAGAACGAGGTGGCCAAGGAAGACTGAGGCTTTGAGTAGAGTGACGCTGCAGAAATCAACGAAGAGTGCGGCTGAGGGTGGGCAGACAACAAGAGTTGATCCCACTCCATTTGCCTATAGTTCGCGTCGAGGCGCCGATTGACAGGCTGGGCTGAGTGGGGCTTGAGCCACCCCTTCTTGGCCAAGGCGACGACATCCTCTGCATCAGGATCCCCATTCTAGCCACAGGGAGTGTAGAGTGAGGACCTCAGCAAGTACCCCCACCTCCGGTTGTTCGACTTCGGGTTGAGGAAGGCCCAAGTACTCTGCCAGACCTGCAAGTCATTCGTGGAAGGCGTTGGCTGATGGTGCGTCGGGGTCTTCTTCCTCGTCTGTGTCCACCAGGGCGTCCGGCTGGTCCGGAGCGGGTGGCGGAGTGCTGGGCGCCGAGGTGTGGGGACCGGAGCCCGAGTCTGCAGCAGTGGCTGGTACAGAACCGTCTAAACTGTGGAAGGCAGGGGAGCCGGAAAACGAAGGAAACAGCGTGGGTAGCAGGGGCTGCGATGGGGCCTGCAGCGCTGGAGCCATAGGAGGAATGACTAGCTGGTTGCGGGGTAAACCTGCCCTGCGATGCTGATGGTTAAGCGGTAGGCCACGTACCTGGCTGACACCAGTCCCACCTTGTAACTCGTTCTCCCACCTGCTCCGTTCCTCAGGGTGTTATCGGACAAGTGGCCATCTTGACAAGCTGCGTGCCACGTCCAGAAGTAGTGGTGCTTGGCTCACTGGGCTCGGTCTCCTCCAGGACTCTTGGCGGTGGAGCATGAGACCTACCCTGCACCTCAGGCCGAAGCCTGGTAGGCGTGTCACCCTCGGCAGAATCGCCGGCAGTGCTGCGTGCAGGCGCCCCCTCGGACATGTTGCTGGTGCAAGGGTGTAGCCCCTCTGGTGTACTCCCTGTAAAAGAACCTTGCGGTCCCTCTGCCTGGTGGCTGATAGCTGAACTAGCCTTGGTATGCGTGCTGGCGTGAGAACCTGAGAGGTTTCTTCCGCCTGGGCGTTACCTTGAGAAGGAGTCGCCCTTGCGGGGTGCGCTGGAAAAAAGCAGCCCTCCCTTGGGCCTTGACTTATGTCTGACGAAGTCCTTCAAGTCCTCTAGAGGCGACTTCTCGAAGAGCCCCCTCCACCTAGCTGGTCTCTTCAGAGACCACAGTGCAAGTGCGCCACACGCGGTACAACCCTCGCAGCCGTGGCCGAGGCCAAGGCAGCGGAGGCAAAGAGCATGTGGATCGGATGTAGGGAAGAGCCCCTCACAAGCTGGACACCTGCGGAAGCCCACTGAAGTTGGCATGCACTGCAGAGAACCGAGTACCCGATTGATAAAAGAAGACAAAAAGACTGAAGAAAGTATCCGGGGAAGAGCACGTGGTATTACATGGCCGAAGTCAAACCCAAGAGCGCTGTTGAAATCGGCCCGTTCCCATCGACGTGGAAAAGGGGATTGGGGAGTGGCGCTGGTGGGCGTAGTCAGGGGAGCCACGCCCTGCACGCCTTTAACTTAAAGGGGAAGAAGGTTTTTTCTGGTGAAAAAGGTTCAGTCTCCCATCCCTAGCGAGGGACGCCCATGCAGTATGGAGGAAAGGGGACAGGATGTAAGAGTACGTGCAAGCACAGCAAGGAAGAGGGGAGCGGGGGTAGGTGCTGGGGAGTCCGTGCTCATGGGTAGGCAGCAGATGACATGCATCGTATGGTGAGTGTTAAATGGCCTGTAGCCGCCTTGTGCAAAAAGTGCAAGCCTCCAGGACGGAGGGCTCCCAGGCAAGTGCTAAAAGGTAGACAGAAGCTGGGGTGATTGGGTAAGGAAGTAAAAGTTCCGAGGATGCATAAGGGCCACGTACACCAATCACAGCAACTGTGAGATTAGCAGAGGAGGGAAGAAGGGAAGGAGGTGGTAAAGAGGAAAGTCTTGAGGAGCTTTCGGAATTTGAGAAAGTCCTGCTCAAAACGCAGAGAGGGGGAGGCTTTTCCATAGGAAAGAGTCTGCCGAGGAAAGAGATTGGCCTCCTGCCCTCTGTTTAGCAAAACACGTTACACACAAAGAGTTGGTGCCAGAGGAACCTAGAGGTCTAGAAGGAGAGTATTTAGTAAGAGTTGCAGATAGCGTTGTCCCTGGCCCCACCAGCCCCAGACGCCCTTGTGGATGATGCAGAGGGATTTGAATTTAATTCGTGCAGCAACCGGGAGCCAGTGAAGACTTATTCTTTTATTGTTATAAAAGAACAGTAATAATAATAATGTACGCTCTGCTGGAGACGGTGTGCCAAAGAACACAGGCAGAACGATCAGCTGATTTAGATGGAAAGCAGATGGCACCTTTGGCATAAATGTTGGGTTGGTATGTAGAACAGCCTTGTCCTTGTGAAACATTAAATTGGCCGGAAAAAAATCTGGATTTCTCCCACTCACCTGGCCGAAGTTATGGCCACCAAGAACAAGGTTTTCCAGGAAAGATGTTTAATTGAGGCTTGGTGCATGGGCGCAAACGGTGGCTTCATGAGTCTTGCGAGTAGCAAATTGAGCGCCTATGCTAAAGCTGGGTGACGGACAGGTAGAAAGGACCTTAACAGCCTACTCAAAAACTACTTCACCAGCCGGTGAGACCACAGGGATGGCGCCCCTGCAGTGCCGTTGTACCTGGAGATTGCAGCTAGGTGCACCGTAATGGAAGAATGCGTTAAACCGGACTGAGCCAGGGACAACAGACATGGCAAAAGAACCTCCGGACGGATGGTCCGAGTTCGCAGTCGTTAATTTTTGCACCAAACTTGAAAACGTTTCCACTTGCTTCCGTAACATCTCAAGGTATACAGAACTCTAGGAACACAGGAGCCAGGCCATCAGATTGAGAGAGACCGGGTTGTGGTGCAATACCGCTCCTTGATTCCTGGACAGGAGTGACCAATGTGGACGAAGCCTGATCAGTGTTGCTGACGAGGGGGCAAGGAGGTCAGAGTACCAAAACTGTCTCGTAACGCCGGGGCAACTAATATCCGTTTGCACCAATACAGTCTGAAGGTGTGTAGGAATCGGGGGTGGGGGAGATACATAGAGGAACTTTGCTTCCAATGGAAACACAAAGGGCATTATCCGCCTGCCCCGCCCCCCCCAAGTTCTCCGGATGGGGGAAAGCAGCTGGCAAAGGTCTTGCAGCGACTGTTGTCGTGGGTGGCAAAGCTATTGATCTCTGCAGTGCCCCACGTTTGAAACAAGTGAAGCTGGTCTTGGTGCAGTTGCCATCTGTGGCAAGAGTGTAATTCCCTGCTGAGGCAGTGTGCCAGAGTGTTCGGAATCCCTGGTACATGAAAGGGAATAAGAAACATGCCCTACTGTAGAGCCTAATGCCACAGGGCTTGGGCCTCCCTGGAAAGCTGTGGGGACCTTGTTCATCCTTGCTTGCAAACATTGAACATCAACATTGTGTTGTCGGTGTAAATCCGATTTACTTGTGGGAAGAAAAAGACTTCAGGGACCAAATCATTGCTTGCATTAGATGTTCACTGACTGACTGCCAGTTTGAAAACCGATGTTCGAGCAATGTGGTCGTCCCAGGACCCTGAGGCTTGGATCCAGCGAGCATCCAGGAATTCTTGCACCAGCAGTTGGTGATCAATGGGATGCATGACGACAACATCCCCAGCAGGGATGTAGATGCGAATTGGCGTTACATGGGCAATGTTGAGACAGCACACCTTGTGTAGAAGGGCTGCCATCCTTTCGTCTGAGGGTCTGGCGGTGCAGGTTTGGGTGTCAAGCCTTGCTCCGAGATAGAGTGCCTGTTGAGACGGGACCAGGCACGACTTCGGAAAGTTGGAGGAACCCAGTTGCTGTAGACACTGTATGGTGGTGGCAATGCTGGTTTCTGCCAGCAGATAAGAGGGGGCTCTTACTAACCAGTCGTCTAGATATGGGTAGACTTGAATGCTCCTCTGTCTCAGGTGAGTCACCACTGGCACAAGGCAATTGGTGCACACCCACAGGGCAAACCGCAGGCCGAATGCAAGGGCCTTGAACTGATAATGTACTCCTGCCACAACAAAGTAACTATCGCTATCGTAAGAGGCGAAGAGAGATGTGAAAATAGGCATCCTTAAGGCCGAGGGACGCTAAGAAATCTGCTTGTTGCAGCTGGGACAACACCTGCTGTAGCGTGACCATGGGGAACGTTTGTGCCTTGCGGAACTTGTTGAGCACCCTTAGATCTAATATGGGCCTCCAACCCCCTTACTTGTTGTGCAGTGACTTTTTCCTTATCAGGAAGTAGCGGGAGTATACTTCGGTTCTCAGCTCGCCCTTGGGAACCTTCTTCACTGCGCCCTTCTGTTGCAGAGCTCGCACTTCCTGAAGCAATAGGTGTCGCAATCTCTGGTTTGAGTACGGGAGGAATGTCCGGTGGATTGTCCATGAACTCGAGCGAGTGGCCCTGCTGGAGGAGGGATAGCACCAATCAGTCAGTCGTGATGTGTGTCCATTCCTCGATGAACCTTGACAGTCGTCCTCCCACAGGGGTGTGGAAGTGGGAGGACCTGGCCCTTGGCTGCACAGGCTTGTTTGCCTGACTGACCAATAGATTGGGAGGAGCTACAGCGTCCCTGTGAACCCCTGTAGGACTGGGACTTTTTCCCTGTACTTGTCCCCTGATGCGTATGGGGTCTTGTATGAGGAGGAGGAAGACTGGTACGGTTATCCCGCAAAGTCCTGCCATAGTGCCATTTTCCTGAACAAAAGGACTGGCACCTTTGCTGTAGTGTGCCGGATGCGCGAGAGGTTTCCAAGTCCGTTTTATGGACTGTAAGGCCTCATCCACCGTCTTCCCAAATAGGGCATATCCACAACCCTGCAATGGACATCGGGACGAAAATCTGTGGCTTTGAGCCAAATCTGCCTACGTAGGGCTGCTCCATTTCCAATCTGTCCAAAACCAGTGTTGGCAATGTCCACAGATCCATAGAGACCGTAATGGCATGGTCTGATGCCAGCACTCCTTCATGGACTATATCCAAGGCCTCTTGCTTTTTGTCATCTGGCAGGAACTCTAGCAAGGAACCCAACTCGTACCATAGCTCGCGATCGTAACGTGCAAGTATGGCCATTGCATTAGCTGCCTTGATAGTCGTGGCTGTGGTCGTAATGAACTTCTTACCAAAGGTGTTCAGGCGTTTGACTTCTTTGTCTGAGGGACAGAGCAGGATGACGATGGGTTAGCAAACCTCTTTCTGGCAGCCTCCAAGACAACCGAGTCTGGTGTGAGTTGGGTGTGGAGGCAGAGTTCTCTGGGGCTCTGTACTTTTTGTCAAACCAGTCTTTTAGCCAGGGCAGTTGCGAGATGCGCCAAGGTGATGAGGCCATCCTCCCAGATCACTTCTGACAATGGGATAGACATTACAGATTGTCCATGCTGCTTGCTGTGCTGGTACAGCACACTCCTTTCGCTGCTCCTCATGCACAAGGCTGAACATTGTGGCCACCCTGGACATGAGCGCATGGAAGGCCCCTACCTCATCAGGGGGTGAGTCTCTGAGTGGAACGTCATCTGGTTCCCTATCAGCTGTGAGTAAACCGTTGAATTCATCCCTGTGGGTCGTGTGTGGAGAACCCGTAGTTGGGATCTGTCTCTGTCCCAATATCAGAGCCTCTGCAGTACTGACTGGTGCTTACTCGTTCTGGGGTGGCAAGGGATGTTATCCATCTCTCTGGAAGGCCCGGGGACACCTGTTCAAGGCTGCCTGATGGGTTCAGGAACCGGAGCAGGTACAGGCAGCCATTGTTGCAACGTCGCCACCAGAGTGGTTAGAGTAGATAAAATGTCCAGTGACATGTCTATTTTGGGAGGCAGCAATGGCTCTGGCAACTTGGTGGCTTGAGCTGAATTCACAGTGGGTAAGCGTGGTAGCCTGATCAGGCTTGCCTCACCCCGCAGTGAACTTCTGGGAGGCCATATCTTGCATGCTGGCGCCGACAGAGGTGACATGAAGCCTTCTCTTCCGCTTCTTCCACATCTGATTGGGATAGACTTGGCCTGGACACCACAATACCACGCGGCAGCAAGGCCACCCAAAGGTTGGGGAATTATGCGGTCAATGCAGACACTGTGCTGTTGTGGGCGTCGGAGATGCCAGTGACGATGGCAGTGGTATCAATCGAATGGGAGGAAACACTTTTGCCCATCGACAAGGTTGTCAATGAGGGCATTACCGTCGTGGACGATGACAGTAGTCGTGGACGATGACGAGGTAGTCGTGGTTGCGGCCGCTGACGGTGTGCCGTCGGACAGCATTGATGGCCTTGGGGTATATTACCTGGGGTAAAAAATATGCTAAATTCCAATTTTATTCTGAGAAAAGTTTGAGGTGATTTTTGAGGAGGCCCTCCACTAACGTGTGGTACAAATTCAGAACATTTGAAAATGGCCGGCAGGAAAGAAGTTAAGGGAGGTGTTCTTATTGACTGGTAGGCCTTAGATTCCAGTGTTCATAGCAGGCATGTCTCCTAGGCATTGGGGTAAAAGATTCACAAAATGGCTCTCATAGGCCTGGACGTTCAGCATTCAAGTCAGTCCTCTCTCCTAGGCCTTGGGGTATCAGGATTCACCCTCGCTCCACTAGGGACAGAGGGTACAATCCCCCTTCCTCACGTCTGGGTGTCACTGGGACAGGCTTCAGCATTCTCCTCAGTCTCTGATGTGTACAGAGCTCAGAAATGGGCTGAACACCAGGCACCCACCCCCATCATCAGCCCTCTTTAATGCGGCCAAAGCCTCCTGGAATCTGCTGCACCAACCTTTTGTTTGGGCAGGATCAACCAAGCAAATATTCCCAGTTTCAGTATCAAGGTGTTAAAGCCTCCTCCTCTTTCTTTTCCTACTTGCACACTGTAGAAAGGAATACCAACTAGGTTACACCCCTCTGTTCTGATTTCCCTCTCTTTTTATGGTCCCTGTCCAGGACTTTTCCTTCCCAGATTGTCTGTTTCTCAAACATGCTGAATCATTGCCGTCAGATTTGCTCCTGGGCTGCTATAGCCTGCTCTCTAGCGGTCTCGATCATTACTCTCAGCCCCCTTTACTTTCATTGA